>NC_136487.1:69156406-69163906 GCF_053919585.1 Euprymna scolopes
TAAATGTCTTGTTCTGTGTTATTAGTCTCGTTTAAGTTTCCTTGTTCAATTGTTCTTTGTTCAATATAGCTTTTAGTGCAATAAAATGTATAAAATTAGTTTGCCCCATTTTTTATGCTCCCGAGTATATGACGTATACATATGAACTTATATAATTCATTCATATTATTTTATATCTATCTTTATATATATATATATATATATATATATATATATATATATATATATATATGACATTGTCTGTATGTGTGACGAAAGGTCCCTTCAAAGGTACTCTGCGAATTTTCGGCCTGCAGACATGAAACATAGTATATAGGGGATTTGGACCTGTAAAATAATTACGGTTTGTTTTATAGACGTACAAAAAACAGTAGCTAAGGAGAAAAGATTAAACTCAATATTGGAACTTGGGAAGCGTAAGTCAATTATACGTGCTATTCCTACACATGCACACATATACATTTATATATTTAACAACGTTTTTAGACGCTTTTTCATATACGTCTGGATGTAGATCAGATGGTAACGAATAATGCTGGCGAGTTGCGTGTTTTTATTTCGATTCTAGCTGATGACATATGCGTCATACTTTTTCATATAATCGTTAATAACTATTAACTCAATAATAAACATGACATTCGCATGAATTAAATGTTAAATATTATATTTAAACGCATTGTGCGACTGCATAACATCACTGTCATATAATAAGTAAATTATAATTATCACTAGAGAATAGGCTCTCGAAGAAGAAAACGAAATCTATATATAAATTAAAATAACATATTTAAGCGTATTTTAAGACCTGACTACAACGGACGGCTTGCTATAAAGATATAGCATTATGAGATGGTGTAATATATTATAAATAGATTTTTGTATGCACTTCAACAATGGTACATGTGTAGAATCAATGGCAAGATGTGAGAATTAAATAGAGAAGATTCGGTGCAGCTGATGATATTTTTTTTCGGAGGTAGTTTCAGATATAACATAAAGTCACTTTTTTTTACATATGCAACACCCCTTATCAATACCAAGAGGTCACTCGACGATAAGGGTTAAAGAGTGTACAGCAGTTAGTTCTATGATGCATCCATATAATATACATACCTTCACACATATATAAATATATTATAGGTCTAGAAGAGAAAAGTTTATTTTAATGTATTAATACTTTAAAGGAACGGTAACCATAGTACTATGGATGTATAATGAGGTCAATAGGTATATTTATTCTAGAGTTATGTGAATATTTAGGATAAAGATTAATAATTGTAAATTACGAATCACTTTCAAAAGGAGAAACAAACAAAATCATAGATTTCTATTTTGAAAGTGATTCATAATCTACAATGATTAATATTTATTCCCAATACACACACACACACACACACACACACATATATATATATATATATATATATGTATATATATATATATATATATATATATATATATATATATATATGGATATCTACAGACAGCTGCTTTTCAATTTTTCTTATCCGATCTTATGGTTGTTATCATGTCAAAGAAAATGTTTAAATTCGGATTCCCGACTGCCGGGTGTGCCTCATTATTTTATTATTCCTTACGCTAGGTGGAAACTTTTATTCCCTGGCTAGATTCCTCGATACACATGTTAGCAAGAGCAGAGATTATATGTTTAGCCACACTGTATTGTCTTAGTCTTTTGATTATCAGAAACATGTAGTATCTGTTATAATACACTTCATATTTTTGTCCTCGCTTAGTGAAGGAGAAATAAAGTAATTATTAATTTTTGTACCAACCCAGAGTGCCTTTTTCAGAGGAAGCTAGATTTTTTTAATTAATTAATAGACGACCTTGTGGGAAGGCATGTGAATAGAGACTCACTGGTGTCAGTCGGTATTTGGCGGGAAAAAGAGCACTCCAACACAAAGCGTCATCTATATCTCCCTCCGTCATTGACTCCCCCGTCTCTCTCGCCCTCTCTTTCTCTACCTGACTGTCTGTCTGTCTCTGTCTCTGTCTCCCTGTCTATCTCTCTCCCTCAATCACACACACACACACACACACACACACACACACACACACACACACAATTTTCTTTTTTTTTCTTCTCGTTTTAAATTATATTTTGTCTTAATCCGGAAGTTGTCTAATAGGCGTGCCAAAGCAGGAAATTTACTATTTCGTCCATTTTGTTTCTTTTTAGGCAATTTTTTATGGTTTCGGCTGTTATTATTTTTTTCTCGTTGTGTCTGCGTTTTTTGTTTCCTAAGTGAAATGAGGCTCGCACGTTCAACATATTTTACACAAATTAGATTAATATCAAAAAGAGGAATCCACTGACTTATCCAAAATGACTTGTCTGACAGATGAATTAACCCACAAAATAAATTCATTCACCCGAAGATATATGGATTAACTTTCAGAGGATTCTATTTGTCGCCTCGCACCTACCCAAACCCGTGTCTCTTTTTTATGCCAACAACGCTTACAATAAAACGCTTAGATAAATAGATATAAACAGAATCAGATAGACAGATAGATCGCAAAGAACACTAGATAAAATAAAACTTATATTTAATAAATAAATATATAGAGTAAGAAACGGTGAACGGAATTATATATATATATATATATATATATATATATCCATATGCATATATATACACATATATATACATATATATACAAATATATATATATATGACATATTTCATTAAATAAGATAGACGTTTTTTTTATCTATTAATTCTATTTTCGATCTTTTTCAACTTTCGAATAACAGACTTCACTTCTGGCGGTAACTGGCTGATGTAATCACCATATTTATCATACGTCCGAGTACTTTTCAATCCTATTTTTTTCTTTTCATTGATTAATTATTTTATCCCTTTTTTCCAATGATTAAAACTAATGGAAAAAGAAGGAAAAAATAATTAACCCATGAAAAAAAGAAAAACTATAACTTTATAAATTGTTCAAAATCAGTTAGATTAATTTATGGAAAGTACTCGGACTTATGATAAATATGGTGATTACATTAGCCAGTTTTCGCCAGAAGTGCAGTCTGTTATTCTGAAGTTGGAAAGGATCGAAAATAGAATTAATAGACAAAAAACGTCTTATGGAAATGAAAAATTTACAATTTAATAAAAAACGTTTACAAGTGTTTTGATATAGATGTACATAAGATTACTTTGATAAGTATGTTTTAACTTAAGTAGGGATGGTATAATAAAATTGTGGGATGTTCGTTCGCACCTGGCCTCCATAGAATGGAAATATGTCACAAAGTTTAACAAGGTTTTTTTAATATAGATTCACAGAATATTGTGATAAGTGTTTCGGTGTGAACAGTATGGTATAATAAATTATGGGGTTTATCTATTTTATTTTTACTTTCATCATATTTTGCGTTGGTTTTGATACTCCCAAATTCGAAGCTATCTCTTTACAACTCTTCCTTTTCATAACCTATCATACTTTCATAAATCAGAGTCCATTTTCTGTGGGCTGTTTTTGAACCCAGTCAACGACGGGTACTTCTGCTAGTATATATATATACATATATATATATATATATATATTTATATATATGTCTATATATGCATATATTATTATTATTATTATTATTATTATCATTATTATTATTATTATTATAATAATAATAATAATAATAATAATAATTATAATAATAATAATAATAATAATAATAATAATAATAATACTCATCTGAGGTGTGGCCATTAGTGATCGCATTGTAGTTTGTCCCCTTTAGTGGTAAAGAGGTTTCGATGACTGAGTATGGCTTTTTTATCCTTACGACTGTACTATGTACCCTCTTGTCTGTACTTGGTCCCAGCTCATGATGCTCTGTAATTCTGTCAGCTTCCATGTCAAACTGACTCTTGAACTCTTTTGACAGACGTGGAAGTCCTGGTGTGACCAGGAAAAATCTATGTCTGGCATTGGCATTGTTAGTGATGCCTATGATGCCAGCGCCAGTATTCATCAGCTTGTTCAAGTATTCACATGCATTTCCGTCCCAACAGACACAAAGGGAATGATACTTTTCGTGACTGATATATTGCCCACTCGTAGTTCCTCCCATGTCTGCCGATGATTGTTCTGCAAGTCATGCAGATCTGCGATGTATCTTGTTCTGAGTCCGTTATACTTGATGCGGTCCATGGCAAAGAACAGCTTGTTCACTGCTTCTCCAGCTTACAGATGGAGTCCAGGTCAGCATTCCGAATTGCTGCTTCAAAGAACAGAATTACTTTCACCTAATCTAGGCATTTCATCATGGCCTTGAACATCGCATTCTGGGATTTTTATTCCTTCTGTTATAGAATGATGCGATGATCTTAGCAGTGGTCAAGGTTTTCAGGAGGTTCTGTTTGGTTGCTTCACAGATTCAGCCTTCGTTTCTAAACATTCAGAACAGTCAGCTTCTACGTTTTTGTTGTTATCAGGCAATCATCTTTCAGTTGTGCGTTGCCCTTAATGAACTCCTCCAGAGCCATTTCATAGAGTGCTTTGTATGAGTGGATATAGGCATAGATAGCTCGCTTGTAGTGTGTGCATTTCAGGATTTGCCTTGTTGTGGCAGGACCATACACACCTGCTCCTACCCACATCTTTGCCTGAGTTATTCATGGAGCCACCAAGTGCTCTGAAGGCCGCCCTGATGACATGCACATCGCCCAGCCTAAGAACAAGCATTTTTCAAGTAAGGTCTGGCATCTAGGAGCTACACCGCCTTCTCATATAGAGTCATATCAAAGATAATGACCGTGAGCTGATGTTCTCACGCTGCCAACTTCCTCAGCTGATTTGCTTGTATGATCAGAGTCAGCAGAGTTTACCATTTGTGTGCCACCTCTCTTGATCTCTGTCAAAGAGAGGCTTTCAGACAGCAGTGAGTTGTATCCTGCCCAGCCTGGAATCTTGCTGGAAGTTCCTCGGGTTCATTCTGGATCAAACAAATGCAACAACCCATCCAAGCCGTCAGCTGGTAGGATCTTGATATCCCCTGGCTGATGGCAAACTGTTCTGGCCTCTTGGTAGGCTGTGGTTTTGGTTTGTCACAGTGAAGCATGTCTACATAATAGGATGTGACTGATAGACTCTTTGCATCACCTATGATAAGAGGTTCTGCTACAGGTTCTTTAGAAGTATCAACTTTCTGGTACACTGCAATGATTGTTCCGTAAGCGGTTCCTTTCCAATCAGGAGTGTCATCTGAAAAGTATGTGTTATCTACTACGAAAATCATAAAGGTCTGCTTCTTCGGGAATGGTAGAACATAGAGGTCTTGTTATGATCTAGTGTTTTCTACAGCAGCATTTGTCAGTGATGTTTCCACGGGAAGGGCACATCTATGTGAAACAGTGTAGCTATGAGCATTGAGAAGATCCATTAGCTTCCTCTTGCGTAGGTCATGGTATGTTACGTGCTCGAAAAGTCACTTCAAATAAAATCCTTACAATGGGAACTACTTGGTATGTAGATCTACTCTCAAGTAGGGTGCACTTTTTGATTCAATCCTAGTAACATTTTGATGTATGTGTGTCTTTGTAATAATTTCTGCAATAAATATCAGCCACAGTTTGGTTATTTTGGATACACGTATGGAGGCTTGGAGTAGTAATACAAAAACTACAATTCTTAAAGAATCAGAGGTAAATTTACAATTTGAATTAGTGATATAAAAGTAAGATTTTGTTAGGAACAACTAGAATATAAATTTATAAATGATATATATTTTTATTACAAACTATATCAATAAAACAACCACCTCAGGTAATTTTGCATCTAAGGGTTAATGTTTAAAATGTTGTCGCTTTATAACTATCACCATTGGCTTCCTTGACACTAAAATACATGTTTAGCAGTTGAAATCGGCGTTCCATCTTATTCAGAGGCGGAGATATTACAAAACGTACATTCTACGGCCGCCATTTTCTAAATTCCAATATGGCCGCGATATGCACATCTGGGCAAATGCAAAAGTTGATTTTCTGATTCTTCAGACAATAACCTTTCCAAAAATGTATAGTTTTGCAAAAACTTCCTGCAAAAGTTAAAATAAAGACATAAGGAACCTGACTATATGTACTTAAAATGAAAATAATATTAACACATGATTTAAAGTGCTTAATTAAAAGTTGCAACAAAGCCGACCGGAAATTCGTCAACGAATATTTGAGTAGAGGATTTTTTTTTATTGGAATCCTTTGAGATGAGTAATTTGTATATTTATTTATTTTGGGGACGGGAGGATTTTCGTTTTATATTTTCTTATCAAATCAGACTTAGTGTTAGTTATCAAGTGTATGTTAGTTTTTCCTTTATTTATTGCTTTCTTTTGTTGAACAAACTTTAAGCTGGACTTCACGTCGGTAATCTTCCTCTTTAATAAGTGCATGCGTTTATTCAAAAGCTACGCATAATCTATCGTACTCAACTTTCCGATGAATTGATGCTTTGGTATTGTCACAAATAACACATCGCTGTATTTTAAAATTAAAACATGGTTTTCGAAATGCATCCATTTGTTGACTATTATTCTCCATAAAGAGGAGAGGTGACGGTGGTCTTGTGGGTAAGGACATGGACTGACCATATGGGTGTTTCAAGTTCAAATCCATTTTGTTCCACAAAAGTTATTTACACTTATGACGTTGGCAATCATCTCTGTCTCTCATGTGTGTGTACCCGATATCTTTCTAAAAAGAATTCTGACTCGAAAAATATGGGGAAACAAATGCCAACATTAGAATCCTCGCATCCGTATGATATGGTGCTCATCAAAGAAACTCTTTATGTTATATAGAGAGGGATAAAACGTGTAATATGTAATATAGAGTGGATGAGATATTAAAACAGTTATATGTTATATTAAGAGGTGGGACATATTGTTCTTATAACGGGATCCGATAAAAACGTATAAATTGTATGTATGTTTGTTTAGTCGGGAGATATAATATCAATGTATATACTGAGTCATGTTGTATCAGAGGGTTATCACACGGGTATATATTACAGTTCATATTTACGTAATTTATCATATTTATAAGAAAAATAATATATGCTTCATACCTTCTTTCTTCAACAGTTCTTCTATCTTCCTGCTGAGCTCCGTGATGAAACATCCAATTTAGACATCTGTTCTTCCTTCTTTTGTGAAACCACAGAACAACACTTAATATTTTTTTAAATATCAATTCATTGCAGTTGTCTCAAATGGTCTTTACAGAGCCTGCATTTTTTTTGTCTACATGTTGGTTCTACCCAGCTTCGGTTCCTGGCCGTCTGTTCACTCCCGTGACCAAGCTCCAATTCTCCCGCTTGTTCACTTCGTGCTGAAAAAATAATAATTAAAGGTAAATTTCAACCCTGCGCTTCAAGTCATATATATATATATATATATATATATATATATATATATATATTAGTTTAGATGAGATAAGCCATCGGTACCGTCGGTTTCAAACCAGG
>NC_136487.1:69171406-69238906 GCF_053919585.1 Euprymna scolopes
ACTGTTCTCCGTAAACAAAACAACAACTAAAGGACTTTTTAATTAATGTTTTGGTTGACGTCGGTACTAAAAAAAAAATACCACAGCTAAAACTAAAATTCAAGGAAAGGATTTTTTTTCTTGAAGTTGTCACTGAATAACGGATAATACAGTAAAACGTCACGGAAAAAAAGGTAATCTCAATTTAAGAG
Source organism: Euprymna scolopes (assembly GCF_053919585.1). Lineage (NCBI taxonomy): Eukaryota > Metazoa > Mollusca > Cephalopoda > Sepiida > Sepiolidae > Euprymna > Euprymna scolopes. Next base: position 69,171,598 of record NC_136487.1, read on the forward strand.
GTATTTTAATTACTAAAATACTAGAGAAAAAAAACTCAAAGAACTAAATGTACTGCATACATGTATTCAATTGTGACGCGATTAAAAAAAAACAAAAAAAAACCAAACTTTTATTTTGTGGAAAGAGTTACTTATTAGTAAGTGCCTAAAAACGGAAAGTCAATTACATTTCGTGATTCCAGATAAACCTGTTTTATTATTTTTTTTGCAGCGTGACTCGCAAAAAGAATATATTATTGCAAGCAGCGATATTATTATTAGAAAACAGGAGCTTACAGCAATTTGCTTTTTTGTTGTAACCCAAACCGGTGTATATTGTACATGGTACAATATTTTTTTTAACTACACACTAAAAAAAAACATGGAAGACTTATCAAAAATGTTCATGCAATTTTTACAAGCACAGGCTGAGCGGGATGAACGCAGACAAGCTACACAAAACGAGCTTTTGCAAACACAAATACAGGCACAGGCTGACCGCGAGGAAAAGAGAGAGGACAGATTATTGAAATGGCAGCAGGAACAAGAAGAAAAGCAGAAAATGGCACAATTAAAGCAGAAAAAACTGCAATTGGAACAGGAAGAAAGGCATAAGAAACTACAATTGGAATATGAAGAAAGACAAGATGAACGTTTTGCTAAAACACTGGAACTACTAAAGAGTAATCGAGAAAATGTCGATAGTGTTAATTTCTCCCATACAACTATTTTTAATAGCATGGACACATTTCATTATGTGCCTGAGGAAGAGAAGAATTTTGAAGCATACTACACAAGATACGAGGATGTTTTTCAACTGGACTGTAAAAATTGGCCAAATAGTCAGAAAGTGAGCCTCTTACTAAGAAAATTGGGTACATCAGAACACAGCAAATTCGTAGATTACATATTACCTAAAAAAAACTGCAGAATTAGAGTTCATGGAAGCTGTAAAATTACTAAAAGTATTATTTAATCCAAATATATCTCTTTTTCATAAAAGATGGCTGTACATGAATCTAAGAAAGATGGACAACCAAGATTATTTGACATACGCATCAGTTGTCAATAAAAACTGCGATAATTTTAAGCTTGCAGAACTAACGGTAGAAGATTTTAAATGTCTAATCTTCGCTCAAGGGTTAGTTTCCACGAAAAATGAAGAAATACGCAGACGAGTGTTGTCTAAGCTGGAATCTGAGCAAGATTTAACCCTCCAGAAACTAGCAGGGGACTGTGAAAGGGACATTACACTAAAAAAGGATTTAAAAAATATAGAAGAATCCGAAGTGGCATATGTAAGAAAAGTTAGAAAACCATACGCACCAACCAAGAACTTTACAAAGAAAAGCAATGGAACGGGATATTCCAAAGATAATAACCATAAATATAGTACAGAATATAACAAGCCTCTTCCTAGATATAACTGTAAGAGATGTGCAGAAAAGCATTGGTAATCAGATTGTCCTTATAAGAAGAAAAAATGCTAAATTTGTAAGAAGGTGGGACACAAAAGCGATTGCTGCAGATATAAAGATTACACCAGAAAGAGAGTACAGCAAACCAAATCAAATACAAAATTAGACAAAGATCGGCGAAAATACGTAAAAGTGGAAATATTTAAAACATCAATAAAGTTACAACTCGACTCCGGCTCCGATGTTTCTATAATAAACCTCAATACGTGGAAAAGTTGGGAAAACCGGCCATGATGAAAACTAGTAAAGCAGCCCCGAACGGTAACTGGTGGTGGTATAAAATTTGAAGGAGAAGTTGTCCTCCCGATAAAATTGAAAGGGATTTCGAAGGAATTAAAATATTCGTACTAAAAAATAGTGAAAATCTGTTTGGAATAGATTTAATTGATAAATTCGGTCTATGGGATAAGCCAATCAATACATTCTGTAAAAAATTAGAATGTTCTTCTCAAACAACAGTAAATATAAAAGACGATTTAAAAGAATCATTTCCTGGGGCATTCACGACTAACTTAGGTCGCTGCAATAAATTCAAGGCCTCGTTTGAACTTAAAGAAAACGCAAGCCCAATTTTTAGAAAAAAGCGAAATGTTCCGTTCGCTGGGTTGGAAAAGATTGATAAAGAATTAAATAGATTGGAACAGACGGGAATTCTATCAAAAATAGAACACAACGAGTGGACAGCCCCCACCGTATACGTAAAGAAAAAGATATTGAAATCTGTGTGACTTCAAATCTTGGGAGGGGGGTGTTGTGGTTGCAAACACTTATTTGCATATGCGAATAACATAACACTATAAATGGCAAGCCTAGGTTGGCCTTGGTGTGTCTTACTCAAATGCCACCGGAAGTGATGCCAAAGAGCGTACATGTCCTCCCACCAAGACTCTCTGACTCGACACCGTCATTTGTACATATTGTAAATATACCTTTTCTTTAATACACTTATTATTGCGTTATCTTGTTGTTTGCGTCTTCATTGTATTTCCTTACTAATTATTGTTCAACCTTGCAACCACAACATATATAAATATGTATGTATATACATATATATATATATAAATATGTGTATATATATACCTATATATATATATATATATATATATATATTGCCTGCCAAACCCTTCCTTCATTTGTGGGTACAAATATGCTTAACATAATCAACCAAAACTAGACAAAATATATTGTATTATGGGGAGGGTGAGGATTGTAGATAAAACAAAAAATACAACTGTGCACGGATTAGATTTTAAGGTTGAAAATCCGAAGTTTGACTGTTTTGTTTTTTTTTCCTCTTTTATGGTTTGAAGTGTAAAATTCGTTGAATATGTTAAGAATAATTATTATCTTACAGATTAGAAAAACATATTATATATTTTCATTATTTTTGCGAAAAACACTACTTGTAAACCTTTGAAAATTAATTAATAATTTTCTTTTAGTGAATGTGAGCCCAATATTTCCAATGTACTACTGTATTAGAAATGCTTTGAAAAATCGATACCAGCAAAGAAAAAATGCGCATTTTACTAAAAATACAATAATTCATTTCGGCAATTTGTCATTACGTATTATTTTTTCATCTACGGAAGATCATACGGCCTTTAAAAAACATTTGTGCTGTATTGACAAACAGTTGTTACTTCTCACTTTTGCAAAATTACGTCCAAGTCTGATGTTGATAATGTAGTGACTTGCGCTTGGCTTAGTTAAAAGTGTGGTGTCTTGCATCTATAACACTTCCTGATGGAAAGACAGGGCCAAGACGACCAGGTTTAATACTAGATTCAAGTGCTGTCTCAAACACATACGGCGCTTAGCATTCGCAAAATGATCACTTAGCTGGCCAACTTGCTTAACTTCGGTTGTTATGTAGGCAATAAATATATATAATATATATATATATATATATATATATATATATATATATATATATAGACGAATATTGGCTGAAGAGAGCTTGATAAGGATACCTTAAACGGGCCTTATTATCGGGCTTGAAACCGACGGTACCAATGATCTGTCTCAACTAACAACTTTCTGTACACAAAATATAAGTACGCTCTTAAAATTTGGATTTTCCTTTTAATTGAGCACTCTTCTAGAATTCTTTTTCCAAAAAAAAAAACAAAAAAAAACCTAAAAACTAATCATATATATATATATATATATATATGTGTGTGTGTGTGTGCGTATATATATCGTTTATGAAAATAATTAAACCATTATTTTTTCACTTAATCGTCAAAAAAAAAGTTAGGACTAAATAAATTTATTTTGTCTTATAATGCCTATCGTAGTTTCTTGAAAAGTCACGTTAAATTTTGATTTTTTTTTAATTTCGCCACGCAATATCTATATATTGAGATAAATTGAATTATTTGAAATTTAGGGAGTTAAGTCATAATATTTTTGCATATTCGTAAACCAAATAATCCTAAATCTTAATTAGACAACAAAAAATGATTCCAAACCTTAAAAAAATATATATTTAAATGTGTTACCCATCCAGACAAAAATCGTGGTGAATAGTTCTTTTTTAGAGAATTTAAAATTTTAAATTCTATTAAGACAAAGTTTTATATTATACTGCTTTTCATATGATAAAACTCAGGCGTTTACCTGTCTGAAAACAGAAAATCCTGCTCAAGAATAATGGATTTTAATAGATTTTTATTCGTTTAAAAAAAAACAACAACAATTTGTTATTTTTTTCCATTTTTTGGACTTGCCTAATTTTAACAAATTTAGCGGAACGTATCATTGAGATATACACCCTTATATGATCTAAAGTTACTCAGCAGAATCATATAAAATTTGGCATGTGGCAACTATCAGGAGCTGTGAATGTCAATATCTTGTGTCAATACTACTTATTCTACAGCATATGCTTTGCTAATATACGCATGCATCCAAATATATATGAATGTGTATGTATATATATATGTGTGTGTGTGTGTGTGTGTTTGTGTATGTGTGTGTGTGTTTGTGTATGTGTGTGTGTGTGTGTGTGTGTGTGTGGGTTTGTGTGTGTGTGTGTGTGTGTGTCTGTGATTTTTTTCAATAGGTATTTGTTAGTGGCTTTACCGGAAATAACTTGTTTTTATAGACAGGCATGCACACGTTTGTCAACTTTATTTTTTTAAGAACGAGAATTGCAATCCGATGTGTTTTGTTTTTATCTGTCTCTTCCCACCATCAGTCCCTGTCTGTCCCACACATGTCTAAGCCCAGACGTACGCAAGCGCACGCACACGAACACATGGAAACACACACAAACACACATAAATATATATATATATAAAAACGTGTGTGCGTATTTGTGTGATATTCTTATTGTAAGTCTGAACTGTATTTCGCTGAAAGTCGCAGCTTCAAGCATATGTTCGACAGGCATAAACCCACGTAAAGTTAAACGAAAAAAAAATGGTTAATTTTTTTTACTTCTTGTCTAACATCGACATATTTGCCAGATTTCAAATAGTCAAACCGATGACTGGCATTACATGCACAAAGCTGAATTTACGGAATTAATGAATTACCAAATATTAAACATTTCCTACCTGTTGTAGTTGCAATTTTTTTAATTCAAAATATTAGTAGTAGTAGTAGTAGTAGTAGTAGTAGTAGTAGTATGTTCATGTTCGTTAACTTTACAGTATCGTGATGCTTTAAACCGGTTAATTTTTCACTCAACAGCAGGTATTTACGCCAAAGATATTGAGCAAAGTCAAAGGGCCAACTAGTTGGAAATCATCTGTTTGATGTTGTACTCGATTCACAATGGGTTCCACTGTTTCCCAGATGATTTCAATTTAAGCCAGTATAAGCACCTACTATGAATTGGCACGAGGGAAGTGTTCTTATTCCATAAACCTCAACTCTTAGTTTCTGATAGTTACGTAGTTTCTCCTTCTTCTTGCCTGCTAAGTAGATGTCGTCTGGGCAAGCCACATCAATAATTTGGCATTCATTGGCCTTTTTTATTCACAACTACAATATCCGGTTTCCTGGGAATTATCTCGCGGTCACGCTAAATAATTAAATCCTAAAGAAATTTAACTTCCTCATTTTCCATTAGCGCTTCTGGGTGACGTCGGAACAAATTGTTCTTCACTTGGATTCCAAACTTCTGGCACAAAATCAAATGCTGATTTGCACAAACTTTGTCATGGGGTCGTCGGTACCCTTTTTGAGCAAGTGTAAAATACGCACTAACAATGGGTGACCCTGTTTCAAGAGTCACTTCTTTTATAAGAGCAGTCAATCCCAAAAATGTTTATACTGATTGCATTTCTATTTAGTGTACGAAAGGCGTGCAATAAGCAATGCCCATGACCCACTTTCAGTTGTCTTATCTAGCTGAAATTTTACATGTGCAATGAGTTATATGTCTACAGGTTATGTGGCAAATTACAGCTCTGAACAAATTGTGGTTTCTGTTTTGCAGGTATTTTAACTGAGTCAGGTGTGAAATGGAGCCTGTTGAATGTCGAGCTGTGATCCGGTTTTTGTATTTGAAAGGGCGCACACCACAGGAGACTTTTGATGAAATGAAAGAAGCGTATGGTGATAATGCTCCATCATATGACCTTGTAAAACGCTGGCATTGTGAATTCAAACATAGCCGGAAGTCTGTGGAAACAGCACTCAGATCTGGTCGCCCCCCCCACTTCTGCCATTGATGAGGCATCTGTCTGTCAAGGTGAGGCTGCTATTCTGGAAGATTGGCGCATTACTATTCGTCAAATAGACCAAGATGTCAAGAGTAGTAAAGGGTCTGTGGAAACTATTATTCATGATCATTTGCATGTGCATAAGATGTCTGCCAGATGGTTTCCCAGGTTGCTCACACCATTCCAGAAGCGAGAACGCGTCGAATGCTCAAGGATGAATTTGGAGATGTGCCAAGAAGATGAGTCAAAGTTTTTCAAAAGACTGATTACACAGGATGAAACCTCGGTCCATCACTATGATACAGAGACCAAAGCCCAGTTAATGCAGTGGAAGCACTTGGGCTCACCACCTCCAACGAAGGCAATGGTGCAGCTCTCCGCTAGCAAGGTCATGCTCACAGTCTTCTGGGACCAAGACAGAGTAGTGATGACAGATTTCCTGGCAAAGGGTACCATAATTACAGGAGCCTATTATGCTTCACCTTTGAGGAAATTAAGGGAAGCTATCAAAATCAAGAGGCGAGGCAAGATCAGCAAATGTACCCTCTTCCTGCAGGACAACGCTCCGGTCCATAACTCGCATGTCGCCAGATCAGAATCACGAGCGTGTGGTTGTGAAACATCCTCATCCTCCCTACTCTCCTGTCTTTGCACTCTCTGACTTTCACCTCTTCCCAGCCATGAAGTTGTTTTTGAAAGGAAAGCGTTTCCCAGATGATGCAGCCTTGATTTCTGAAGTCACGTCGTGGTTGGACAACCAACCTGGGGTGTTCTACAAAAAACGGTGTCCAGAGCTGCATCAAACGATGGGAGAAATGCATAAGTCTGGGTGGTTTCTATGTAGAGAAAAATTAATAACTGTGCCAGGTTTCGTTTCTCTTCTGCTATGGGAAGTTAGTCAGGGGCATTACTTATTGCACGCCTCTCCTAAGTTCCTGAACAGCAAATATAATGTTCCTCTTTTCAAATCATCTTCGACATTTTAGTGCTTTACTATCTCTCTCAAACTAACCATGAAGTTTCAGTTTTTCTAACAGCCATCTTTTTAGCTTCGATTCTTTCTTTATACTTCTGATTATCTTCCAATGATTCTTTATCTAACTCTTCCTTTTTCGCCACTGCTGCAAGTAACACTTTATAACTGGTAGCCAAGTAGTTGCGAACCCTTCTGAACTCTCCCCCGAAACATTCTTTAATCCCTATTAGCGCTCTTCCTTTTTTCTTCCTTGACTAATAATTTTCCTATTTTTATACCGCTGTTTCATTTCTCTCCTGTCTCCATCTTACAAAAGCTGCACTGCACCGTATTACAGCAACAACTCCTAAATTAGTGGCTGGTTACTGGTTCCTATCATTCAGTCGAGATATCAGGAGTAGCTTGTGTCTCTCGGTATATACTTCTTTCACTTTCTCTTCTATTTCATTGCAGAGCATCGTGTCAAGTTCAAGCACCCACAGGTACGTGTAGCATTCTGTCTCAGGATCTCCTAATCTTTCACTATTTCTCAAAAGGATACCTTTTATTGTTGCCTTCTTCTCTATTTAAAGAGTAACAACTGCACATTTCGAAATTCAAAACTCTACATTTTTGTCTTCACTACACTGCTGTAAAGTTTATAACCAAAGAGTTCATTTCCTTTTCTGTTTTGCAAAACAATTTCAGATCGTCCATGACTCCCAGATAACCGATCTTCGGTTCATTATTCTTGAGTTAGTTTCCCATTTTTGTCTCTCTCGGTACATGCGTCAATGGTATGAGTGCTATCGCAAATAGAAGTGGTGAACAGGAATCTCCTTGGAAAATACCGCGCCTAATATTGACTGGCCATAATAGTTTCCCATTTGCAAAAAGGTTGTTTTTAAACTACTCATAATTTTCCTATGAACTCGATTGTTAATCTAATCGAATTAACAATCTCATAGACTATCTGGCCTTTTCACTTAAACATCCAGTGTAGCAGCAAGTCCTGGAAGCATCAACTGGAAGAACAGTTGGAAATGGTTACATACCATACATTACGACCATGTTATCGCTACAGCCACCTACCTTGAAAATGTTATTGTCAAACCTGACATAGTTATATGGAATAAGTCAGAGAGAGTGTTCTTAATGATAGAGGTCTGAACAGAGCTGAAAGGGAGAAACAGACTAAATATCAAGGTCTCATATATGATATGAAAAGAAACTGGAATCTTAGGGAAATATAAATCATACCAGTTATTATAGGTGCCACAAGTCTTATGAAGAAGAACCTGAAGTCTTACCAAACTAATATTCCTGGTGAACCAAGTGCAAAAAAGATCCAGACAATTGCACTTAAGGGAACAACGAGAATACTAAAAAGAGCTCTCGGTTGGTTTCAATAAAAAGCAGGGCAATGTTAATAGCTGGGTTGGCTTCCCATACCCAACGTTACAATCTTCAAAGGAAGAAAATGAAAAAATAAGAATATGTAGCATCTGTCCAGTCCTCAACCATGGATTTTTTTTTAAAAATCGTTCTCGACTGGGGCATTTTTTATCGGTGTCCCACCACCGTGTACCGCTGTTTTAAGAGCTTTATAATCTTCATATTTAACCGAACTGGTTTCTCATCCATCTCTTGTGGGGAGAGAGGCAAAACTATGGACCACAGTTAATGTGAATTAATACTGCAAAAATAACAAACACGCATAAACAAGGCTTCTTTAAAATCACACGCTTAACAAGTCTCCACATTTACTTCATCCTCCGCAGTCATCATCATAAACAAAAAAGCACCCTTGTGTGCCGCATGTGGGAAGTTTTCCCGCCGTTTTTGCTTTTCGAACAAAAACAAAGCTGTTGGGGTAAGGAGGGGAGATATTGACCGATAAAATATTGGCAAGTCCTCCACCATTAAACCGTTTTTGACTGACAATTGACTAATAATAAATTCTTAATAAAAACACATACTGTTTTTATTAAACCTTTTTTTATATTATTCAAAACTGACTTACGTGAGTTCTTTTATTTTCACTGACCCACAAAAAAAAAATTGTTTCAGATTTTAACTGAGTAAAATGGTGAATTGTGAGCTACAACTTAAGAACGTTGATCAAAGAACGCTAAATGTATAAGTTACATTTTGGTGGACCACTATTATGAATTTACGAAGAAATAGCAAACCTAATTTATAAAACTCATTATGTCTGTCTGTATCCATTTTATCAAAGTGCATCTCTTAGAATGGCTCAATGCTGATCAAATGAGTGTATTTTTCCTGGATCGTTCTTTTATGAATTTTTATCTGATAAAATAAGCTTAAGGGTTCAAATTAAAAAAAAAAAACTCCGAAATCGACAAGCATAAGTTAAGCTAATTTGCTCTTCTACGCATGCGCAAATTATACATTTATACGTAAAAGGTTCATTTTAACTGTTTTCATCGGTGCGACATTAACTTAATGTAACGACATAAGCTTCGGGAACGACTGAGACCAGAGTACTAATTGTTTTGGTTCCGATTCTCGCTGATGACTCCCATAATATAATTTTGTAAAACCTTTATATAACTACTATATATATTGGGTACAATATAATAATCAATAGGAAATTGGCTCTATAATTATAAATATGAAATTTGCATTAATTAGAATATCAAATTTAAGCATAGTTTACAACCTGGTAACACCGGATTCCCTGCTAGTAAATGTATATAATAACTAAATAAATATCCTTCTCATAATAAATAACATTCGAATGGAAAAATTATGCACGATTTTTCTGTCTCCTTTCGAAATGATATTATGCCTAGAATTCTTATACCAATTTGGATCCAAGCCTTTTACATGATCTTTGTTCTATAAAATATTGCAAATTTAACCTTAAGCTTAAGAGAGCTTGGGAAGAAATTGAAATTCAATAAAGCATTAATAAACACACACACATGTATATATATATATATATATATATATATATATATATATATATATATATATACTAGCGAAAATAACAGTCGTTGAATGGGTTAAAAAGAGCCTTCAAAAAGTGGGTTCTGATTTATGAAAGTATAAAAGGTTATGAAAATGGAGTAACTTACCATACCCACTTTTGCAGCTTCATGCATCTTCTATCATTGTATGTGGTCAGTTTGTAAGCCATATAGGAGACTATTCGTGTACAGACACACTGACAGAAACAGATATGTGGAAATTTCTTATATACATATACTAGCGTGGGGGGGCGAGCGTAAAATACGTTTAAATATGATATTTTTATTCGTGCAGATTTCGTATAAATTATTACAGAGTCGTTATTTCAAAAGTTAAAAAAAAAGCATATAGGTACCATCAGTTAGAATCGAAATCGAAACTGTAGCGTTCAAAGCTGGTGACGTTACGACCGTACGAACGTGATACGAATATGAACTGATTAAAAATTAAGAATAAACTAAGATGAACGTACGAAATGTTTAACGATTGATTTTTCAGTTTTGCCCCATTTTGTTTCCTGAAAAACTGTTTTAACCGGCTAAATATTCATAAAAGAACGGTCCGTAAGAAATCTTTCAGTTTCGGAGGAGATAGAGTTTGAAAATATGGAGACAGACAAACAGACAGATATATAGAATTATATATATAAGATGTGTGCGTGTGTTGACCCTTAGATTACAATTCATTTTTGATAAAGTCCGTACATAAACAAAATATTGAATCGATTTTGGTAATCGATTATTATTGTTATTATTACTGCCAGGTTTTATTCTGACTTCTTATTCATTAAAATCAGGACATTATTTTTTTTCTTAATTTCTTTTTTCATTTTCTCATTATCCTCTGTGTCACTCCCTTTTTTTTTCACTTATTGCCTTTCTCCTTTTCTTCTTTTGTGTGACATTTAAACCTTATATAATTTCCTCTCGCATTAAAGATAGCTTAACGGCGTCGCTTCATTTAACATGATTCACGCGACACATCCATAACTCGCAATTGTCGATCGTTACCCGGTTTATTAATTCTAACTCATCATTTAATTGCGAAATAAATGAAGACGAACTTGAGGATTTACGACTTATTTCCCGAGCATCGTTAAGTACTTTCTATACGGTGGGTGGGACTAACGAAGGCAAACAAAAATGACAACCAAAGATTGATCGACGTAAACGAAAAAGAGTCGGCACCACAGCCGTGCTTTTCATTTTTATCACTCGGCACCAACGTCAGCAGAGTTCAGGTCGTTTTTGAAATAACGTGTTTTCCTGTTAACTACAGTATGTTGCTGGTACTGTGCAGTTTTACGAGGTTCACCTTCTCAGGTTTTGTCTTCTCTCTCTCTGAGAAATTTTTAGTTTACTGCTACTCGCCTGAGATGCACCTACCAATGCAAACAGGGTAGCCCACGCAATTTTGTAAGTCTGGCAATTGAATGCATGGTATTAATGATTCCGATATGAATGGTCGAGTTTCGATCACGATTAAAAAAAAAAGATTAACACTCTACCGGATGGCTCATTGTTCAAACTCCCTGACTTAACATCCACAAGAGACATGTCCATCCTCCCATCCCCATAGTTTTCAGCTCCTGGAGGAGCATAGGCCATCTACAACTTTGTAGATGCTTTTGTAGCGAGTTCTTTTTTTTTAGTGTGCTGACCCCATGCCTAATTTTCCCAAAAAGTACATAGAGCGCCTATCCTTCCCAAATGGTCACCAATCTGGCACTGGCCAGATTCAACATTGCTTAACTTCGGTGATCTGGCGAAAAACGGTGTATCAACGTGATTGTACCGTGCACAAGCAACATATACTGGAACAGCTACATTAGAGAGATTGTCAAGGCTGTTGCAAAGAAGGTGAGGTTCCTCTATCGTGCTAGAGAATTATTCACACCTGAGATGGTCCTGCATTTCTATAAAACCACCGTTTGCCCATGCATGGAGTGCTGTTGCCACATCTGAGTTATTGTATCTATCATTAGCCACTCTCTCTTCGACATGGTCCAGAGAAGAGTCTCCAATCTAATGCTTCACACTATCAACCACGCTCAAACCTCTGTCCCATCAATGTAACGTTTCATTACTATGTCTATTTCACAAGAATTTCAATGTAATCACGCAACGTACATACACACGGTAAATCTGTCGAGCAGCAAACTCCCACGTCTTCACTGCAGATATCTATTGAATCCCGAAAGCATTCTACTTTATAAGCCTCATCCGTTTGGACGGCTAAGTTTTGGCATTCCCTTTTTATATCCTGCCTTTCTAATCGTACTAACCTGCAAAAATGTCGATGTTATGTGAACAGTCATCATGTTCATCTACGCACATAGTGTATAGAACACATGGTCACAAATAGTAGCTCCTTACATCCACAATAGGCAGGAAACTCTCTAGAGCCCTTTCAATGTTGGGTAGAGCCTCTCATCGAAAAATGGGTCTCGGTGGAACATCATGCTCGTTTATATTAAGGGAGCGATAAAATCTAGGATGTGGTGACTTAGAGGATCTAATCCTGACATAAAAGTCCTTTGAAAAAAGTTAATTTTTGAAAAATGCATAGGCCATCTACAACTTTGTAGATGCTTTTGTAGCGAGTTCTTTTTTTTTTAGTGTGCTGACCCCATGCCTAATTTTCCCAAAAAGTACATAGAGCGCCTATCCTTCCCAAATGGTCACCAATCTGGCACTGGCCAGATTCAACATTGCTTAACTTCGGTGTTCTGGCGAAAAACGGTGTGTCAACGTGATTGTACCGTGCACAAGCAACATATACTGGAACAACTACATTCTTGGATTTTGATTTCGTTTATGTAAGGATTATCCGTCAACTCGACAGGACCAAGATTACAGAAGTTATATGCATTATTGAGATTCGATAGCATCTTCCCCATGTAACTCGATCGATCCAGTTAATTAAATTGTTTATTTTAAACAGTTCCATCGCTTTAAATTACACACTAGTGCATTTTAGTTTCATCCATATTATTTTGAATTATTGTCAATGTTCAATGACGAAATAATAGTTGAAAGATTTCTATGCAGTTATCCGCACATCGCGTAGAAATCAATTTAAAAAAATTGTACCTCAAACCATACCTTCTCCCCCTTCCTCTCCCTTACTCCTTTTTCTCCCTGTATACGCATCTCTTTCACTACACTGAGGAAGACTGAAAGATCGGTCGAAAATGATGTTGTTGCAAAAAAGTTTTTAAATTTTGTTCTAATATTTTCTATTTCTGCACATCACCAATAAAAAACGGATAAAGACAAATTATAATGCATACACCTTTCGTATTTATGTTTTATACGTTTCCCCATATATATATATATATATATATATATATATATATATATATATATATATATATATAATAGTACCTCTGGATACGGCATTAAAAATTAGTTACAAAATGCAGTACAGTATATAATACATATGTATCTAATAGAATAAAAGTATAAATAACATCGTAAGAAGGGAAAATGCCGTAACCAAGGGCCGGAAAATTCCACATCATAGCCTGAAAAAAACGTATTCTGGGGCCACCGTATCCCGGAGTTTATATATATATAATAATAAATAATAAATAAATAAAAATGTTATATACGTCCAAACAAATTAAAAGGGCGACTTTCTAAGTAAATAAAAAAATGAGCTTCGAGGCGGAGCCAATATTAACCGTATGTATCGCTTTAAAAAAACAACAATAACAAAATATATATATATATATATATATATATATATAAACTGCGTCAATAACTTTATTGCAGATTAGTAAAATATTCATATTTCACTAAATATATGCCACAAAAAAATAAAAATTATATAATCATATGGATGCTTTAAGGTTAGTTATTTCCCAAAACTTTATTCAAGTTCATGCGATATTCGCAAAGTTATGACATTTTATTCTTTATCAAGGAATTTCCACTGTCCATCGCTTTATTGCAGGTCTCATAATATGTTATATTAGGGCAAAAATACAATGTCTAATCAGGAAAACGTTACTTTTTATTATATGTTTCTGCTAAAGAATACTAAACAAAAGCACATCCTATATACTAAGCCTCAAATAAATGAATTATTTATCGCCATATCTACTATTTTTTGGAATAACTTTAAACAACGTTTTCTTCACCGAAGTAGTCAATTGTTTGATCTAAAAAGAAGTTATGGTTCTGGCGAAATCAACTACTTTCTCCAACGAGCATTCTTTGAAGTAAATTGCTCTCCTCCTTCATAAACACGTCTTTTCAATATTGACTAGATATGTTTAATGGGGTTAAGATTCGGACAACACGATGGCCAGCTCATGAGGGTTTCTCCAAAGAAGCCCATAGATTCAAGGAAGGTTGCAGTCGCTCTAGCAGAATGGGATAGAGCATTGTCAAGCATAAAAATAATCTGAAAACGACTTGACAATGGTAGGTAATCTAGCCATGATGTCAAATGTTTATCCAAAAAGGCCGTGTACGCATTGCTGGGAAGTTTCACAACCACTGGAACTCGGAATGGTCCAACTAACTTATCCCTGATGATTCCCGCATAAAACATGATGCCTCCACCTCCTTGTTGGCGATAAACTCTGTAAGGGGTTGTAGTTCAGCTCGAGTTCTAAACTTTGGCCCATTCATCCGGACTGTCAAGAGTAGCACGGGTTTCATCTGTAAATAGAACACGTTGGAAATCCATTTTCATGTAATTCAGTTCCCAAGCCATTCGTTTTTCCTATGCTGTTTGATCAATGGAGACCTTGAAATAATTTTGATGTTCCTTGCCATCACATTCAACAAATTACATCGGATCTGTCTGGATCTTGGAGCGAGTCCAGCTCTTGAAAAAATCGAAGCACTGGTGCTGTTTGGGTTTCGGTTGACTTCCCTACGGATATTCCGATTATCACGATGTGAAATGTTTCTCCTGGTGCCCTTATCCTTTCTGGATTTGATGTTGGGGTTGTTCACGAATGAGGCCAAAGTTCTTGGATACCTTTCCAGCTCCATAGCTTAATCTTTGATGAACAATCCTTCTGCGATTCCATCAACAATCCTTTCTTTTTCGTAACTGTTAATCGCCCCTTTTTGGCATTTTAAAACACCTGCAATAAAGCGATGAGCAGTGTAAATTACTTTATAATTAATAAAATGTCATAACTTCGTGAATATCGCATGGATTTGAAAAAAATTGCGAAATAACTAGCCTTCAAACAGTCATTCGATGATACAATTTTCATTTTTGTGCGACGTATATTTAGTGAAATATTGATATTTTATTAATCTGCAATGAACACAGTTTATACAGAGAGAGGGAGAGAGGGGGAGAGAGAGAAAGAGAGAGATACATACATATATATACACTATTATATAAAAGGAACTAAGTGCGTGTGGATCTCTGTGTGTGAATTCGTTCTCTGTGGACTCGAAAACAGCAGGGCAGATGTATATGAAATTTCACACAGAGGTACTTTATGTGTTTGTCAGTGTTCTTTCTTTTTTTTTTTTTTTTTTTTTTTACACGGTGGTCACCACTTATCAAGGCCCGGAAGCCACTCAGGGGTAAGGGTTATTGCAAGTACATTACGTTAGTGTGGAGATTTGATGAAGTGTTTACATAACGGGGCGGTTCATTTGGAATTTGTTAACGTTGGACTTGAAGACATCCAAGTTGTAGTCAGGTGGGAAGCAGGCATACGGAACAGAGTTCCACAGGCGTGCAGTTCTAAGAAAGAAGCTTTGTTCATCGAATGAATGAGAAGCAGATTCTTGGGAGTCAGCACTTACCAAGGCCCGAAGGCCACTCGAGGATAAGGGTCAATGAATGTAAGGTGGTAGTATAGTAATCGTTAATGGTGTAGATCGGGCAGAATTTGATTATTCATGGTTCTTAGATAGGTTTTGTCTCGGAACATTTTCTATAAACATCGACTATCTATAATCGAAATAATCCAATGAAAAAGAGAACAAACGAATTTGACAAAGGATAACACATTGCACACCCTAACATCACAAGTGCATCTCAGTAGTTATATTACCACACAAGTCGAAAGCTTCGACATATAAACTCAACAGTTGGTTCTTTGATATGACACAGGCCTGCGTCCGAAATTAATGCTTTTGTTTAAAGCAACATTGAAACATGTTACTTGGGTTTTTCATTTTGAACTTAAATTCAAGTCATTATCACCCCACAGCGGTATAACCAGGCATATAAAATCAACAGTACATTCTTGGATATGACAGGGGCGTTAAGAAACGTTATTCTACTCAAGAATGTGGGAAACAATAGTGGCCAGATTTAACTGCGTTAAAGTAAACCTCGGGCCTGATGGCAACGCAGGGACGTTTTGATTCTAATTTTACAATTGGCTTTTCATGTAAAAACAAATGGAAACTGATGCTTGGTCAGGCAGACACACTTACATTTATATATATATATATATATATATATATATATATATATATATTTAAATAAGGGGGTAGTCACCAACAATGTGTATTTTTTAACATTATTTTATTATTCCGTGTCTTGGTTTTTCATTGAGAATTATGTTTGGATCATTGAAATAATGTTTTTAAATCATTGAAATCGTTTTTACGCGTTTCAGACGTTCTGTGAAGCGTCCTAGTCAGAAATTATTTTCAAATGTGTTGGAGATGTAAAAATGGCATTTTCGTAGTTCATTTGAAGTGTTTCCAAGGGGTGGATGCGTGTAATATATATATATATATATATATATATATATATATATATATATATATATATATATATATACGTAAGAAAGACTCGGGAATTTTCAATTTTGCCTTATTTATATTATTATTTATTTGCTTTGGCTGATTCAGACAATTTTATCTAAGCTCAATGCTTGGAAAGAAATCGTTATATCTCTGCTTATATATGAAAAATATTTAAAGTTTCTGTGTGCGTGTGTGAGTTCGTTCCCTAAAGACTCGGAAACGGCTCTGAAACGGCTGGGACATTTTTTTTTTATTTTCAAATTTCGAACAAATATGCTTTATGTAGGAGTGTTCTTAGGTTTTGTATCGGAATTCCTCCGATAAGTTTTGAAAATCGATAATCGAAAAATTAAATTAAAGAAAGAAACAGTCCGATTTTAACACCTCACAAATGCACTTAAGAACTTTTGTCCTCGCACAAGCAAAAGGCGCAACGTATAAAATCAACTTTCGTCGTTTAAAATTCTAATAATTTTATAAAATCAAAATTAGTTTCCCTACAGTACAAGGCATTGTGGACTAAGTGACTGTGGGGAGATGAAGCTTCCTCCTTGAACATCACGGTAAATCCCCGACTAAAGAAGGTAATTAATCGATTTGATTGGAAAAATATCGATTTCACATATTTTAATCGATGAAAATAAAAGTATTAAAAGTATGCAATTAGCGACGGGACGATTCTAATATTTTAATGCTCTGATAAAATTACCGATTCCCTATTAAATTCCCGATTTCGAGACGATTCCCGATTCCGATTCTGAACATTCACACACACACACACACACACACACACACACACACACATATATATATATATATATATATATATATATATATATATATATATATATATATATATAAGAGAGAGAGAGAGGTGGAGAGAGATAACGACGGAGAAATAGAAAGAGAGGGGGGAGCAGGATAGAGACAGAGTGTGATAGAGAGAGATTCCGAAGAGTTCCCTCGGTATTTTCAAATAAATCATTAGCGGTTATTTAATAGGGCATTTTTCGACCGGATGTTTTACGACAGTTTCCTGCCATTAGTTATCTTCAAGATTGGCTTATTGACTGCAAGAAACATCGATCTACGAAACGTTGTGAATTGCCGATGGTCTCCCATCCGAACAGCAGCTCGGAAGTTTCATGAATGGATCAATTACTTCTGCTCTTGTCCTTGATTGTGCCACCGAAGGGAAAATTCTCGCCTTTCTCTATAATATCCATTCTTGATGGATCCCCGTGATGGGATGTTCTATTATACTGTTTATCAATGTTTATAAATTGTTGATATATATATATATATATATATATATATATATATATATAATGGGTTAAGAAATTCCAACGAAAGAAAGATATATATTTAAATAAGGGGGTAGTCACCAACAATATATATATACTAGCAGGAAGACTCAACGTTGCCCGGGATTGAATGCGGATGAGCAAATGTTCCACTCTCACATACTTTTTATTATTATTGAAACTGGTGAAATCGATTGTTTGCTTCAGTTGGGGATCCCTCTTAGTGTACTGAGAGGAAGCTTCATGTGCCTTCCTACAGTGACTTATTCCTCAGTACGTTGTAATCTACATTGCACTGTAGAGAACCATTTGTTGATTTTATAAAAATATATGTAAATTGTTGCTTCACTTAAAGTTTAAAATGCAAAAGTCAAGTATCATGGTTCAATTGTACTCTCAGCAAAAACATTCATTTCGAACGCACCCCTGTCTTATTAAAGAGCTTACAGTTGATTTTATGAAAGTATTTTTACATAATTACTTGAATTAAAACGTACAAAGTAAAGTGTCATTGTTCAATTGTGATCTAAATAGAAACATCTATTTTGAACGCTCCCCTCTGGCACATAAAAACTACAATTGATTTTATACGCTGGACTTTTTTGTTTTTGCGGTGATAAAACTTCCCAAATGTACTTCCGATGTTAAGTTGTATAAAAGTGTTAACTTTGGTTAAAATCGGATTTTCTTTCTTTAATCGAGTTATTTTTTATTCGATTTTCGATATTATGATGTGTGTGAGTGTGAGTGTGTGTGCGTGGAAAAATGAAATATTACAAAAAAAAAATTAATATATTAATCAACGTTTTGTCTTTACTTCAATGTATCCTTAGGATGATTGAAAAAGGAAGGAAAAAATGATGGGTTTATCATATGAAAAAGGAGACTTATTGTTTTTTTTTTTTTTGTTTTTTTTTTTTGTGCGAGCCATAGCCATTAGATTTCAAAATATATAATGCGTTTATGACATAGAATGATCGATTTTTTTCAAACTGATGTTGTTTGCTTTGTTTTTTGTTTTTTGTTTTTTGCGATAAACAAATAATATCTAAATAAATCGTGATATATCCAAAAAAAAGTCGGCGAGATGGATCAGCGGATAAAGAGGTCAGGCTGATTACCGTGAGGTCCCGATTTCGAATCCCGCTAGATTCAGCCACTCTGGTGAATCGTAGACGACGAAACACGTGTCAGTAGATAATTATATTTAAAAAAAAAAGTATATATATATGCCGCTCCCAATGGTTAAAGGGAAAATTATCGCCAACTCGCATTTAAGTAAAAATGCACTTTCGTAAATACCTGAATTCATTCAAAAACAAAAAAATCGCGATATATCCAAAACAGTCGGCGAGATGGACCGGCGGATAAAGAGACCAGGCTCATTACCGTGGGGTTCCAATTTCGAATCTCGATAGATTCAGCCACTCTGATGAGTCGTAGACGACGAAACATGTGTCAGTGGATATTTATATTATATATTATATATATATATATATATATATATATATATATATATACCGCTCCCCATGTGGGGGTAACAACAATTTGTTTCCCCCATATGGGGAGCGGTATATATAAAGGGAAAATTATTCAAGACTCGCATTTAGGTAAAAATGCACTTTCGTAAATAATTAAATTCATTCAAAAACGTATCGCAAAAACAAAAACAAATAACATCCAGTATCAAATAATTCTAATACAAGATATGTATAGACCGCCAATGAAAGGAGAGATACCATAAGAGAAATATCGATCATTAATATATATCTGATATAAATATAAAAAAAAGAATAATATAAAGCAATTTAAAATAATAAAATGGAAATTTGGAATCCAGTTTCTCCTTGCTGTTATTTCCGATCATTTGAATCCTTATATATATATATATATATATATATATATATATATATATCTGTAGAAATATATTTTCTTATAATATATATCAATCCTTATTTAAGAAGCTCAATGTAATTACAGCGCAATATAGAGAATAAATGACAAAAAGAAGTTGTATTCCAAAATTCATGATGTTGACCATCTTATAATTTATTGCTTTAATTCAGTTGACTTTTACACTTCATGACAATATCTGTTTCGTAGCGCAAAATCAATCACTTTATTATTATATCAATCAGTGAATCTATTATGACCTTAACTCATCAGAAGAAATAGCAACAATCAATCCGTCAAAAGGAATTGAAGTGTGATTTGACATTATTAAAATCTGAAAATTGGAAGAGAGACTACAAATACCTTTTTAGTTTTTCATTCCGCCATATTAGAATGAATAAATTTACTAATTATTAAATAGAACATTTTGATAGAAGATTCATAAGTTAATTAAAATTGTTGGTACGATTAGTTGGATGTAATGACTTTGTTTGATAAAAATTCAAAATGGCGGAATGGAAAAATAAAAAGGTATTTACAGTCTCTCTTCCAATTTTCGGATTTTAATCATGTCAAATCACACTTCAATTCCTTTTGACGGATTGATTGTTGCTATTTCTTCTGATGAGCTAAGGGCATAATAGATTCACTTATTCATATAATAATTAAGTGATTGATTTTGCGCTACGAAACAGATACTGTCAAGAATCGTATAAGTCAAATGAATTAAAGGAATAAATCATAAGATGGTCAACATCATGAATTTTGGAATATAACTTTTTGTCATTTATTCTATATATATATATATATATATATATATATATATATATATATATATATATAAATATATATATATATATATAAATATATATATATATATAAATATATATATATATAAATATATATATATATATATAAATATATATATATATATAAATATATATATATATATATATATATATATATATGTATGTATATACACACCAATTTCGGTTTTCGTGACGTTTCTTGGATTCTTGTGTTGTAATGTATATGATCGACTTGCATAGCGAAAGATTATGCAAGAATGGATAGATAGATAGATAGATAGATAGAGAGAGAGAGAGAGAGATAGAGAGATATATAGAGATAGAGAGATAGATATATACATGAATACCTACATATGTACATGCATACTTCCATACAAAAACAACGAACAGACATAGACGTATAAACATGTTGAAGAGAACTAAATGTAAAGACTGGGGGAATTAATGGAATGTCGTAAGTTGAGAGAAAGCAAGTTAGATTACCATCCCTCTTTGAATAAATATATGCAAATTAGTTTAAGTAGAAAGCGATGCTTTCTTGGCCTTTTGCCAGGCGCAAACCAAATTCCTCTAAATATGTCCCGTGGCTTCTGTTCGTACGATCATATTGACACCCCGACCTGACTCTCCAACAGATCTGTCTTTCACGGAACCCTCTTTTTACCACTTCCCAACCCCGCCTCCTTAAGTGTTTTCGGGGGCTCGCCATTGGAAAGTCAGGACCAGTACGTGGGCGGTTCGTAAGAGATGTCTATCTGAGATTTGGAGAGGTCACGCCGGTGCATGGTAATTCGACAAAGTAACGAGAGCCGGGCGAAATTGGATTGACTTTTAGTCTACTGGCCCAAACGAACCTGTGACTGCTAAAGTGATCTGACAGGTATGATATTTAGTGATGGGACGGGCCACCGTATCCTGTTAGCGCCTGTCACTTGTAATATGTGTCGGCCATTTCAGCTCGTAGGGTACTCTTGCCTAGAATATATGCAATCCCCCCTTGCTTTATGGTATAGCACGATTATTTAGATTCACAGATAAGTATAAACACTATTTATGTTAGAAAGTTTTGCTTGGTGTCAACTCTAAAAAGTTATTTGGTTGTCTAAAAGTCGCACATCCTCGGAAACTAATAGTTCTCAACTTTTTAAAAGTACGACCCATTTAATAATCGCCTAATACTCATTTAATAATCACCTAATAATCAACTAATAATCACACGAATTTATGTTCCAAATTTCTATCTTTACTTCTATATTAAAGTCACGTTGTGTGTGTGTGCGCGTGTGTGTGCGTGTGTGCGCCTGTGTGAGTTCTTTCCTCATAGGTTCTGAAACAGTTGAGCCTATCTTTTTTTAACACAGGAATCGCCAGTTATCAAGGTCTGGAGGCAACTCGAGGGTAAGGGTTGATGGGTATACATTAGTCAATGTGATTATAGCGTAGTAAACATAAGTAGTGGGAATTTCGTAACTTGGATTACTTAGGGGGACGGTTCATCAAGAACTTGTTTACGTTGGACTTGAAGAGAATTAGATTGTAGTCAGCTGGAAAGCAGGAAAATGGAAGAGTGTTCCATAGGCGTGCAATTCTAAGAAAGAAGCTTTGTTCGTGGAATCTACATTTAGGTTTAGGCACAGATAAAGAGTGCGGGAAATTATTGATAGCGTTTTTGGCTAGACGAGTATTTTTCGTGAAAGTTTGGCGGGGGGGGGCATAGATTGAAGCTAAGATGAGCACTTGCTATGAAAATAAAGCAGAGACAGGCTCGCAATGTCTCTTCTGTGTGGAAGAGATTACAGGGAAGGGAAAAGGGCATCCCCAACTAAGCTACGAAGTCTATTTTGAACACTGTCAAGACACGATAAGCTGCTTCTAGCAGCTCCTGATTGGATGTTGCAACAGAACTCCATCGTTGACCGTACCTAGCTTTTATATGGGTAGAGAATTGCATCAGGAGTGACATATCTACTGGAGTGGTAGAAGGATCCTACCATTTTTCCAGCGACATTGTCAATGGATTTGATATACGTGTTCCATATTTTCCAAATTTCACACAAAGCTAATTTATATGTCTGACAGTGTTCTTAAATTCGGTTTGTTCAGAAATGCATCCGATAAGTATCAAAAATCGGAAATATTCGATCTCACAAGTAGCTGTTCTCCCATAGATTACAAAGAATGATTTTTATCTCTGATTGCAGAAATTCCCCTCTGGAGCTAAGAATACTAGGTTTGCTCCAAGAGATGACACACACACATTTATTATGTCTAGATTATTAACCACTATCTTATGTAACCTTTGAATGCCATCTTACACACATGTATTCGTTATATTAAAATCCAACATTACATCCTAGGAGCAACACCACCACAGTCGCAACCATCTATAGTGGAAGTAGTTGCTATTTTTCCTCTTAATAAAAAGTACTCCTGTCAAGACTGGGAGAGATTCTGCATTTTAGTCAGATATGGGGTTGCACCCTTATTATCTGGTTCGTATGCTAATATACATAACATAGTCTTTCTTTTTACCGATTGCAAAAATAATTATTTCTCCCGTCTCACATTCCACCAAATCTCATTGGCCGTGCAAAGTATTCCTTGCAATATATAATAATCAATAGGGGAATGACACTATAATAATTAATACGCAATCTGCATGAATTAAAAGATCATGTTTAAGCATATTGCACGACCGTGCAACGCATGATTGCCAGCTAGTATTTTATGGAAACGAATTATAGGAGTGTTTTTTATATTAGAAATTAGGTAATAATCTAGATCACTGGTTGTCCACATTTTTTGTTTTGGTCCGCATCCCTCAAGAAATTGCTCTCATACTAGCACCCCCAAAAAATCATGTTGTGGGCAACGATAAGTTTTTTTTTCGAATTTCGACTATTTTATTAAAAGAAAATCATAATTTTATCCTTTAAATGCACATAATAACAATACTTGACGCTAAAAGGAAAGCTAGAATTAGTACATTGCAAAAGTAAAAAAAGACTAACAAATAACCAATACCTTATTTTTTTATCTAAATTTTTCTCACACCCAATGGAATTTAGTCTTGCATCCTCAGATGGTGTGAGCACCCCAGGTTGGGAACCCCTTATCTAGATTAAGATTGTGATTTCCAGATCAAGATTTTCTAGATCAAGATTTATTGGCATTAATTGGATTATCCAAACTATAAACTCGCCTCGAGTGAAAGTTCTTAATAAAGGAAGTGACAGTTGGGTGAGAGGAGAGTCCGTCTAAATGGCAAACACAGAAACTGAGGGAGAAATAGATAGAGAGTTTGAGAGAGAGAGGAAGAGAGAGAGAATGAAAGAGAGAGAAGCAGAGAGGGGTCGGAGTCGGCGACCGATCGAAATCTGGAATCCAAAACGTGAGAAGTAGCCATTCCAATTTACCTTCTCTAAAGAACAAATGCCTGAAGTGAATGCCAACGTTTCACACTTAAGATATAACGCTGATTAAAAAATCTAAGACCACTTGAAAATCTTTAAAATAGAAAGTATTTTTAAGGGTAGATTTAAAACTCCTCCCACTTAAGGTTACAAATACTACAACCCAAAATGTTACGGGGAAAAAAAGCTACATTCCAAACATTTAATTCTGAGACATTGTACATTTGGTACAAATTAAACTCCTCGGCCTAACGTTCACAGGAAGTATGAGTTGAAACAATTACATTGAGAGTATTGCCAGGACCGCTGCGAAGAAGGTAGGTTTTCTCTACCATGCTAGAAAGCTACTAACGCCCGAAAGTATCCTACACCTCTATAAGGCCACCATTCGCCCATGTATGGAGTATTGTTGTTATATTTGGGCTGGTGCATCTGACACTAGTCTCTCGCTCCTAGACAAGGTTCAAAAGAGAGTCGCCAATCTGATAGGTCCTGAACTGTCATCTAAACTTCAGCCTCTCTCCCATCGACGAAATGTTCCATCCCTCTGTCTGTTCTACAAGTATTTTAACGGTGAATGCTCTGAAGAACTGCAAGTACTTGTGTCCCCTCGGCGTAAATACCCCCGAAAAACTTGACAAGCAGCTAAATCCCAACCCTTCACAGTTGAGATCCCTAGATTTAAGAAAGCCTTCTACTCCAGTAGTTTCTTCCCCAGAACAGCTAGACTTGGAATTCCCGTCCGGGTTCCTGCTTTGCCAATTGTACTGGCATGCAGAAGTTCAAGTGTAACGTGAACTGACATCTTGCTGCCCAACTCCCTACACATTACTCCTGATGCTTATGTCCCTGATAGTAGCCCCCTACAACAAACTGGCAATGTACCTTGTTTGGAGTGAAAATGTTATAAATAAAAAGAAAAAGAAAAAGACTAAGTCTATAAACTTTTTTTTTAAGTCCAGTAAAAGATTAGCAATCATAGCATAAAGCTGTCTCATAGCTTTATCAAGTGCATATTTCATTTTATAAAAATGTAACTTTCCGAATTAAATGTTTGAAACGTAGCTTATTTTCCCCCATAATCATTTACGTTGTAGCATTAATTACCTTAAATGGGAGGAGTTTAAAATCTATCCTCAAAAAAAAATTTTTTTTTTTTAAAGATTTTCAAGTGATCTTAAATTTTTTGATCAGGTGTGTGTAACAGGAATTGTTCGTTTCTGCATAAGAAAGTAGCACAACGTTTCTGGGTTTATTATTCTTACACATAAATGATTGTATTGTTTTCACAATAATTTTCTTGCTTTGCGATTCTTGAATGAATGGAGCACTTAACCAATTCTGTGATGAAGTTGCTTTGACACCAAAGTATTGCGCGTAAGCATAGAACTCGTTGCAGTATTTTGGATATAAAAAAGTGTATGATCACCGAAAGTTGGAAGGTAGAAGGTAGAAACTGTCGAAAGGAACACACTAATAAAATGAAGCCACGTTCTGCTAGCGATCATTCGGAAACCAGAATTTTATTCATAAAACCATTGAATCTTTTAGCAATTCGCCACATAATTATTTCGTATCATCACGAGAAAAATCTTTTGTTTTTTGCATGCAAAATTTTCAAGTCCGCAACTTATACAGAACTGCTACCCACCGAAAACTCTTCATCTCCAGGACCTGTACAAAATAGCTACCCATCGAAAACTCATCTGAAATTAAACATGACTTTCAATTCAAGAGAACTTTTGACAGTGGGAAGCACTCGAAATGCATACCACCCTCATAGCATCGCATCACATGCATTCTATTTTATGAATTCAAGCCGGTTCTTACTCCGAAATTATTTATCGAGAAAAATTTTGGAAACGATTGATTATAAAGTTGACCGATTGTAGATTTAATATTGCCATTCTTGCAGTTTTATTATGTTTTTAGTTTAAGAAAAACAGCTATTTATGGTAAGATTACAGCTTATTGCAGGTGCCCATTACCTGTGTATTCCGGAAAAAACGATACGTCGTCAAACTGTGATCGTCTTGAGGGAGCGATTTTCTCCCCATTGGGGAGGTTGAGACCACCCTGAGAATTGAAAAGACCGGGTAAATATGCTAAAATTATGTGATTGAATCCCGGACAACGGCAGATATCAAAAATACTTGAAATAATAATAATATATGTGCTTTATTGTTAAAGCCAGATATATATTTTATTGTTTGAAAACAATTGACAGGAAATGTTAGAATAAGGAACAATGATTTTCGGCTGGCCTGGAGAACACCGGCCCAGGTGACCTGGGTTCTAAGCAAGGAAATTGACATGGGTTGGCCTTGGGGTCGTATGAACGGGATTTCGTTTTTGTCTCAGATTTACAAAACTCTAGACTATTGCTGAAGTGCACACGCGCAATGTATCTGGGGATTCCCAGGAAACGTATCACTGATTGGTTGGATGGATCGCCAAACCCCAACTTGTGACCTTACTATAAAAAGCCAATACCCGATCGGATTAGACAGATTTTGCGCCGAAATCTCAGAAGAGACAGCTCCTGACGCCTGACGATTGCCCTCTGCCATCCTGACTAGCAATCCAGTGAGCAGAAGAAAGAGAATTGTGAACTATAATGTTTTGGTGACTAAACAATGTACATATGTAAAAAAAGAACAGTAACTTTTGTAAAATTAACTTTCAGTAGATAGAAACCTTGATTTTGTCTGTTTTTCTTTCTGGCGCATGCAAGCTTCGCGTTTTGCTTTCAGCAGAATTCTACACAGAGGCGTTGAGAATTCAATTTGGAGATCTCCGGTAGACTGGACATCACGAGCTACAGTTTCTGAAGAAGTAGAGGTAAGTTGCTTGAACTGAGAGCGGGAGATCCGACCACAAAACGAAGTAAACGTATTCGAACTGTTCACTTAATTCTATTGTTAGCATTGGTTTCGCTAGTTCTGTCTAGAAGCAGATACTTACGAGATAGACAACGTAAGAGTTGACAACATCCATATTGTATGTAATGCCATGGAATTGTCAAAGTGCTAAATTGGCATAAATCGTGAATATACGTAGATATCGTCTTTACCACCGAAATCAAGGAAAAGTTAAAGAAATTAAAAGGAATTTACCTAATGTTATGTCAACACTCGGGACCCACATGTTATATGCGAACAGTCGTAAGGAAACAACGACAAGGATAGAATTCGACTCACTTTTTTCAGTTGAAACAGTAGATATTCATTTACAGGTACTTCAAAACTAACGCGTCGTCCCTTGTTCAAAAGTTTTCTTGTACTTTAATGTGTCTGACAAGACTGCCGTGTCGAATACGTAGTACTCCCTCTTTGTCCGGTCATGTTAAGGACACGTCTTTCCCTGCCGCTATCGAGCCACGTGTATAACTCGTCTATTTCTGTTCTTCTCGGGCAATGTTTTTCTTTACTTGTAATATCTTTTTTCTTTTCTTTCTTCCTAGCTGCGACGACAACGCGTACACAGCTCTGTTATTTGCATATGTTGACTTTCGTACCGCTGCTGCTATTTCCATGCGATCATCAATGCTGTTACACTAAAATAGCAATTTATGTAATATTCTCATGAAATAACATTTACCTCTTCTTCCATACGGAGTTGGGGGTCGGCGATTGTTTTCGAGTGAGGGAACACGTGGTGTCAGAATCTTACTATTAGTCCTCGCCTTCCTCTTAGATATTAATAGAAACATAAATATACAAAGAGAGAGAGAGATTGATAAATAGATAGATAGACAGACAGACAGATTAGTAGATAGATATAAAGACAGATAGACGGATGGATGGTTAGATAGATAGATAGATAGATAGATAGATAGATCATACATACGTAGGTAGATGTAGCCTACATAGGTAGCAGTTATATAGCTATAGAATAGATTCTTACATAAAATTGTATTTAATAGATGTTTAAAAGAAATATAAAAACGTTTCTGAAACTTAGGAAGCACCATCGTACCATAAGCAACCTATGTTCAAAGATATGCAAGAACAAAGATCTGAAGAGACAAATGATTAAGAAACGAATTAGTGTTGAGACAATCAAAATCAGAATCGGGAATCGGAAAAATCGGAACATTTGGGGGTACCGAAATCGGTATCGGAATCGAAAAAATGTGTGCCTATTTTCCGATGCCAAAACGAGTCTTTTAAGTATCTTCTTTCATTTGATTCTGTTTAAAGCAAAATCTATAATTGCTGGTAATTAAGGTTAGATAGTAAATATTTATTGATTTTAAACAACCAGTACAACTAAGATCGATAGATTACCTCCCCACAAGTGTGTGTTTTTTCTATGTGTAGGAAAATATCTGTTTTTAATGTAATCGGGGGGTGGGGTATAACAATTCTATAGTTAAATATTTACAGATTTACAATGAGGTGAATCAAGTCTGTTGACAAAACAAAAAATGTTTATTTTTCAGCAACTTGTTACAAATGATATCAAACAAAATAATACACTAAAACTTTTACATCACTAAAATACTAAAAAATGAGAGAAACTTAATTTTAAAAAGATAATAAACAGTTATCAAACATTTCCATAAATAGATATTGAAATAGGTATTTGGACAACTGTCTTCTTTCATGATTAAACATTTACTTTTCATTTTTTTTTTTTTACATTGCAGATCATTCTAGAAAGTACTAGCTTGATATGTAGTGACCTTTTAATAATTCTCTCTCCAGAGCTCTATAAAAACACACTGCAGCATGGCCAAGCGAAAGCAACTCGAACAGTTGATAAAGGACCGTATTATTTCAGCACATAAAGATAATAAAAGCTACCGATGGGTAGCACAAACTTTAAATGTTCTTGTTAGTATTGTAGGGTACATTGTAAAGAAGTGGAAAGATTTAGGCACGACAAAAAACATGCCATGCTCGAGAGCTCCTCGGAAATTTTCGGAAAGGTGCTGGAGAAATATCTTGCAAACTGTTCGAAATTATCCATTTGTGATCCTGAGGAGCCGCAAAAAAACTCAGCAGCATGAACATCAGTGTCTGCAAGACAACCATCTGTAACGAACTTCACAAACATCCCCAAATTAAAGTCTATAGCCAAAAAAGAATGGGGAAAACATCCGTTGTGTATTTGCCGAGACGTTGTGAAAAATGATGGCGATCGTTTGATAGCAGAAATTAGTGCTAAAGGAGGCCCAATAAAATATGAAACATTATTTTTTAATCCGTCCAAATACTTGTTTCACTATTTTCAGAAATGTTTAATAACTGTTTATTTTATTTTTAAAAATTTAGTTTCTCTCATTTCTATGTATTTTAGTAATTGAACGTTTTATTGTATTATTTTGTTCGGTATCATGTGTACCAAATTGATGAAAAATAAACATTTTCGTTTTATCCAAAGACTTGTTTCACCTCACTGTATAAAGAATCGGAATGAGACTCGGTAATTGTATCGGAATCAGGAATTTGGTACGGAATCGGTAATCGTATCGGAATCGAGAAAAATATTAGAATTGTCACGTCATTAAGAGAAAGTGAATACATCGAAGCAGTCTCTTGCTCAATGTCTGAATGGCATTCACAAAATTAAATATCGCTTTTATCAATAAGAACAATTGTTGGCAAAAATTAAAACAAACAAGAGACAACAATGTGAAATAACTTATGAAACGAATAAAATGAATGATGGAAGAGTTCATAGTAAAAAACTCGGAAAAAGTAAGAATATTATGACATAAACTTACAATCGATTCTTCTATTTTATTTTACTTTTTATAAATGTTGAAAAAAAAATGAACTAAATTCTAAAAAAAAAAAACATACAGCAAGAACTTGAAGATTTTAGTTGAAATATGTTTTTAAGTGTTAAGAATGTGATCAATCAGCCACAGGCTTATAGCGCAAGTGAGAACGACAAAAAATAACATTTTTTATGCAATTTATGTACGACAGTTTAAGAAAATACGCACACACACTTATATATATATATATATATATATATATATATATATATATATATACATTATTTTTAAAATATAATTATCCACTGACACGTATTTCGTTGTCCACGACTCATCAGAGTGGCTGAATCTAGTGAGATTCGAAATCGGCACCTCGTGATAAGAAGCCTAAACCTCTACCACGCGCCTAACCACGCCGGACTACTAAATGTATCACTTTTACGTAATTTGTTTTTGTTAGCGATACTTTCTTGAATGAATTCAAGTATTTATAGGAAAGTGCATTTTTACCTAAATGCTTGTTGGGAATAATTTTCCCATTGACCAATCTGGTACCCCCTTTAATGGGGAGAGAAAGACAGAACGAAAGAGAGAGAGAGAGAGATAGGGGGAACTTGAGAAAAATAAATTCATTACATTATATATTTCAATTTCAAGAGTTCAATTTATTATAAAGATTAGGCGTCCGATCGTTTGCGAAACATTTGCCCATCGGACAAATAGCATGGTGTAGTATCTGTTCAGCTTCTGCACTTCATCTTTTCTTTCCTTGGTCGATGGAGGAAAAAAGTCTTTCATGGCTGAGACAATTTGTTTAGTTTTGCTCTTATCAAGAGTGCCCCATTTTGGGGAGCTGGATTTTCCCCACATACCCCTCGTGGGTAGGCAAGTAAATAGAAACATTTGCAGTTAATTAATATGAAAAAAAAAGATTCCTAATTGGTTCTAGAACGATCGTGCGCCTAAACTTTGGAGATATTGAAATTTTTAGAACTTAAATCAGTAATGTTATTTATTTATCTCAATTTACTCAACGCATCGCTCTGTTTGGTCGATGGGTTAACCATTTAATTGCCTTTAATTCTTCCGGTATTAGCGTGTTGAATGTTATTATTTTGTACCAGATTCTCTTATATTATTTTATCAATTGGAATTCTTGTAAGATGAGTAATTTATATATATATATATATATATATATATATATATATATATATATATATATATATATATATATATATATACTAGCATGGGTGCCCGGCATTGCCCGGGTGTTTTGCAATTCCTTACACATTTACTGAATTCAAATATTTTAAAGAAAATCATGGCAACGCAAAATAAAGGTTTATTTTAATACAAAATAAAAAAATTCATAATTAATAAAAAAAATATTTAAATCATTAAATTTTGATAAAACAAATATTAATTTCAACGACACTTTTAAAATATTTGGTCTCCCTGACTAAAATAGAGATTTTTTCGCAATTTTTACATTAACTACAGCTCACCGTTCACATTCGAAATGTCGACTTTTATATGGTTTCATGTATGCTGAAACGAATATTCCAATTAAACGTGGGACTGAAAAGTAGTTTACCATATATGAAAACATTTGCTAATCAACTTAAAAGCTAATAATCCCTGGCAGCCATTTTTCAGAACCGAGGAATTAGTAATGCGCATGCGTGACGGCTTTCCAATTAAACACCCTCAACCTCTCCGTGTTAAGAACCGCTGTCGGAATAAACACCCCCAACTTCTCCATGTTAAGAATGGCTTTCGAAATAAACACCTCAAACTCCCTATGCTAAGAACAGCTTTCGGAATAAACATCCCGCTTTTCCATTTGGGGGAGGGTGAAAAAATATTTGCTTTGTCGTCTGCTTTAGTTACACGCATGCGTAATACTAACTAATCCGTCGTGAAAAAAAATGGCTAGCAGGGAATATATTAGATTTTACGTTGGATATCATATGTTTTTATATATGGTAAACGATAATCAACCCCAATATTTAACTGTGATATTCGTCGTTAGCATACCCGAAATCCTATAAAAGTTGACATTTGCAATACAAAAACGACCACAAGACTGAAATCCAGCAATAAAAATTGACATGATAGCAATCATTTAAGCATAAACAGACGTTCTCTTGTTCATTATTTTTAAACGAATTCTAATAAAATTTTAATTTGCACAAAAACAACAAATTTTATAAATTTATAATCATTCATTCCGTTCCGGTGGATTTGCTAAGCGGCAGTTGCCAACCATTAAAATATTGTAAGTAAAAGTCTATCTTTTTACATCGTATTCTGAAATCATCTTGCACCAGAACTTTACATTATTATTATATAATTATTATATCACAATAAGTAACATTTAGAATGCTTAAAAAGAGAGATAGGTTTAACAAAATGTTATACTCTGAAGTGGTTTATCAATGAAAGAAAATGCTGCTGTTTTGGGGAACCAAATATTTGATTCGGTCCCGAATTCTTTCTTTCCATTTGAAATGTGATTTGAAACTCCGCCACTTCTGCAATACTGCGTGGTAACCACATTTTTGGTTTTCAGTTTCGAGAATATTAATATGAGTGTTCATTTTTTGATGATCATTCAGCAGAAATTTTCTCAAATCAGCTCCTTTTCATTGGCACTAGTTCAATAAGATTTAATAGAGACCGTTAATTACACATAATATCATGTGGCCAGGCGGTAAATTAAATTGGTGATCAAATGACTAAGGTTTTCCAGATATTGTTGGATGGCTTCGTGAAAGAGCTATCTTGGCCTCTAGAAATGATGTTGTTGTTATTATCATTTGTAATTTTTTGAAGGAGTTATCAATCGATTGATTGTGTTATTAATGAAGATCAGGCAGTAAAATTTCCTATAGAATTCACTATAACCGTTTGGAATGTCACAGCATAATCTGATATTTAAAGAGGAAGCTCCAATTATACAGGGTGGCCCAAAAAACGGGCCCTAACAATAATTAGGCCCCGTTTCTCAGTGTTTTGTCTGAATGAAATGAAACTTTGGTCATAACTAGTTTATTATATTCAAAACATCACATCAACACACTGGGGGATTTGGCCTTTTCCCCCCGTTGACTGTAAAATGCGCAGAAAAACAATTGAATGTCCTCTGCTTTTTTAGGTCACCCTGTATATTGTACATTAAATAGTTAAAACAAAAAAGATTAAACAGATTTCAGATCTGCACTAAGATATAAAATTATAATTGCAATTCTTACATCAGATTTTGTAAGATTAATATCTAAAAGATAAAAGATTAAACTAGAACTAGATTATGGCTATTGGTAAGACATTTATGAAATAGCACACCTACTGTCCTACCTCACGGGGGAGTGGAAAAAAGAGTGATATTATTATGAATTAAGGTTTTGTTTAATCAAGAAGAAAATGATGTATAAGTACGGAATGTTAAACTATATCAAATGCAACTTGGCAACGCAGGGTACTGCAACTAGTAAGTAAATAAAAAAATAGATTCCCTTACATTTGAATTGTGTATGCATATTTTACTGCACACTATATATATCTATGTCTATGCATATTTTACTCCATACATGTATATATAGTAATCCACAGAAAGACTATATATATACAGAGTGACGCCCACCTCCAAAAAAAAGCTAAATGGAGGCCATCTAAAACATATACTGTAGAACGGAGAAAGGAAGGGCAAATACTCTAGTGTTTTGATGTGATGTTTTGAATATAATAAACTAGTTATGACTAAAGTTTCATTTAATTGGGACAATACACTAAGAAACGGGGCCTAATTAGAGTCGAGGCCTGTATAACATATATATATATATATATATATATATATATATATATATATATATATATATATAGTAAGTTATAAAATATATATGGCGATTAAGCTTAGATAAAATATATATGGCGATTCAGGCTTAGCCTGAACAATCCTAGATTGGATGAAACGCGGAATATTAAGTGTAGCTTAATCGCCATATATTTTATAACTTACTAACTAGCTCTACCTATGTATTGAGCACTTTTGAAGTAAATACTTAAAGTTTACGCATAAATTTATAATTTCGTATATTAATTTTATGTGTGTAAATGAAGTAGTTATATATATATATATATATATAAATATCTATATATTCATTTATAGTAATCCAGACAAAGATTGAATCGCTGTATCACAGCTATTCAGTGAGACTAGACCAGCTCCTATCCCAAACCCGGCATTGATTAGACCAGCTCCTATCCCAAACCCGGCATTGACTAGACCAGCTCCTATCCCAAACCCGGCATTGACTAGACCTGCTCCAACCAAATCCTGCATTGACTAGACCAGCTCCTATCCTAAACCCGGCATTGATCCAACGAACATGGAGCTGATAGTAAGTAGCTCTATCCATCAATCCACTGAAACAACTGCTATCGGCAATGACATTTAACAATGCTGTATGCAAACAATGACCGCCACTTTCACAGTGCTCAATTTTTTTTTATTTGCAAACAGTTTTTATTACGTTAAAGCAGTATCACGCGATATTAATTAATAATTTTAGTCGACATAGTAAAGGGGTTTTAATATATATAACTTTTTTATGATACAAAAACGATACAGTATTTTCAAAACAATATACAAAAGAAAACTCAAGGAGTCCATTTCACCAACAAACAATCATGAGTAAATTATTGGTGCATCAAAAGATACAAAACTAAACGAATTAAATTGTCACGCAAGAGCAAATACTCAAATAAACGAGTAAAGAAAGATAAAAATGGCAATTGGGAATTCGTGGAAAATATATATATATACAATAATGAAATATTTATGCAATAATATAATATATATATATACAATAACATAAAAAATAAATACACAATAATATAAAGTATATATACAATAATATAATATATATATACAACAATATAATATATATACAATAATATAAAATATAAATATACAATAATATAAAATATATATACAATAATATAAATATATGTACAATAATATAATATTTATATACAACAATATAATATATATATATACAATAATATAATATATATATACAATAATATAAAATATAAATATACAATAATATAAAATATATATACTATAATATAAAATAATAATATAATATATATACAACAATATAGAATATATATATACAATAATATAAAATATATGTACAATAATATAAAATATATGTACAATAATATAAAATATATGTACAATAATATAATATATATACAATAATATAATATATATATATAATAATATAAAATATAAATATACAATAATATAAAATATATATACAATAATATAAAATATATGTACAATAATATAATATATATATACAACAATATAATATATATATACAATAATATAAAATATACGGACAATAATATAAGATTTATGTACAATAATATGATATATATATATATATACAATAATATAAAATATATATACAATAATATAAAATATATTTACAATAATATAAAATATATGTACAATAATATAAAACATATGTACAATAATATAATATATATACAATGATATAATATATGTATACAATAATATAAAATATAAATATACAATAATATAAAATATATATACAATAATATAAAATATATGTACAATAATATAATATATATGTATACAACAATATAATATATATAATATATACAATAATATAATATATACGGACAATAATATAAAATATATGCACAATAATATAATATATATATACAATAATATAATATATATGTACAATAGTATAAAATATATGTACAATAATATACAATATATGCACAATAATAAACAATATATGTATAATAATATAATATATATATGCAATAATATAAAATATATGTACAATAATATAATATATATATACAATATTATAAAATATATGTACAATAATATAAAATATATGTACAATAATATAATATATATACAACAATATAAAATATATGTACAATAATATAAAATATATATACAATAATATAAAATATATGTACAATAATATAAAATATATATACAATAATATAAAATATATGTACAATAATATAAATTATATGTCAATAGTCTAAAATATATGTGCAATAATATAATATATATACAATAATATAAAATATATATATATACAATAATATAGAATATATGTCAATAGTCTAAAATATGTGTACAATAATAAAATATATATATATACAATAATATATATACAATAATATAAAATATATGTACATTAATATAAAATATATGTCAATAATATAAAATATATGTACAATAATATAATATATATACAATAATAAACAATATATATATACAATAATAGGAAATATATGTACAATAATATAAAATATATGTCAATAATATAAAATATATGTACAATAATATAAAAAATATGTACAATGATATAAAATATATGCATACAATAATATAAAATATATGTACAATAATATAAAATATATGTACAATAATATAAAATATATGTACGATAATATAAAATATATGTATGCAATAATATAAAATATATGTACAATAATATAAAATATATGTCAATAATATAAAATATATTTATAATAATATAAAATATATATATAAATAATATAAAATATATATATACAATAATATAATATATATATATATACAATAATATCAAATATATGTCAATAATATAAAGTATATGTCAATAATATAAAATATATATAGATATATATATATATATACATACAATAATATAAAATATATATATACAATAATATAAAATATATATATCCAATAATATAAAATATATATATACAATAATATAAAATATATGTACAATTAAGATGGAGGGGGTGAGAACGATTAAAATATATTTCGAAGCAAGTTTAAGGATTTAACATATTTTTCTGTCGACAAAGCGAAGGCTTCCATGAAAATTTGTAGATTGACTTCAAAATCTTTAAATGTTTTTGAGAATCAGCCCGGTGCAATATTCTTAAACAGTCAATTTCATAGGTATTGACATAAACTGTATTCTCAATTAAATATTGGCTAATGGCCCTCTTCTACCTTGGAAGTTCCCATGGGTTAGCATTTAATTAAAAACTCGTCTTGCACCAATGCTTATAAAATGGACTGTTTGAGAATATTACACCAGGTTGACTTTCAAAATCATTTAAAGATTTTGGAGTCAGTCTAAATTTGTTCACGTAAGCCTTCGGTATGTCGGCAGAAAGAACTTGGTCAATAATTAGACTTGCTTGGAAATAGATTTTCATCGTTCTTATACCCCGTCTTTCTCAAATGTACATATATTTTATATGATTTTATGTATATTTTACACGAATTCCCATTCGCCTTTCTTTTTTCTTTTTTTAACCTGTAAACCTCCGAGAATTTGATTGGCGTAACAATTTAATTCGTTTTTTTGTTTTTTTGCATATTTTTTATGTACTAACGATTAACTCCTGATAAGTTTGTTAGCAAAAGAGACCACTAGATTATTTCGTATATTATTTTCAAGGCGAGATATATATATATATATATATATATATATATATATATATATATATGATTAGTATCGGCTAAAGAGAGACCGTTGAGAGTTTCTAAAACGGTCCCCTATTATTAGGTTTGAAACCGAGGTTATCAGTTTCTTATCTCATCTAAACTTTCTGTGTGTGTATATATATATATACATATGTATATATATATGTATATATATATATATATATATATATATATATATATATATATATATATATATATATAATTCGACATCTGTAGTTGTATATAAGTTACTCGTTCTGCACATAGAGAAGAACGTGTAAAAACTGACTTGGATAAACATTTACATCTGAATATGTCTCCTTCAATTAATGTAATGTTTCGATTAAAATGATATGCGTTCTTCTGATAGTTAAAAACACAGTGAAAAAAAAAGCTGCTATTAATTTAGGAAGAACCATGTTACAAAAATAATTAGGTAAAAATGAGAGAGGTTCAGGAAAGAAAGGAAAGGAGGAAAGGAATGCTCCTGGCGACAGGATCTAGCCATAAATACACGCCTGGCTGAAGCAAGCTACAATTAGAAGAGACTTTCGACGTACGTATATATATATATATTTATATATATATATATATATATATATATATATATATATTTATATTTATATATATATATGTATATTTATATATATATATATAGATATATATATATGTAGATATATATATGCGTGTGTGTGTGTGTGTATTATGTATACGCATGTATGAGTATATGCATATGGCTGATGAGGTTTTCTTTAACGGATTCCTCAAAGCGTTATGTGTGAAATTACAAGTGTCGGCTTCTTGTAAATGGTGCAGAAACTGCTTATGTATTAAAATCGCATGTCCGTAAACTTTTGCCACCGAAGACGGGTAATGGATCCCTAGAAACGGGTTTCCAAAAAATGTAGATTATACAAACAAAGCCAACACATCCGAAATGATACAAAACAAAAACAACGAGATACTCATCCTTTTTTTTTTTCGTATCACGATCTAGTTTTACATTTATCCGTCCGTGTTCAACTGCTTTTTTCCATCATCGTATACGCTATCTTCGTTTTCATCATGTTTAATACGGTAGCAAGAGGATTTGAATAAAAGGTTATGAAATCTGTACATCTTCTTTCTACAGGACTTCTGATTAATTAATTATTTTGACTTTGACTTTCCATGTCTCACTGACTTTAGCAAATAGGGCACATACCTTTATAAATATTTGTTAATATTTTCTCTCATCTGATGAGATGGTAGACATCGAAACCCTATAGGTTAAGGAGATTAATTTTCTAAAGCATTCTTTGTCTTGCTTAGAATAATAAAAGTCTTTGATATGAAACTCAACCACTTCATTTCAATAAGTTTTTTTTTGAAATTCATTGAATCACAATTTAAATATGTATATATATATATATATATATATATATATATATATATATATATATATATATATATATATATATATATATATATAAAGCATAATCACGCTGACTACCGGTTTCGTATTATCATTAAAGTTAATCACGGAAAATCGTGCCATTACCAAAGGATAGACTATTAAGGAACGCTAAGCGCGTTATGTGTTCTTCGCTTATTTCGGTATTGTTCCCAGTGGGCGTTCGGAATGCACTCTGTCATACGAGGGCCGCTCTAAAAGTAGGGCTATTTTTATTCAAATTGTTCAAGAGTTACGAAGACGGGGGCGATAATATTAGACTAGCACATTTTTATGTTTCAGAATTTTTTTCCGACATAGTCACCACCATTCTGAATACACCTTTTCCAAGAATTCAGTGATGCAGCTCTGCTTCTGACGTGCAACCATGACAGGGGTTTATTTCTTAGAGTCTCATTTAGTTGATATCTACAACAGAGAGATGGAACTTTCAGGTTATGAATACGCAAAGTCAGTCATCATAACAATGCAATTTGCAATCAGCATTCATTTATTCGGACGTATATATATGTATATATATATATATATATACATACACACACACACACACATATATATATATATATATATATATACGTACATAACAAAAAATGGATGCATTACATTTGGAACGCTCATCGAAAATGGACATTGGCAAAATCTTATTTGTGAGCTTAAATGCTATTTGCGTGTGACTTCGAAAAGATAACTGTACATGATAGATATACATATATAAACGGCGTACTGATAATAATGTGACACATGCAACAGTCATTATGGAAAATGATTAATGAACAGTTTAGGCGCACAACGTAGCAACATAAAGTGCGCAACTCATTTCATCATCATCATCATCATCATCATCATCATTTTCTTTTTCATCAAAATATTCATCAATATTATCGTCTTCTTCGTAGTTGTTTCCATCTTTTTTTTTCCATGAATGTAATCAGCATATCCTCATCTTTTTCGTTTTATCATCATTATTGTCCTCATCATCAGCAGCAGTATCATTAATTTTCGATTCATCATCCTTATCACCATCTTTGTTTCAAGCTTTATTCTATCGTCATCATCATTATCCTTTTGCCTCGTTTCAGCATCTTTTCTTATTTTACATTTTCGTTATTTTTTGTTGGTTTCAGTTCATCTTTTTTTTATATTTGTATTGCTGTTTTTTTTTGTTTTTTTTTTTGTTTTTTTTATACTTTCATCATCATGACTCGGGGTTTTGTCTTTAATTTATGTCTTCATCCCGACCAGCATCCTCATTCTTCGGCTTCTATTTCGCTTTCTTGTTGTTGTTGTCCTTTTTCTTGTTGTTGTTGGTTTTTTTCTTTTTTCTTTTTCTTCTCCTTCCTCTTATTCTTCATCTTTTTTCTTCAAACGCAAACACGAATTATCAGACAAGAACTATGCGACTTAATTGCGTTCTATTAGCATTTTGTTTATGAAGACAAATCGCATTTTAATGACAATTTTTATCACTGCAATAATCCTAAATCTCAGTGCTATTATTATTATTATTATTATTATTATTATTATTATTATTATTATATTACTATTATTATTATTATTATTATTACTATTATTATTATTATTATTATTACTATTATTATTATTATTATTATTATTATTATTATTATTACTATTATTATTATTATTATTATTATTACTACTATTATTATTATTATTATTATCATTATTACTATTATTATTATTATTATTATTGTTATTGTTATTGTTATTGTTATTATTATTATTATTATTATTATTGTTATTGTTATTGTTATTATT
The DNA here is from genome assembly GCF_053919585.1 of Euprymna scolopes. Taxonomy (NCBI): domain Eukaryota; kingdom Metazoa; phylum Mollusca; class Cephalopoda; order Sepiida; family Sepiolidae; genus Euprymna; species Euprymna scolopes. The sequence goes on from NC_136487.1 coordinate 69,212,351, forward strand.
ATTATTATTATTATTGTTATTATTATTATTATTATTATTGTTATTGTTATTGTTATTATTATTATTATTATTGTTGTTATTGTTATTATTATTATTATTATTATTATTATTATTATAATAATTGTTATTGTTATTGTTATTATTATTATTATTATTATTATTGTTATTATTATTATTATTGTTATTGTTATTGTTATTGTTATTATTATTATTATTATTATTGTTATTGTTATTATTATTATTATTATTATTGTTATTATTATTATTATTATTATTGTTATTGTTATTGTTATTATTATTATTATTATTATTATTATTATTATTGTTATTGTTATTATTATTATTATTATTATTATTATTATTGTTATTGTTATTGTTATTGTTATTATTATTATTATTATTATTATTGTTATTATTATTATTATTATTATTATTGTTATTGTTATTGTTATTGTTATTATTATTATTATTATTATTGTTATTGTTATTGTTATTATTATTATTATTATTATTATTGTTATTGTTATTGTTATTATTATTATTATTATTATTATTATTTTTATTATTATTATTATTATTATTATTATTATTATTATTATTATTAGCTCACATGGAGCTTTCACACAAGTCAATAAACGATCTAATTGGAAACCTGTAGTGTCCTCGGGAAGCTGAGTGACACCAAGTCTCCCCAGACGTCCAGCTCTCTCCACCTCCTTCGATAGCATTTGCAAATGAATTTGCATCATCGCAACAGCCGCGTACCATTGATTACTCGCTTGGAGTGGCCATTGGTTTATACTGGAATTTGAGAAGCACTCAGCCTCCCCAAGGTCCCAGTTCTCTTTGCGCTTGTCCAGCGGAGGTCTGGTTGGCGCTCGCTCCTCGGTCTTTCAGTTCTTATTGACCCTTCTCGGCCCTTTGGTATCACTTTTTTATTGGGAGGAACGGTGATGAAACAATGGGGGGATGATGGGGGGTGTAGAACTTGTAGATATGCAGTTTCGGTGTTCTTCATTCCCTGTAACGCTTATTCATTATATTGTCTTGTATTATTCTCCGCATTCAAGGGTTTTCCTTAATATTTCAGTCGTTTTCATTATCGTTAGTCATTGTACTTTTGCAGTTATTCCTCTGATTCGAATTTCTGACATTCTTTTTCGAAGTTTTTCGGAATTGTTCCTAGTGCTCCTACTATTATCGGTACTATTTTGATTTTCTTCATCATCCAAATCCCTTTTAACTCTCTGGCTAGCTCTGTGTATTTGCTTTGTTTCTCTTTTTCTTTCATACTCACCCTGTGGTCCGCTGGGACAGCAAAGTCTACTATTTGACAGGATTTTGCTTTCTTGTTAATTATTACGACATCTGGTTTTCTTGCGTGGATGGGGTTGTCCGTCTGTATGTCCATGTCCCATAGGATTTTGTGGTTCTCGTTTTGGAATGCTGTTGCAGGTTTATGCTTGTACCATTTGTCTGTATGCTCAAAATGCAGTCGTTTTCACAATTCCCAGTGTACCATGCTCCCCACTTGGTCATGCCTGTTTTTTGTATTCCTTTTGGGCAAGTTTGCTGTATTCGCTTACTATATGGTTTATCGTTTCGTCCTTTTGTCCACAGAGTCTGCATTTGCTGTTTTCTTGTGTTTTATTGATCCTTGCTTTGATATGGTTGGTTCTTATCGAGTTATCTTGTGCTGCAGTTATTAGAGATTCAGTTTCTCGGTTTATATGTCCTTTTAGCATCCATGTCCAAGTGTTTTCGCTATTCTCATCTTTTGTCATTCTTATGAATCTTCCGTGGAGTTGTTTCTCTTTCCATTTCTCTTTGCTCGTTTTGTCGTTTGTCGCTCTGTTTTCTGTTTAGTTTTTTTTTTCAGTGTCTCTCGCTGCCATAATTATCATTTCAGTGTCTCGCTTCTTTTGCTTTTATTTTTTGGTCCAGTTCTCCATGTTTCTTGTTTAGACTCTCCCTGTCAGTTACATTTCCAATATTCCGTTTTCTCCACATTGCTTTCTTCCTGTTGATCATTTTGGTTTCTTTTTTATGTTTGTGTAGTTGGGTTTCTAGTCTTATTTCCCATCCAGGTTTTGTCAGTCCGCTGGGCCCCGGTTGTTTTTTCTGATTTAAGTTTCATACTTACCATTTTGGTGCCTGCGTAAATCAGGTTGTTTAAGTCTGTGATTGTATTTGTTGGGATATGTGGGAGGAGTTTGTTAACCTTCTCTGTTTCTGTTTTTAATTAGTTCTGCTCTTGGTTCCTTAACGATGGGAGCTTTGTTTTTTTCTTCGTTCATCAGCTGTATTATTTTATCTATTCCATTTGCTTCATTCTCTGTTAGTTCTGATTCATTGTTCTCAGTTTCCATGTTTGTAGACTTCGTTCTTTGTTGGTCCTCGGCCTTTGGTGTTTTTATGTGAGGCTTCAACTTGTGTGGTTTCTCTACGTGCGGTTCCGTTGGGGGATGCTTTTTGTTCAGTTTCATCATTTATTTTTCACTGAATTTCTGTTAGTTCTAGTTTAGAGAGCCAACCTTTCTTGAGTATCAATCTTGCTTGGTCCGCAATTCTTTGTTCTGTCGTATGGTAGTCACTGGATAGGTTTTATAGTTCTTTCATTCATTTCCGATAACCTCTATATCTATATTTAGGATGGCTTCTATAGTAGCATTCCATTATTATTATTATTATTATTATTATTATTATTATTATTATTATTATTGTTGTTGTTATTATTGTTATTATTATTATTGTTGTTATTATTATTATTATTATTATTATTATTATAATAATAATAATAAAAATAATAATAATAATAATAATAATAATTATATTTGGAATTATAATTGCAGTAAAAGTAATATTTTTTCTAATAATATTAGTATCTATAATAATAATAATAATAATAATAATAATAATAATAATAATAATAATAATAATAATAATAATATTTGGAATTATAATTGCAGTAAAAGTAATATTATTTCTAATTATATTAGTATCTATAATACGAAGGGAAAAAAGAAGTGGAGTAACTTCAATCAACAGGCTTGTTACCAGTTTTCGACGGCCTTGAATTCATCTGCTAAAATGTATACGAATAGCAGATTATGTACAAAGCAAGTTGTTCGTTTCCTTGTGTCTTTCTTGTTAAAGTTTTGCTTTATTTGTTGTGCTGTGCTTATTATACTGAAATAATACCGTTTTAGATTAAAATTGCACGTACATTACTCATAATTCTATAATAAAAATAATTTTCATTTAAGATATTAGAAGGTTTACTTTAGAGAATTTTACTATACATTATATATATGCATATATATATATATATATATATATATAAACATTATATATAAATATATATATATATGTATATATATATATGTATATATATATATATGTATACTAGTAAAGACATTCGAGCTTTGCGACGGGACTTTACTGTACGCACAGGTACCCGCTTTCCGGGTACCCGAGCATACAACAAAGTCTTACCTTAAACTTTGACCATGATCTTGAAAAATAGTATGCACCATCCCTATTACGGCGACAATCATAATGTCTGCTTTGGTCAGGATCATTTCAGTTGTGGGGGCTGTAGGAGAGTATATACAGGGGAACCCCCCCCAAAAAAAAAACAAAATGGAGGCTATCTAGAACATATGCTGTAGAACGGGGAAAAAAGACCAAATGTTACATGATAAAGGGGTGTCCACTTTTCATGTAAGTAAAAAAATAGGGAATTAGTTAAATGTAAATATGAAATAGGATAGTCGAGTATTCGAACTTGCGAAGCTAGATTTGGAATTGAAAATTCCAATCATAAGTTAAAATAAATACAGAATGTTATTGAAATAAGGAATATGGAATTGCAATTGTTTAGCTTACATATCTGTTATTGAGAAAAGAATGTAATGATGAAATTTGTTCTGTTATAAAACTGAAAATTAAAATAAGGAATTTAATCGTCAATTGAAATTGTAAACATATTACTCGAAAAACAGGTTACTGAACTCGGGGTCATGTCAAGTTTGGCAACGTGACGCATGTCATCCAACGTGCTTTATGAGCACATGTTTAATCATGCGTTCTCAATGTAGGTAGAGTTTAAGATGCAGTCTGATAGAAGAAGAGAAGAGTCGGGGAGAAAGAGCCGAAAGAAAGAGAGGTCAGAGACAGCTGCTGACGTCAAACCTTGGAAGCAAAAAGAGAGAAGAAAAAGCCATGTAAAGAACCGTTGAATTCCTGGAGCGAAATCATGGATCGGTCATGAAATAAAAGACGTCATCATCTTTGTGTGTCTGCGTCTTCGTGTTGTGATTCAACAGAAAAGGTATTGTCAATTTATATTATAAGAACTTTGTGAAAAATCATCATCTAAAAAATAGGTAAGAAATATATGTATCAATATTTATAGAAACACTCCCGTTCATACAGAACTGTCAAAAGTATAAATGTCAATTTCTCGGTCTATCTATCTATATATCAAATCTCATCTCATTGTGTATTAACATGTACCACAAACAGGAGCATCTTAAGACATATGAACACTCAACCCATGAACACTCCTAAGACTGTCTCTAGATAAATCACTAAGACTCTTTCTAAGACGAACAACAACAACAACAATACAGAATATACGTCATCTTTATAATAACACCCAGTATATAACAAATATACGAATATTTGGTGAACGTGACTAGTCCACTCATGGGTTTGAAAAAAGAAACTGGCGTTACCACGGTACCAACGTAAGGGTCCATTACAACTAGATGATCACACAATGCGAAAAAGAAAAAGAAAAAAAACAACAAAGGGAAAAATGCAAAACGAAATAAAGCAATAATTAAGAAGGAAAAAAGAGAAGCACTCACACATACGCAGTATTAACGAAAAAAATGAACACACACATACACACAACAGAACTAAAGTATACAAGAAAATTAGAAAAAAAAGGCCGATATGCCGCAAATAGAAAACATACGTAATGAATGGGAAAAAATTGTTTTTCACCATGCATTTCATTCAGAAAGTTTAAGCAAAAAAATAAATAAAAGAGATTTTTATGTTCAGATATATTACACGAGACGAAAAATTTTGTTTTGATAATTGTTGAATTCGGTTAATAAATTGTTTTGAAAATATGAACTGACACGAACACAGACAAAAAAAAAGTAAGTCAGTATATCATTCATAAAAATTTGTATCAACAATTTTTTGCTGGATGAATGTTTACATATGTCAATCAAAATATTTCAAAAGTATTGTGTATTTAAGACTGTGTTTCGTTCGGAAACGAAAATACGCTATGATCAAAAATAAAATGCAGAAATGTGAGATAGTTGAACTTTCAACCATTTAATGTGGTTAATTTTTTTTGTCTTTGAAAAAGGGACAATTTATTGTTTTCGTGTTGACGGACTTTGTGTTACAGAAAAGAATTGTTTTTCTTTCTTTTCTTGAGAAAAGTTACAACTGTTTGTGAAAATCATAGTTTAAATGTATAATGTAACGTATTTTTTTAAAATCTTTTTTATATTGTAAAATGTCTTAAATGTATGTAAATGTTATGTTTTTGCGACAGGAATTCAAAGTCATTATTAGGCATATACATTAGAATTGAAATGATCTAGGAGAAAATAAGATTAATTAAGACGAATGGTTGGCGTAGAAATAAATTAGAAATTTAGGAGTGGGACAAAAGTAACAATTGCGTAAACGGGTATTTTTTAAAAGTTTTTACAGATGTGATAAGTTAAATAAGAGATTTTCTTTTTTAATAAATTGTTTTTTGTATTTTTCTTAAAGTCCATAAATATTATTCGCAAGAAGAGTAACTTGCTGGGGAAACATTAAAGATGCTCCGTAGGAGAATAAGATGGACCCTGTGGTAATTAAGTGCTTGAAAAAAAAGCTGATCACACGTAATGATTCCAAGCAGGAGATAAGACTTGGCTTAATTAATTAGAGACGGGCGTGGAGAGGATACGAGAATCCTTAAGGGTACCAGGGACCTATATAAGAGGCAGTACCGTAGACAAATCACATATAGCTTAATGAAGGGAGAGAAAAGAAAAATATACCGTAAGTACGTAGGAAGATATAACCTTACATTTTTTTAAAAGACGCATGAATGTGGGATATCTCTGCTGGATAAATCTCTGATGAGAGAAAAGAGAAATCACAAAAAGCGGGCCATTGGATATAATTTAGTGCGCAAATAGGTATTGTGGCGCAAAAGGTGTTAGTTAGTTAAGGGTGACATTTCTAGGTCTTCATCAAGTACCAAGTGTCCAAGCAAGGAAATCCGAGCGAATCAGTGGATGAAAGGTATATCTTAAACTTTGGAACCCAACCACAAAGATAAATTAGCTTTAAAAATGTCCCAAAAAGATAAGTTAGTTACAAAACGAAAACAAAGGTCTAATTAATAGAACAACCATACGGAAGAAAGGAGCAAGGACACATTTGGACGAAGAGTCGTCGATTTCATTTCGTAAAGAGGTAAAATGAGACCTCAGTTTACGGCATAAGGGTGGCTGGATGAAGAAGCTGACGTGAGTTATAGGAGGTACTACCCTACACCCCAAAGGAATATGCCAGGGAGATCAGATACAGAGTTTGGTCTAAAAAAATAAGATTATGAAGTCAGTTGAAAAAGGGCTAAACTTGGAGAAAAAAGTTTTCGTTTTTGTTTTATGGTGTCAGATCTTTCTTAGCCAGTTGTTATATATAAAAGATGTACTAAAATTTAAAAATGCATGCATTTTTTGGGACAAATGAGAGGAAGGGATGTTCCATGATAAAGAGCTGTCCCCTTTTTAAGTAAGTAAATTGTGCTTGTGCTCTAGAACAGAAACAATAATTTTGACTGAGCCTCTGTCTTATAAAGGAATCTACAGATGATTTTGTAGGCTGTGCCTTTCTGCTTGTACGATAATAAAGCTTGTTATATACACTTGTTATATTAGATCTTATCAGGTCATCCCATAAGTTCTGTCCGAATTTTTATCTCCGTTTTTAAATTGAACGAAACTTCAAAAATATAGTGTATATATTATGTAATTTTCTATATTTTTATGTTTACATGTGTTTTAACTGATTACATTTTTTACAGGACGATAACATTTAAATTTGCTTGACTACAGCCTTACTAACATGAAAATGCCTAGCATCATTTGAGGTATATAATCCTTTATCAGTTCAAGAGAGAAAACTTAGCGGCCCAAGTGGCTAGAAATATTCACTCAGTTTATGGAAAGGAATATGTGAATGAAAGAACTTGCAGAAGATGGTTTGTGAAATTCAAAAGTGGTGATTTCACTCTTGAAGATGAAGATCGAATCGGATGTCCAGTTGAGTTTGATGATAACTTTCTGAAGCAGCTCTTGAACAAACTTCTGCTTTATCAGTCGAGGGATTGGCAATAAAATTGAGTTCAAACCATACAACTGTTCATCGCCATCTTAAACAACATGGAAAAGTCCCTAAACTTGGAAAATGGGTGCCTCATGAATTGTCTGAAAACAATCTGAAATCCCGAGTCGGCATCTGCTCTTCTCTCCATTCTTGCCAAATTGTTTCACCTTTTTTTGGATAGACTTGTGACTGGTGACGAAAAATGAATCTTTTATCGAAATGTTAAGTGTCGTAGACAATGATTTGGTAAAGGGGAAAGACCACAGCCACAGCCAAAAAAGAACTTCATCGGAATAAGGTTCTTCTTTCAATATGGTGAGATTGCCAAGGAATAATCCACTTTGAATTGTTACAACCTAATGCAACAATTAATGCTCAAATCTACTGTCATCAATTAGAGCGTTTGAGCCAAGTTTTGATAGAAAAAATAACTGCTCTAGTGAATCTAAAAGGGGTGATGTTTCGTCAGGACAATACACGACCCCACACAGCAAGAATCAACTCACAAAAGATCGAAGAACATGGTGTGAGAAAATTCCCCAACCACCCTATTCTCCTCACCTTGCTCCTTCAGACTACCATTTGTTTCGTAGTTTACAAAATCATTTGTAAGGAAAAGCTTTTGTAACGCAGAAAGATGTTGAAACTTACGTTTGTGAGTGTTTCGAATCAAAGCCAAACGGATTTTACTGTGATGGAATTAATAAGCTTGTTAATAGACGGAAGGATGTCGTAGGTAATCAGTGGAAGTATATTAATGATTAAATCTTTAATAGAATGTAACATTTGGTCTCTGCGTGTCTTTATTTATAACTTCGGACAGAAATTATGGGATGATCTGATGTAAAAGAGTAAACTTTGGTCAACATCAGACTTCCTACATTAATCGAATGTTCTCGATTATCGACTTTCGATACTAATTAGACACATTCCCATGCAAAATCTACACAAGAACAAATATTAGACGCATCAAGCACCTTTGTTTGAAGTTTTTACAAAATCGGCATAGACGTTTCTGAGTCCATAGAGAACGAACTCACACGCACAGATAAAGTTCCTCTCAAATAATAGATAGATAGATAGATATTCGGCCTCTAGGAGAATTTACAATAGGCAATCAAGATACAAAGCGATGTTCCAACCATCTGCTGTTGAGCACTAATATACGAGAGGCGTGCAATAAGTAATGACCCTGACCCACTTCAAGTTGTCTGATCTAGCTAAAATTTTGCATGTGTAATGATTTATATGTTTACGGGTTATGTGGAAAATTACAGCTCTGAACTAATTGTGGTTTCTGTTTTACAGTTGTTTGAACTGTGTCAGGTGTGAAATGGAGCCTGTTGAATGTCGAGCAGTGATCCGGTTCTTGTATTTGAAAGGACGCACGCCACAGGAGACTTTTGATGAAATGAAAGAAACTTATGGTGATAATGCCCCACCATATGACCTTGTAAAAAACTGGCATCGTGAATTCAAACATGGCCGGAAGTCTGTGGAAACCGCCCCCAGAGCTGGTGGCCATTGATGAGGCATCTGTCCGTCAAGTTGAGGTTGCCATTTTGGAAGATCGGCGCATTACTCTTCACCAAATAATCCAAGATGTCAAGAGTAGTACAGGGTCTGTGGAAACTATTATTCATGACAATTTGCATATGCATAAGGTGTCTTCCAGATGGATTCCCAGGTTACTCACACCATTCCAGAAGCGATAACGCGTCGAGTGCTCAAGGATGAATTTGGAGATGTGCCAAGAAGATGTGTCAAAGTTTTTCAAAAGACTGATTACACAGAATGAAATCTGGGTACATCACTATGCTCCAGAGACCAAAAGCCCAGTCAACGCAGTGGAAGCAGATTTGATACTATAGTGTTCTAATTTTCGACTTTCTTATGTTAGAATTGGGTAGGGCGTCAGACTGGAATATCAAACTGTAGAGTCAATAGTGGTTTTGCAACTGGCTGAAAATCATTCCACCGCCATTAATGTCTGTCGCCTACACTGAAGATTGCACAAGCATAAACCACTGGTGCCTATAGATAATATTAATGATAATAATAATGATAATAATAATGATAAATATTTCTATAAAATACTAGTATCGATCTATATATAAATATGCGTGTGTGTGTCTTTGCGTGTGTGTGGGGGGGTGATCGTTGTAAGCCTGATGTCATCGTAGATTTCTAGGGATAATGATCGAAAAATACCCACAGATACGTCACTTATGTACATCTTTGTATAAATGGAAGTTATATATATTTATTTATACATATATATATATATGTGTGTGTGTATGTGTGTGTGTGTATTTTAAAAATATACGTTTTAAAAGTAATAAAAATAAAGAAAAATATTATATACGTCCAAATAAATTATGGGCGATTTTCTAAGTAAATAAAAATGAGCTTCGAGGCGAGGCCACTATTATACTGTATTAATCGTTTAAAAAAACAACGATTACAAATATATACATATATATATATATATATATATATATATATATATATATATATCATTATAGAAACTGAAATGATTCTTAGTAGTTTGTGTCGATCCACATGCTTTTACGCATGCCTGACAATGTCGGGTCATGCTCCTAATGAGACGACAGATGGTTTCCTGGGGGATCTCTTTTCCGATCCGGACCAGAGTATTACTGAGCGCCTGGAAAATTTGAGAAGGCAACATGGTGGTATTGGATGGGCGTAAACATAATATCCATGAGGTGTTATATTGGGTTCAGGTCAGATTGACCAGGCAATGGTATAAATTCGTTTATCTTCCAGGCATTATCTGCATACTCTAGCCACATGAGGTCGGAAATTGTCGTCAACCAAAATGGAACCCTGGTTCCACTGCATTTGCGTAGCTTCTGACAATTGGTCCAAGAATTTCATTTCGATACCTAATAGGAGTCAGTATGCTATGATCTAACCTATCTAGAGGTCTGTGCGTCCTTTCAGGAATATGTTACTCCAGACCATCACTGACCCCACACCAAACCGATCATGCTAAGTTATGTTGCAGGCAACATAACCTTCTATATGGCATTTCCTGACCATTCCACGTCAGTTGCATATGATCAAATTGAATTTGCTGTCATCGGTGAAAAGCACAGAGTACCAGTGGCGTAGTTACCAATGCTGATCTATGTTAAATGACAATTGAGCTCTGTGGTGCTGGGCATTGAGCACAAGGCCCTCTATCGGACGGCAGGATCTCAGGCCACTATCATAGAGTATGTTTATGATGGTTTAGTTGGAAATTTTAACATCAGTGGCATGATAACGATTTTGATATTTTTTATCAGCCTGTCCAAGTCCAACTACCTGTTACAAGAAATCTCCTTCATGCTTTGAGACTGTCCTAGGAGACAGCAATATTTCTTGTACTGACACGCATTGAGCTAAAATTATGGTATAGATTGTCTTACTTGTGCAACTCTTGTAATGTCTATCTATCTATCTATCCATCTATCTATCTCTCTCTCTATATATATACATACATATATATATATGTATATATATAATGAATGAATGACAAAAGTCTATATTCCAAAGTCTATGATGTTGACCATCTTACAATTTATTCCTTTAATTCATTTGACATTTACAATTCTTGACGGTATCTGTTTCGTAGTAAAAAATCAATCACTTAATTATCATATCAATCAATGAATCTATTTTGCCCTTAACTCACCATAGGAAATAGCAAGAATCAATCCATCAAAAAGAAACTAAATGCGTTTTGAGATGATTAAAAATTCGAAAATTGAAAGAGAATCTGTAAATACCTTAATAAGCAATAGATTCATTGAGTTTGTGCTACGAAACAGATACTGTCAAGAACTGTAAATGTTAACTGAATTAAAGGTGTAAAATTGTAAGATGGTCAACATCATGAACTTTGGAAAATAGACTTTTGCCGTCCATTCATTATATTGTTCTATAATTGCATTGAGCTTATTAAATAAGCATTAGTATATGTTATAAGGAAATAAAGTATATTTCCACAGAAAACACATGTAAAGAAACAACATTATATTCTCATAATTACATATACATGATGTGTATATTGCACTATTGAATCTTAACTTTTCGGAAATGTTCGAAAATGTTTAGATATAAATGCATCACCTGGCACTAAATAACCGCACATCATTCAATTTCTGAAACACCCATATAAGTTCTAAAAACGAATATGCACACACTGTGCGGATTTCAACGAATATATCTATAACGATAATTACACACATATACACTTAAGCAGACACCTCGATAGCATTTACGCCATTACAGAAACGAAAATACTCTGAACTACATGTACTGTCTCAATAATATAGTTAATATAGTTTGTATTTGTTAGTTGGTGGAAACAAGTAGTTTTGTTGTTCTCATTTATTAAATTTGTATCAACTGCATGCAATAACAATTTGAGATTGATATCCACCATAGCTGCCTATTTCATTTATTAAGTTATATATTTATTATTTAAACGACTACAACAAGCAAGAATTCAATTAAAATCATTTTAAATATCCATATAAAGCCTCAAATCTGAATCAATGGAACTACATAGATGCAATGTTCTGCAAAACTGTACAAAACAAAAACGTGTATGTATATTAACCAATACATCTATAACCGTATATATATACATATATATATATATATATATATATATATATATATATATATATATATAAACATACAGTTCCGAATATAAACCTACACAATGGAATAAAACATCATTGGAAACTCAAAAAGTTGAATTTTTTTTAATTAGATTTTACTTGTATATATTAGGAGATGTCTTCAATAACTTTCCAGACATATTTCGTATAAGCACTTTTATTGCTAGTACTCACATGAAACTCTAGTCCCTTTACAAGTTATCTCCTCCGGTTGCAATGCACTTGTTGTACCGCTCTAACAACTTGTGGAAGACCCTATGGAAGTCCTCTTGTAAGAGCGTGTCAATAACCCTCGGCACAGCCTTTTTTCATGACGTCAGTCGTCTCATAACTTAATCCGCTAAGGTTTTACTTGAGCTTAGGGAATAACACAAAATTCACAGGGAGCAAAGTTTGGACTATAGGGAGGTTGAGAAACTGTCTTGTTTCCCATTTTGGTCAAATAGTCTATGATAAGGATTGAGTTGTGAACGCATCTTCAGTTCCTCGCGAATAATTATGTGTACAGTTTTCACACTGACATCAAATTGTGCATTCATTGTCTCTACTAGCAGTTCGGCCCAGCTTTGCTCGGGCCCTATCTACTGTTCATAACTTGCCCTACGTGTGAATACACTTTACGTAAGATTTCAAATGTTTGGGCCAAGATTTTTCTGAGTAATTTCGTAGACCGCAGAGATCAATGTTTTAAAAAATTTGACCCTAATTTTGACCACTTAACATTTATTATTTTGGTCTAAAATCGAAATACAAACTTTTTCCCATGTCCAAGTTACTTACATCTTATATTTCAAGTCTTTAGACCCAAAATTGGCGGAGGAATTTGATAGAATCTTCAAAGGTCAACTCTTTCAACTTTGACATTTTGGCAGCCGAATCTTCGCTCTAAAACTGAGTAAAATGCTTGACGCATGTCTGAATACCCGTTAAGTATAAATTTGAAATGTTTAGACCCAAAATTGGCTGAATAGTTTGCTAGACACCACAAAGGTCAAATCTTTTGAACTTTAAACCCTTGGCAGCTCAAATTTTCGACCCTACTCGATTATAAAGCTTGCCCTATCTTTGAATACCCTTTATGTAAAATTTCAAATGTTTATACTAGAAATTAGATGAATAGTTTGGTAGAAACCGAAGAAGTCACTTTTTTTTTAACTTTGACCCAAATTATAACCCTTAACACTTATTTTGGGGGTACAAATCAAATTAAAATGTTTGATCCATGTCCAAGTGATTTACATCTAAAATTTCAAGTGTTCAGACCCAAAATTGGCGGAGGAGTTTGTTAGGGTTTTCAAAGTTAAATCGTTGAACTTTGACCCTTTGACAGTCAAATATCTAGCCGAAAACCGACCAAAAAGATTTTCCCAAATCTCAATAATCTTTATGTCAAATCTTGAGTCTCTAGACCGAAAATTGACAGAGTTATTTGGTAAGGAAATGTACACAGACACACACCCAGACATTTTCACTTTTATAGATAGATAGATAGATAGATAGATAGATAGATAGATAGATAGAGATAAACACACGACAGTCCTTATCCATGAATTAATTTTTTTTTCAATCAACTCTGGTTCTGACTTCCTTACTCCTCTCATGCCTCTAATCATCCCTCAGAGACTCCATGCCTTACTTGAATCTCTTCTGCCACTCAAAACCTGAGGCTTGATTCATGCAAGAGTGTTCAAAACTAGTCTGAAGCATTCCATACGTTTCTGTGGCATTTTTCCGGATTTAAAACAGAATTTTATTGCACGTCGATCTTCTAAAATGTCCTCACAACCAGATTGCATTTTTGGAAATTCGGCATCTGTGGCAATCACGCTTTAATAGGGTGTATTCCAATTCTTGCTGTAGCTGTTCATTTGAACCTGAAATCATAAAAATATGTCGGCCATCTCATAAGATGTATACCAATAACATAATGATTCTTAAGAGTCTACGACAATTGTAAATGCCTATACAAAAATGCCTGGAAACTTATTTAAGGCATCCCGTGTACTAGACGCAAAAAATTATTTATTTAAAACTCAATCATAGTTTACTCATATATATTTACTCTGCATTGTGGATTTATTAATCTATTTTATAACGTATTTGTAAACTACATTTTATAACGTATTTATAAATTACATTTTATAACGTATTTATAAACTACATTTCATAACGTATTTATAAACTAAATTTTATAACGTATTTATAAACTACATTTTATAACGTATTTATAAACTACATTTTATAACGTATTTATAAACTACATTTTATAACGTATTTATAAACTGCATTTTATAACGTATTTATAAACTATATTTTATAACGTATTTATAAACTACATTTCATAACGTATTTAGAAACTACATTTTATAACATATTTATAAACTGCATTTTATAACGTATTTATAAACTAAATTTTACAACGTATTTATAAACTATATTTTATAACATATTTATAAACTGCATTTTATAACGTATTTATAAACTGCATTTTATAACGTATTTATAAACTACATTTTACAACGTATTTATAAACTATATTTTATAACATATTTATAAACTGCATTTTATAACGTATTTATAAACTACATTTTATAACGTATTTATAAACTACATTTTATAACGTATTTATAAACTACATTTTATAACGTATTTATAAACTACATTTTATAGCGTATTTATAAACTACATTTTATAACATATTTATAAACTGCATTTTATAACGCATTTATAAACTACATTTTATAACGTATTTATAAACTACATTTTATAACGTATTTATAAACTAAATTTTATAACGTATTTATAAACTACATTTTATAACGTATTTATAAACTACATTTTATAACGTATTTATAAACTACATTTTATAACGTATTTATAAACTGCATTTTATAACGTATTTATAAACTATATTTTATAACGTATTTATAAACTACATTTCATAACGTATTTAGAAACTACATTTTATAACATATTTATAAACTGCATTTTATAACGTATTTATAAACTAAATTTTACAACGTATTTATAAACTATATTTTATAACATATTTATAAACTGCATTTTATAACGTATTTATAAACTGCATTTTATAACGTATTTATAAACTACATTTTACAACGTATTTATAAACTATATTTTATAACATATTTATAAACTGCATTTTATAACGTATTTATAAACTACATTTTATAACGTATTTATAAACTACATTTTATAACGTATTTATAAACTACATTTTATAACGTATTTATAAACTACATTTTATAGCGTATTTATAAACTACATTTTATAACATATTTATAAACTGCATTTTATAACGCATTTATAAACTACATTTTATAACGTATTTATAAACTACATTTTATAACGTATTTATAAACTACATTTTATAACGTATTTATAAACTACATTTTATAACGTATTTATAAACTACATTTTATAACGTATTTAGAAACTACATTTTATAACGTATTTATAAACTACATTTTATAACGCATTTATAAACTACATTTTATAACGCATTTATAAACTACATTTTATAACGTATTTATAAACTACATTTTATAACGTATTTATAAACTACATTTTATAACGTATTTAGAAACTACATTTTATAACATATTTATAAACTGCATTTTATAACGCATTTATAAACTACATTTTATAACGTATTTATAAACTACATTTTATAACGTATTTATAAACTACATTTTATAAACCTATAATATTCTACTAATTCTTTTATTTTTATTTACTGTTATTTTTTTTAAAATTACATTTTCACCCCAAACATTGCACACAGCCACTTTGATGTAAGGGGCTACTATAAGAGACATAAGTTGTAGGGATACTATGTAGGGAGTTGAGCAGCAAGATGTCTCTTCACATTACACTTGAACTTCTGTATGTCAGTACAGTTGGGGAAAGCAGGAAACCGGAAGGGAATTCCAAAGTCTAGCAGTTTTGGGGGGAAAAGTATTAGAGTAGAAGGCTATCTTACATCTAGGAATTTCTACTGTGTAGGGGTGGGACTTTGCTGCTTGTCGGGTTTGTCGCGGGGTATTTTCATCAAGGAGGTACAAGGGATACTAGTTCGTCGGAGCATTCAACATTAAAATACTTGTAAAACAGGCAGAGAGGTGCAACATCTCATCGATGGGACAAAGACTGAAGCTTAGATGACAGTTCAGGACCTATCAGGTTGGCGCCTCTCTTTTGGACCCTGTCCAGGAGTAAGAGACTAGTCCAAACAGGACGTAAGGGGGTTTTATTTAATATCAAATCGTGTTAGTTGCTTACGTCAAATGGCTTAACGTTTTGTCTTGAGAGGATTCCGTAGAAAAATGAAGAAACAAGAAAAAGAGGAAGGGGGAAAAGGGTGATGGTAGTAGTAGTAGTAGAGTAGTAGTAGTAGTAGTAGTAGTAGTACTGAAGGAGGAAGAAGAATTAGAAAAAGAAATAGAAAGAAAAGAAAATTAAGAAGAACATTAAGAAAATAGTTTCAGTTTCACTGTCTCTACCTAAAACTTAATGTAATATCCATGAGAAAAGTTTCTGGCCGTGTGTGTACAGCAATGTCCTGGTGCTGCTTTCCAACTTACTACAACATAGCTGTTTACAAGTCCAATGTAAACAAATTTTTGTTTAGCCGCCTTCCTAAATAATCGAATTATGTGGAATCACTAGCACCATTACCAATTATCACGGTATTGTCTCACTCATTTAACCCTAGTAGCTTTTTGGCCTCGATAAATAATATAAGACACACAAAAAAAACAAAGAGCAGACAAAAATGGAAGAGACAAGTCGTGTTATTAGCACAAGAAAATTCGTTTTAAAAATTTTTTTTTTTCTTTTGCGGTAATTGTTCGCTTTATCTTCTTTCATCTCTTGCTTGTTGCCTCCCCGAACCATTTCTCCTTTTCTTTCCTTTTATTGCATTCTTTTTCATCCCTCTGGCTTCCTGTCTCAGTTACTTCATCCAATTCAAAATTCTCGTCTTCTTTTTTCTACATGCCTGCATGCATCTCTTCAAGAGAACTATCAGTTGATCGGTCTATTCGTTAAAATTCGAAAATCATTTTCACCCTTAACCGTGCAGATTAAATAAGCGCACTTAAAACAAGTCCTGTCCGTTGATTTGTCATGCTTGTTCGAAATAGCAAATATTTCAAACTTTCATGTATAAGTTTGTAATAGTATGTCTACCAGTCTGTCATAATAAGATTCAAATAATATATTTTCAACTGTTCTGCGTAAGTTTATAATAGCATGTTTGTTAGTTTGTCACGTTACGTTTTAAATAGCATTAACTGTCATATGTAAAATTATAATTGCAGTTTCTTCAGTCTGTCGCACGTAAGTTTTAAATGGATTTTTTTAATCGTTATCAGATAAAAATATAATTTTAGAGAGTCTTTCACGCTTGTGCTAAATAGTATTTTTTCGAACTGTCATGTGGACATTTACAATAGTCTGTCACGCGTAAGTTTTAAATAGCAAATTTTTCGATCCGTCATATCAAAGTTAATAATAGCGTTTTTTTTTATCGATCTGTAGCGCCCAAGTTTAAACATGCAATTTTTTTTCGAACTCTAATATACACGATTATAATAGAATTTCTGACAGCCTTTTTGTGTAAATGCCATCTCGCAAAACACGCAAATTGAGTGGACGTATATTAAGTTCTTGTTGCTATTCGTATCAAACCCTTATCAGTTTTCTTCTCGTCCGGATTCGTCTTTTTCTCTACTCGGTATCTTTGTGCATGTTTTGTTGCAAGAGAAAAGCAGACATTCTTATTACACACACACACACACACACACACACACACACACACACACACACACACACACACACCAACACACACGCACACACGTGTGTATATATATATATACATATACATATATATGTGTGCATGTGAGTAAATATATATATATTTACACACACATACACACACAAACACACACGCACATATATATATATATATATATATATATATATATATATATATATATATATATGTACATTATACTTAGCGCTTCGATTAACTTCAAGTCTTCTCCTTCGACACGCTCTTAATCACACTGACAAACACTTATCACCATCTCTTCCCATTCCCAAAAGCGTCTGTGAAACATTTCCGTTTGACTGAAATATTATCTTGCATTCCTTGTGATCTGAGCCCACCCATTTGTCGCCATTCCAGCAAGGGTCCAATGTACTCATCCCCACCCGTTTATTGGCTTCTGGGCTAAATTACACAAGCAGAACTACTGGTCGGATTTCTAAAAGACTTAGTATAAAACGAGACCAGTTGAGCTCATATAAGTCCTACCGTTTATCTCAATGAAAACCTAGTATAAATGTATCTATCCTAGGATAAAAAATATGTTTATATACCCTAATATAAAAAATGTATTTAATATTATGAAATATAAGGTCTATGAATTGAATATTCACAAGTTTGCTGCGTTTAGTATGAATTTCACAAGGAAAACACTGGTATTCTTTAACGAAGACAACGGGGTTTTTTAAATGTTTTTTATTTGGGGGGGGGGGGTGACAGGACTTGAAAACTCATTTAATTCTACCGCCCCAAAAAGTATCTCACTCTTGACGTAATTTTCTACGTGCATAAGAGTCAAATACGTTCCAAGATTAAATACTGTTGCTACAATAGGAGGGAGGTGCTCGAAGCATTTTTTCGTGCTTTGCCAATGGACAAAAACTAACTTCAAAATCTAGTGGAGGGGAGGACTTTTCTCATCCCTACTTGCTTTTTACTTCGCAAACGATATTGCTTGTCTTTTTCTACTCTTTCGTTATTTTGATAGCCGTTCACTCTCTCACCTACTACAAACATTCATAACAAAACCTCTTCTAAAACCACAACCAATAATTTCCCTCTCTCTCTCCTTCTCTCTCTCACACTCTCTCTCTCTCTCTCTCTCTCTCTCTCTCTCTCTCTCTCTACTGTCCTAAAACTAAACGAGACTTCTATGATCAACTGCTGCGTTACCGCAATATCACGAGGCTACTCAACAGCGGACTACAACATAGCTGTTTTCAAGTCTAATTTAAACAAATTCTTGTTGAGCTGCCCTCTTAAATAATCAGAATCTGCCTAATCATCACCATCATTACTAATCATCACGATGTTGTTTTACCGTCCAGTCCACCTGACACTCTTTTAACCATTATCCTTGACTGGCCTTTGGGTTTTGATAAGTGGTCCAAAACTTAGTAAATTACTGTATTAATTTTGGACACAACTTGAAGAGATATGATATGCTATAAATAAATGAAAACACGTGAAAATATGTAGTAATTTACATGTGTATTAATTCAGTTCAAATGGTTCATGCAAAAGAATACTTCCAAGATAGCCTTCCGGGGTGTCCTGAACTTGTTCTCATGAACCTAGCAATATGTAACGGAGAAATTTGCAACAGTGTGAGTTTTTCTATCTCTATCTCAACTATTATATAAAAGTTATTTTTTTGTGTGTATGTGTGTGTGATTGCCTTCCTCATAGGTTGCAAATCGGCTGAACGTATCTTTTGCAAATTACGCACAAAGGTAATTTATATGTTTTATACAGAAATTTATCCAATACATATCGAAAATCGAAACTATCTGATCTTAAAAATAGTCTTTCTTCTCTGATAGATAGAAAGAAGAATTTTAAAGGGTAATATTTTACGTTACCCGGTGTAACGTAAATTCTTCACCTGTAAAAATTCTTCTTTTTTATCTATAAGAGAAGAAAGACTATTTTTAAAATCGGCAAACCCAAATTTCAGCTGATTTGATATTGTAAACAAACGCAGATAGAATTTGGAGAACGACATTATCATTGTTATTTTATTTTTTGCTTTTTTGTTTTTGCGAATTAGTCCACCGAGTAAATTTTTCCTCATAATATATAATATTCAAATTTTTCCTCATAATATATAATATTCAATAAAAGATTGCTTTTATAACAATACATATGCAATATGTATGAATTAAAATATCACGCAACGTCGGGCAACGCCGGGCTACACCAAACATCCAGCTAGTATTGAATAACTTGGTGAAGTCTCACATCTTTCACGAGGTTATCCTGTTTATGCTAATGGGTGTAAACTTAGAGACGTCTAACGTCGATAAATTAATGTCTCGGCATCTTTTAAGTATGTGGCGATCAACGACAGACTGATGCAGCGTTGAAAAAATCACCCTGCATGACAACGCGAAGTTGTACTGGGCCAGTCTGCATATAACTGGAATAGCTTCATGGCAGCTTGACACATAAATGACATCAAACCTCGAATAAAAAGAATGAGAATCACGAAATTGATTAAATAATACTCAAATAATTAATTGTGGTAACCCTAGATTTGTCGGGGTCTGATGATTAGTAGATATTTTTTTTTACATTGTTATTTTCATACATCTAAGTTCTGTATGCATTATCAATTTATTGACAGTATATCCTCCCCTGTTCGTGTTGCCAACTAACCATTTTTCATTTTATATATATATATATATATATATATATATATATATATATATATATATATATATATATATTGCTATACCTGGCGATTTCGGCTGAAGTATAGCGGATTAATTTTGGATTTAGCGGTTCCCTTTTTTGTTTTTTTGTTTTTTTCTCTAACATTTGGAGATTTTGTTTGCCAGTAAAGCTTGAGGAAATGTTTTAATTTCATATTGTTAGAGAATTGTTTCGTACTGCATTAATATTACCTGAACCGTGCTTACTGTATTCATCTGTCTAAGTATGCCTTCTCAGAGGAAGAGAACCACACAGTCGCGGGAGAAGCGTGCCCGTAGAAAAGAGAGGACAGATCCATCTTCGACCCCGGCCCAGACAGAGAGAAAGAACGGTTACATCTGTAGCAACCCTAGTAGATCCTGCGGCTCCCGCGTCGGCCTGCACAGCCACACCACAAGCTGGACCCCCCCACCGACTGAATCAGAACGCAGAATTCCATGATCTCTCGAGATCGACAGAGCCAACAAAAAAAAAGTTTACCTTTAAATTTCTTCCACTTCCGTTATTGTCCAGTGTAACCATTAGTTCGATCCGTATCGGCAGGATGGTTCTGAGTCTTCTAGACAATCCTATAGAAGAACCAGCAATGCATGTAAGAGGGCAATTACTGAGACTAAGTCTAGATACTGTCAAATGATTCGTAACTCTATCTCATTTCAAACGGTTGGCTTTTGTGATGTTTGAAGAATCTATTGTAGTGTGCTTAATAGTGGCAAGTTTGCTAGTCCTGATCGATTATTCTTTTAAGAATAAAATTGATCTCTTGGCTCGTTTCTTCTTTTATTAATAATTCTAGTGCTATTTTTCCTGATTTTTAGTCCCTCGACAAAAGGAGGGTGAACCTGTAATTTTACCCTTTTCCGTTCGTCCGTTGGCACTTTTCTCAATAACTACGCTTTGGAATTTTTTGAAATGTTGCACAAACATTAAACATGATATGAGTAAAAAAAAATGTAGCATAACGGGTTTTCCATGAAAACTAGGTTGCACCCCTATAAGTGCCTTTCGGATTAAAATGTCTAAAATTGACACTTTTGTGCTTATTAAATGTTTATAAAACTTTCTGAAAAGTTGTAACTAACTGATTTCTATATAATTTCATTTGTCTATACTCCGCGAAAACTCTTCAGTATGCCCCAGGGACTCTTTTAGGGCTAATAAAAATACTCTATTTTGAGGGCTATTTTAATATATTTGCCCAAAATTTTCAGCGGATGTCTATTTAGCGGTTTTGCATGGTGCTGAACTTAAAGGTTAATATGTTAGGGCTTTGGGGACTTTTGGGGCTAAATGGGGTGGGCAAATGATGAACTTAGTCAATTCTTTTGCATGGCGCAGAATTCAAATTTACATATGATAAGACTTTAAACTGCACCGCTTGTTCATTTTCACCAGGATTTGACATCTTCTGAGGACTTTTCGGACTAAATGGGGGATGGGGGGGTTAAATACTGAACTTAGTCAATTTTTTATACCTTGTTCACTGTAAACTAACGGTGGACCATGCATGATTCATTTGTTTTATTGGTAATTCAAGTACTGTTTTTCCTGATTTTTTTTCTTTGAAAATTGATCAGATCCTTAAGTCTGAAATTATCAGTCAAAAGATGATTGCTAGGGTTCTTTCTGATCTTGACCAATCTAAAGCCTCTGTAGCTGATTCAATTCCTGTTTTTGTTCTCAAACAGTGTGCTGCTGAACTTTCTTCTATCCTCTTAAAATTATTCAATCTGTTTATCATAATCGTGTTTCATTTCTTGTTAGAAAGAGTCGCTTGTTGTCTTATCTTTAAAGATGCTGATGGTCAATTTGAACCAATTAAAAATCGTCCTGTTAATCTCTTTGATGTTATTAGCAAAGCTTTTGAAAAGTTACTTAACGGAAAGTTTGTTGATTTTCTGGAAAAATCTGGGCCCCTTTAGTTATGTTCAGTATAGCATTCGTGGTTTTTCGCTATTCGACGGGATGTAAAGAACGTAATCTTTGCAAATAGCGAAGGAATACTGCAATAAAAAAAATATGTCTATACAAAATTCGATGGTTTTAAAAGTGGTGCTTTATTATGAAATAGACTATTGGATTTGAAATATATTGTTTAGTTAATTTAAATTTTTGCATATAAAACATATTTATTTAAAGCTAAAAATTACAGAGTTAAAAGTGAATCTTATAACGCACGTCAAATCGTTGAAATATCAAGGAAAAAAGACAGTAAAATGGAAAAAGAGAATAGCTGATAGTCTCACTCTCTCCCTCTATTCATCTATCTTTCCGCATATTTTCTGAAAATTTTAATAAATTTTCAATAAGGTTTCTTGAATAGTTCAATAAAAAATTTTCTACTATATATATATGTGTGTGTGCGTGTGTGTGTGTGTTTATGTGTGTAGAAATAAATATAATTAATAATATTTTCCATTTTTGTTGTCTAATATTACTATGTTTGCATGTGGGTGTGGCTGTCTCCGTTTTTCAAATTGTATCGCCTCCTAAACAGATGATCGTTGGATGGCGTGCAATACCTCAAAAGATTTCATTTTTGGTGCAAAATTTTATTAGAGGTACTAATCGATTAAAATAATTGCTAAGAGCTTTAAAAAAAGGATTCAAACTTAAAAGCAATGACACCTTGATGAGCGTAGCACAATGGCGTCATTCTACACATGCGTAGTACATCGAGTAAAAAAAAAATATATTTATTTAGATATTTTACAACATTGTTAAAGCGTTTGTCCCTTTAGTGCAATGGCTATCGTGACCGATTACTGGCACAAGTGTTGCGGTTTCGATTGCCATAATTTCCTAATTTTTTTACACATTCCGATATTCTTGATTATTAAATGTTATGTAATAAATACACACGAAAATTTTTATTAAAAAATACAGAAGAATGTTTTTGATTTCCGTAACGAAAATATCATATTCAAAATAAATAATATATCAGCTTATGTGCTACATTCAAAAAATCACGTAAATATATCAAGTAATGTAATTTGTATTGGATTTACGCCTAACATAGTAACCGACCATTATAAATATTAATTATGTGTATATGTGTTATATACTGGGTGGTATTTTAAAGAGGTACTAAATATGTGCGTATGTTACGTGAGTTTTTATTTAGTGCTCTTGTTTGTAAGACGACTTATATATTTGTTGTTGTTCATGTTTGTGAGATAGTCTTAAACTTGTATATATAATGAGAGACAGACACTTCTTATATATAACGCCAGGATACATATAATACAGCTTGTAATACACAATGAGAGGAGATTTGATATATAGATAGATACCGAGAGTTTGACATTTGTACTTTTGACAGTTCTGTGAACGGAAGTGTCTGTATAACATTTATACTTTGACACATATACTTTCTAACACATATTTTTAGGTGATGATTTTACCAAGGTTCTTATAACATAAATGAACAATACCTTTTCTGTCGAATAACAACACGACGACGGAGATACAAAACCACATGATGGCGTCCTTTATTTCATGACCGGTCCTAATTTCGCTCGAGGAATTCAAAGTTTCTTTACATGGCTTTCTTTAACCTCCGCTTCGAACGTTTGATGTTAGCGGCTGCCTCTGACCTCTCTCTCTCTCTCTCTCTCTCTCTCTCTCTCTCTCGGCTCTCTCTTCCCTCTTTCTCCCAGACTGCATCTAAAACTCTACCTATATTGAAAACTCGTCACGTCATCGCATGATTAAACGTGTGCTCATCGAGCACGTTGCATTGACATGCGTCACGTTGCAAAACTTGACATGACCCTGAGTTCAGTAACCTATTTTTCGAATAACCTCTTTACAAAATATGTTTACATTTTCAATTGACGATTAAATTCCTTATTTTAATTTTCACAGAAAAAAATTTCATCATTACATTCCTTTTCCAATAAACAGACATCTAACTATTTTGTGTGAGCTAAACAATTGTGATTCCACATTCCTTATTTTCAATAACATTCTGTATTTATTTAAACTTAAGATTGGAATTTTCAATTCCAAATCTAGCTTCGCAAGTTCGAATCCTTGACTATCCTAGTTCATATTTACTCACTTACAAGAACAGGCTTCTGTTATTGTAAGATATGTTTATATATTTTTAGTCACGTGCAAGCGACTCTCTAAATCACTGCGTCGGTCGGTCTGTCTGTTGGTCTGTCCGTAACACTTTTGTGCTTGGCCGTTTTGGTTAAGATCAAAGGTCTGTTGTTAATAGATGCTGTTCTTGGCTTTTTAAGCTTCTCTTCGCCTTTTGGCCAAGGTACTTATATTTGTAACTTTGTGATATAAAGTGGGGGATTACTTTTCTGTATTAATTTAATGTAAAATGATCACCCACTTTACAACCAGTCAGTCTCAAAGCCATTCAAGTAATTCTCCAGATCATTCAAGTTGGATTTGAAGGAGTCCGGTTATTTTTTAAGCATTCAAGTCATTTTTAAGGTCATTCAATTCATCCTTAAGTTCATTAAAGTAATTCTAAGTCATTTACTTTTTATTTATTTAAGTCATTTCAGCCCATTTTTCGGTCATTTTAGTTTATCTTTAAGAAGTTCATGTCAATCCTACATTCACGCATTCATTCATTACACGAGAGCACGTCACTAATGGTTATCGGCCTTGTTATGTCTTAGATTAACTCCTAAACTAATTGACGCGTCATTATGAATTTTAAATATACTTAAATTATATATTTGTATGTATTTGATCCACTCCCAAACTAATAAACCGATCATTATGAATTTTAATTATGTGTATATGATTATATGTTTCTATGTATTAGATTCACCCCTAAACTAATTAACCGATCATTATGAATTTAAAGTATGTGTATATGTTCATATATTTGTATGTATTGGATTCACTCCTAAACTAATTTACCGATAATTATGAATGTTAATTATGTGTATATGTTTATATATTGTTATGTATTGGATTAACTCCTAAACTATTTAACCAACCATTATGAATGATTAGCATGCGTATATGATTATATATTAGTATGTATTGGATTCACTCCTATACAAATTAACTGATCATTATAAATTTAATGTATTATATATGTTTGTATATTTGTATAGATGTTATATTCCAAAAATCACATATAATGATCATTTTTAATGTATTTATGTGTACTATAAATTCTGTATTTATGTGTACTATAAATTCTATAAAAGTAATAAGATACTTGTGTAGTATATTACTCATGAAAAACCAAGAAAATCCTACCTGTGACATACATAAAAGTTAATAAAACCGAAAATCGCGTTATATATTAGAATAGCATGACTTTTAAATGAAAAATAAGGTTTTTCTTCACTATAGCACCCAGATGAAAAAAACGAACAAATTCTTACTCTCTACACAGGAAATTTAGCACGACAGAAAATTACTTAAAAGTATCGAGTTCTTTCATTTTTAAATTAGAAAAAAGGTACTTCTACAGTATCCTACCCAGGAAATAAGGTACTTGTACAGTGAAGTACCCATATGAAAAACAAAGAAATTGTTATCTGTAACGTACATAAATTATCAAAATCGAAAACGTACATAAGTTATCAAAATATCTGTAACGTACATAAATTATCAAAATCGAAAACCATGTAATATATTCGAGTAGTATTTATATACAAAATCCGGTGCTTCTTCACCATAGCACTCTGAGGTAAAAACAAACTCTTACCTGTGGCATACCGAAAATTTAGCACAACAAAAAATTATGTAAATAATTTTAAAATATGTGTTGTACATT
Organism: Euprymna scolopes; assembly: GCF_053919585.1. Lineage (NCBI taxonomy): Eukaryota > Metazoa > Mollusca > Cephalopoda > Sepiida > Sepiolidae > Euprymna > Euprymna scolopes. Next base: position 69,238,794 of record NC_136487.1, read on the forward strand.
ACCCGCCCTAGGTGAGGAAAATTCTTTTCCACATACGTGGTGAAAATGTCCTGTCTTAGGAAAGGTACAATTATTCCATACATATGTTGTGTAATACCCGTCCATGGGGAGTT
>NC_136487.1:69243906-69408906 GCF_053919585.1 Euprymna scolopes
TACTGCAAAATAAATAATCAGAAATACAACACATCTAATACTTCCCTATTAAATAAACATCCTGTGCCCACCAATGCCGACAACACTACAATTTAGTTTCAACGAGGACACGCAGCCTATATATATATATATATATATATATATTATGGCAGTAGAATTTAGTTTCCTTGAAGTACATCCAATGAAAAACATGTGTCTACCAAAAAGTGCTCAATGATTAAACAGAGCAGGTATATTAAATTTATTTATATAAACATTGATGGCTACATATGTGCATACATGTTTCTGTAATCTCCCCAGCACGTGTGAATACAGAAACACGTATGCACATATGTAGCCATCAATATTTAATTTAAATTTGATATATATATATATATATATATATATGTGTGTGTGTGTGTGTGTGTGCGTGTGTGTGTGCTTGTATATATATATATATATATATATATATATATATATATATATATATATATATACTAGCAGAAGTACCCATTTTTGACTGGGTTCAAAAACAGCCTAATGGACTCTGATTTATGAAAGTATGATAGGTTATGAAAAGGAAGGGTTGTAAAGAGATAGCTTCGAATTTGGGGGCATCAAAACCAAAGCAAAATATGATGAAAGTAAAAATAAAATAAATAAACCCCATAATTTATTATACCATACCTGTTCACACTAAAACACTTATCACAATATTCTGTGGATCTATATTAAAAAACCTTGTTAAACTTTGTAACATATTTCCATTCTATGGAGGTCAGGCGCGAACGAACACCCCATAATTTTATTATACCATATTTCTTCAAACTGAAACATAATTATCAAATTATACTTACGCAGACAGATATGAAAAGTCTTTATTAAAATGTGTACCTATTTGCATTCTATGGATGCCAGGCGTGAACGCAGACCCAAGAATTTTATTATACCATCCCTATTTAAGTTAAAACATACTTATCAAATTATTATTATGGACATCTATATCAAAAACACTTGTAAACTTTTTTATTTAATTTTTAATTTTTTTATTTCCATACTTTGCTAACCAGGCGCGAACGCAGACCCCACAATTTTAATGAATCACCGTTCTGCCAGATCAAACATACCCATTCCTGTGTTTCGATAAATCTGCTATCATTATATGTAACCAATTTTTTTTTAAATAGCCAGCCATATAGGAGAATATTCGTGACCAGACACACACACACGCACACACATTCAGCTTTATATATATATATATATATATATATATATATATATATATATATATATATATATATATATATATACATATATATATATATATATATATTCATTTCTGTGGAAATATGATTTTTTTTCAATTATATTTCACATTTATATATATACAAACTTAATTTAAGAAAGTCAGTGTAATTACAGAGCATATAACAGATACATGATAAAGTCTGTATTCCAAATTTCATAATGTTGCCCTACTTACAATTCATTCCTTTAATTCCGTTAACAAAAAAAAGAAAAAAGAAAAAGCAACTATCAATCCATGGATAGAAAATAAAATGCATTTGAACATGATGACAAAACCCGAAAATTGGAAGAGGAGTTTCATTTACTTTATTGTCAGCTTACCTAACGACATTTTCAGCTGCTACTTTCAAGAATTATATGTGCCAATGGTATTAAATGCAAGAGTGTTAACATCATGAAATTTGGAATATAGACTTTTGTCATTTATTTATTATATATGTGTGTGTGCGTGTGTCTGCGTTTGTGTATGTATACATATACATATATATACGTATATATATATATATACTTTTATGCACGTTAAATTATATTTAATAATAATGATAATATATATATATATAACTACTTAATTTACTCACATAAAATTAATATACGAAAGTATAGATTTATGTGTAAACTGTAAGTATTCACTTCAAAAGTGCTCAATGCGTAGGTAGAGCTAGTTAGTAAGTTATAAAATGTATATGGCGATTAAGCTACACTGAATATTCCGCGTTAACCAAAGAATTCGCACATAAGCCTGAAGAATCCTAGAGTGGATGAAACGCGGAATATTCAGTGTAGCTTAATCGCCATATACATTTTATAACTTACTACATATATATATATATATATATATATATATATGAAGTGACTTATGTGTCCCCTTCTTCCTTAAACATATAGCATGCATTGCATTTTAAGAGAATGTTGGTGAGTGGCATCATTACTATAACAAAGAAAAGTGTGAATATATACTTTTCTTTCTTTTTTGCTAATATTTCCATCTTCATTTGCAACCAATTACTTGCACCCCTTCCTCTTTTCACTCCTTAAGCCTTCCCAGCGCTTTACAGAAGCCAAATTATATAATAAATGACATATCAGATGTTTCTCCCAAAAAAAGAGGGAGAGAGGAATGAATGTTGCACCCACCCCCCAAAAAAACAACAAAAAAGAAACTATACAACCTAAAAAGAAATGTGTTGAAGAGAGAAAAAATTATGAACACAACCGTGACTTTAGAACACGCCTCCAAAATTATATGATTAACAAAAACCGGAAAAACAGTCACATAGGATCTTTAAATAAGAAATGAAAACAAGTAAAAAAAATAAATGAGTAGTCTCCCTTTGTAATCACAACTACTTGAACAATGTTAAGAACCATTAATCTCAGCTCTTACCGGATTTGGAGGACACAGTAATCAATTGACTTTTAGATAATAACGAAAAATTGTAGTTATTTAAAAAAAAATAAATAAATAAACGGATATTGTTCATTCTTCTTATAGGGCAAATAGGTAACTTCAACGCGTGTCACAATTTTACCCCCACTGAATGTAACACGATGTAACTGAAATTTAACTTAATATTGCCATCCTAACTTTTTAACCATTTTAAAGAGGAAGCTTCAAATGAACTGCTTATATATGTTTTTACATTTTTTACAACATACGAAAATAATGAAAATGTGAGACAAAAATCGCGCTTACATGATCGATGCTTTAAAACAACGTTCTTACGTAGTGATGTTTTTTAAGCCGTAGACGCACCAATGATTTAAAAATCTAGCAACATCTAATGATTGTCATATTTTCCTGGAATTTTCGATATTTATTCATTATTAAATGAACCTCCATAATAAAAGTATGTTTCGTTAAATTTATTACAGGAAATATTTTTTAGGTGTTCTACTCCCCCCCCCAATATTTTCTATTACGAAAATTAAACAAAATAAATATAAGTCGATAAAAGATTCAATATTTTTTAAAACTGAAAAAAAAATACAAATATTAAGAAATAGTTATTTATATATATATAAAATATCCCGTTATTTTTTTTTACTTATCTTAAAGTTGCAAATAAAATTTGATATAAAATCATTATTATGTTATAAAAAAATAAACACCTTTTCTTTATAATTTTTCTCGGTAATATAATTATTTGAATTACAACAAAAAAAGAATTCTAAAAAATAATTACTTTTAAAAAGCTTTAAATTATATTAACTTCAAATATAACGCGATATGAAGTTTTAACAGATTATCTATATAACAGGTTTTTACTATTAAAAAATATATTCATATGACAGAGTATATGACTCTAGAGATAATAAAAATTGCAAAAGTAAAATCGACTACAAAACACCTTTTGGGTCTGATTATTTAAAATGACAGAGGGGGATAATCAAATTTTGCACCTTTTTTTCGAAAAGAGTACGGAAGCCTGTAAGCAGCAGCATATTTAGATACATATATCAACAGAACAAGTTAAAATTAATTTTATCGTTTGTGTAGTTCGTTATTAAAAATCTATTTGCTTTACAAAAGGTAAGCCTTATATAGTGTTTTTATCCATTTTTAATGCAAATTATATTTATTCATAAATTTCTGCATCAATGCTCTCCCGTAGAAATTGAGCCAGACTAAAGTAAACACACGAAATGATGACGTCACTTGCTAATGTGTACAATGATAATGCTCTATACAACGGTTTGGAGATTTATATAGGCAAATCATATTCTTTATTCGTCTCGTCTGAGGTGTGTATAATAAGATTATATATATCGTTGATGTGTTATTGTCGTTTTAGTTAATTCACATAATGCAAGATTTCGGGGGAATTTTGACTGTTGTGTGTCTCTTTGTCTGTATCTATGTATGTAATCGTGATACATCTAGTCTATGTAGGGTCGTTTCATAATATCTTATATGTTTGTATAAGAATACTTTGCCATACCTCTTTTCTGCTTCTTGGTTTCGTTGCTAGTAGCTGCAAAAGAGACATGAATGCACAAAATAACACGTCGGGGCTTCCTTTAATTAATCAATGCTTGGTTTATTTCTTTCTCAGTCTTGGCGGTTCAGCATTCTTTCTTGTCAGTCGTTCTTAACTCTTTTTTGCGTTTTTTTTTTCGACGATTTTTTTGTTACAATCTCGACGTGTCTGCTCCGTCCAAAATCGGAAACCAAACTGACTTGCATGCGAGAGAAAATATATCTTCTCTCCTTCCTTTATGCGTTCCCTCTTTTTTACTTTCTTTCTTTCTACGTGTTCTTTCACACGAACCCGAATGAACTATTTCAGGTTCTAACGTGGACCTTAGCTACAGAGTTTGACATACGTAAACCTTTATCCTTGAACTCTTTTTGTATTAACCAACCTTCACAGCATAATCACAATTTTAAACATGCCGACATAACCCGAGATAAATTACATATCAATAAGTTATAAGACTATTTTCAAAGAGAAATTTCATCAACATGAGGAACATGGCAATCTGAAAGAGAGATATATAAAAGTGTTCACTGGATTTATATATATAAATTATATGTATAAATTATATATATATATATATATATATATATAAATTATATGTATAAATTATATATATATATGACCATATATATATATATATATATATGACCATATATATATATATATATATATATATATATATATATATTTGTTTACTGTATTTTTGGGAAAGAGTTTCGACAAAGTGTTCGATTACAAAGAAAAACGTTTTCGATATAAGAGCTAAATATTTATTTATAAGTTTTACAGAAGTTCAGAAAAACATTGGTACCGTCGGTTTCAAGCCCAAACACAACGGGAAATCGTTAATGGTAACACGTAAATAATGTTCGACTCTCGTAAGCCATCTTGTTTTCTGCCCGGGGGCATATTTTTTTCAGGTCCGCATATGTTTGTTTATATAATGATGTATGATTTTATTTATTAGACTATAGCTAGTTCCTGTATAATTTATTTTAATCCAGTATGAATTTTCTTCTTTGTTAATTTTTTTATTTAATGCGTTTTAATTATTGTTTTTGTTTTTTTTTTCGGTCTGCATTTCGTTGCTTTTGGTTGGGTAAGGGGGATAATTTATCTTATTTAACCTCTCTACCTTTTTTCGGTTGAGGGGAGACAACCTTTGTTTTAGTGGTCTGAGGGGGGTAACTAATCAATCTTATTTATCCTTTTAACTTTTTGTATTAAATATTATAATAGATGAGGGTGGGCGTGTCATTTAATTCTAAATTCTTTTATATATATGTGTACTGTGTTATAGGCAATCTTATTCTTCTTCATATATACTAATATTTTCCTTGACGACGGGCACCTGCTGGTTTCGTTTAGTAATCAAAATTGTACCGCGTGGGATGCTCGCCGTTTTATATAATGAATCTACCACCTCAAACGCGATATTCAGGTAGAATTCCGCCACGCTATTCTAACCATGTACAAAGCTGGCCCACTACCTCCCCGTGCGCCAATACAAGCTAATAATATAAGTGCTCTGGGGATATTTATTTTTGTTAACTACACTTAGCAAAGAAAAAAAATGTTTAAAAATCAGATGATGCGATTTAAGAAAAAAAGAAAGCTCGTCTACCCAAAACCACTATCAATAATTTCCCACACTCTTTATCTGTGTCTAAACCTAAATGCAGATTCCATCAACAAAGTTTCTTTCTTAGAACTGCACGCCTGTGGAACTCTCTTCTGATTGCTTGCTTTCCAGATGACTACAATCTGATTGTCTTCAAGTCCAATGTAAACAAGTTCTTGATGAACCGTCCCCCTGAGTAATCCAATTTACAAAATTCCCACTACTTATGTTTACTACGCTATAATCACAATTAACCCTCATCCTCGAGTGGTCTCCGGGCCTTGATAACTGGTGATTCATGTGTGTAATATATATATATATATAGTTTTTGTTTTAATTAACGTCTTATTTGACGAAGTTATTATGATATATATTAAATATATGCCATAATGTCGCTAAAATTCACTTGCCTTCCACCGCAGAAAAATGTGGCACAAGGTTGGAAGTTGGGGAGAATCAAGCCAACGCTTTCTAGGGAGGGGAACTGACCTAAAAAGAACAGACCTGGAAGGATAGATCTAAGATGATTACCCAAGAATGATACCTTAGCTCGACAGATAAAAAGACACCGAAATGGCTTATTTCTACCGGATTGATTATCGAGAATGGATATTTGACTTTACCAGTATAGAGTCTGAAGTTTACTTTGCCAGTCTAGAGGCTGAAGGCAATTGGAGTTGCAGGAGAAGGTTATCCAGCCTAAATAACGATTCTTGTTAGGTCACCTAAGTTAAGCGACGTTAAGTCTGGTAAATAACAGATGGATAACCATTTAGGTATATTAAGCGCTTTATGTTAAAAATTGGCGAAAAACCTCCTTGCAAAAATAGAAGAAAAATTTGATTTGAAGATTTCTGTAGCACATACTTCAATATAGATTCCTCATCTATATACGCGTTAACACAACTGACCTCTGCGCACAAACTCTGTTCTTAATTATGTGGCGAATCTCTCCGGAAAGTGTATTCTCTAGCTAGTTCTTTTTTTATTTAATAGCATGTGTTTTTATTATTAAAGTGTGTTTAATTTAATTTTATAAATTGAGTATTTTGTCATGTTTGTATCGAAAATACTTGACGAAGGCATGCGTTCTCTTCAGTAGCACTGAGCTTTTTTTTTCTATTTATATATTTGCTTTTGTGTTAGTATACTCTATTGTGGATTAACGTTGTCTTGAAGCCTTTTTTTATTTATGCATTTATATATTTTTTTTTAAGTTTGTCTTTAACAAAAACAGGAAACGCATAAATCAAATAAACCTAATTTAACATCAAGTTGTTTTATAAGTATTATATGGGGGCATAGTGGGAATGGAGTGGAAGGCGAACATTAGAATTTTCACGTGCGAATTATTAATTGGTCCGAAAATGCATCAGCATAAAATGATTTTGCATTCAAGCGAGCATTACAAATTACAAACATAGGCAGCCATATTGAAAACATATGCATATGGTAATATGATTAAACATAGCATGTTTAATGATGGTGCGACGTTTTATGACACCACTTTAAAATTAATAAAATTAATTAAGAGCTTTGGTATGTAAAACAATATATATATATATATATATGTAAATACATATATGTATATATATGTATATATATATGTATGTGTATATATATATATATATATATATATATATATATATGCCAGGTTTTACAAGCGTACATAGAAAAAACATGGTTCCTCTAAAAACACCATATGTATATAAATATATTATTATGTACACACTTAATTGGATGTGGCCAGAAGAATTTTGAATTCACTCTTTTACTAAATGAATTAACGTAGTGTGCGTACATGTCGGACGTCGGTAGTCATTTTACCGCTCCAGTAAATATTTCACTGCCGATGCATTCCTCTACTTGTGCTAGAGTGAAGTACGTCCTGGTATGGCCTACCGTTTCCAGATCTGGGCAGGAGCTGCATGGAGTAACTTGTCCTGCCTTAACAGAGTTCAAAACCGACTTCCTAACCTAGTAGTCGATGCCCTTTTATTTTCCCTGCAACCTCTTTCCTCACGGAAGAGTTGCTGCAATCTTGTCTATGCTCTATCATTATTTTCATGGCAAGTGCTCGTCTGAGCTCCAATCTATAGTCTCCTTCCCCCTTGCCAAACTTTCACTAAGAACACGCGGGTAGCTAAAACCACTATAAAAAATTTTACCCACTCTCTATCGGTGCCAAAACTAAAACGTGAATTACATGAACAAAGTTTCTTTTCCTAGAACTGTTCGCCTATAGAACTCCATTTGGCCGGTCTGCTTTCCAGCTGACTATAATATCCTCAAGTCCAACGTAAACAAATTCTTGTTGAACCGTTTTCTTAAATAATCTAATTATACCAAATGTCCATTCCTAACAATTACTACGTTATTATCCTAATGGCTACGATGCATATATTAACCTTTATCCTCGAGTCGCCTTCGGGCCTTGAAAAAAGGTGGTCCTTTGTAAAATGCACTTTCTCCTTTCGGAAGCTTCATATCTTCAAGCAGCAGATGTCAGAAGATGAATGTTAATGTTTTTGTGTTTAGTTTAAAACTCTTTATTTGATCTGACGTTCGTAGGAAGGCCCGGTAGATATTGTTATGATGAATGGCTTAATTGGTCAATGTGGGACAGAATAAATTCATATATTTGGATCATACTGTCTCCTGTTTTCGTCTTGAGTGTTATTCTCACAGCGTTTCGGCCGATGTAACCTTCGATTTCTTCAGCTGTGTCTTGTCGAACCCCACAGATCTGTGGTATAATGGATAAAGTACAAAGTAGAAGTCCAGTTCGAAGTAAACTCTTCTGGAATGTGAAGGTTCGGTCCCAAGTGCGGGCGATACTAACAATACAGTTGCGAATTACTTACCTGGTCGTGGCTAAGGAAAGAAGAGAATGCTACCCCTTTGGATTAAATAATATGTTCCGTTCGAAATTCACTTCGTGCAGATTCACAAGTTTAACAGAAAGATTCCCGAGATGGCCATCATACACTCGAAGTTACACGGACCGACATTTTGGGAGAATAACATCAAGATGAGAATAGTAGTCCGAATGCTCCAAATGATAGGAATTATCAATCCTCATGTCAAAACTTCAGAAAAAAATATCATTAGAATTGTTCCCGACAACACAGAAATGTCTATCATTGGTACAAGTTCATAAAGCATACGTTCACAGCGGCAGTTATGGCTCCAGAATCATGACGTGTACGTCTATAGTAATATTTTGGTAATACACATTTTTTTGTCAATCATACGATTTGTTTCACTTATTGCTGGACTGGTCCACAGGGCCATAACATATTATGCTTAATTATGGAGTTCAAACCTAAAGAGAAACTACTAAAACAGTTGCCAAAAAGACTATTGTAACAGAGCGCGTGTGAAAATACCAGTTGGAGCCAAAATATAACTAATAAATATTAGCAGCAGCAGCAGCAGCCGTTAAAGCACGTATGCAAATTAGCCAGTGTGCGCAAGCTTGCGTCACACGTAAAAGAGAGAAAATTACTCCAGGTGGTCGGCAGAGAAGAACAAACGTAATCGGGTGAGATGAACGTGTTGCTCCATGGTGTCGGCAATAGACTTTGCAGCTAGTGTTGAGACGGCAAGGCGTTGTTAATCTCATGACGGACGAACTGAACAGTAAAAAAGAAACAAAAAGCAGACATTTTAACCGTAATAATTGACTTTTGCTAAAACAGAAAAAAAAATGCCGAATCAGATTTTTTTTTTCCTTTTTTTTTTATTTGTTTGTTCCTTTGCGGCGGTAGCGGACAACATGTGGGTCCGTGCGGTTGGAACTGTAACGACACAGTTAAAAAGAAACCGCCACATTACACTAGATTTCGCATTAACTAACCCAAAATGGATTTATATGCCGTAACAGTAACCAACTGAACCAAACCACAATCACTTCCGGTCAAAATTATTACTATCTCTCGATGAGTCTGCCTGATAAGCTGTCAGTCTCCTTTTCTCTATCCCCCCCTCTCACTCTCTCTCTCTCTCTCTCTCTCTCTCTCTCTCTCTCTCAGTATGGTCAAGTGTGGGTGTGTACATATTTGTGTGCCCGTGGCAGAGCTTATCTGTTTTTGTATGTCTATGTGGAAGGGTATTTGCTGTTGAACCTGGGAAAGAGGGGAGAGGTGGTTGGATTCGATGCTTTCGGCTCACGGGATCTTAAAAATCTGTTTTGGCGCAAATCCCTAACAGCTGTTAAAGATTCAGGCTGTCATGGATTCTTTCAGCTGACTCACGGATTTTGTCTTCTGGATTCAAATGTTAGCCTCCTGCCAAATGAAACCATTTTTTACTGCATTTTTTTTTTCATTTCTGTCCAGGAAAGGAAAAGAATATGTTAAAAAATTAGCTTGTTTTAATTTCACTATAGTTCTACATTTTTTTACATCCCTTATATATACACACACACACACACACACACACGCACGCACACACACACACACACACACACACATATATATATATATATATATATATATATATATACTTTAATAATCATTACATACCTACAGACACTAGTGTTTCATCCTTTCGGTAATCATCAGTGCAGGGTGCCACGATTAACGTCGGTCGATAGATTCGAACCCGGCAACAAAGCTATATTTGACTCTATTAGCAAGGACCGACTCCATTCGGTCACAGTTAACTGCGAGAAATACAGTTGAAATCTATACCTTTATTTTTAAATGATTTTAACGTCTGTCAGAGTGTTCTAATCATACGATTATCTGCGCATGCGAACTAAAGTGGCCGACTTTATTTCAACTGTAAAGTGCTCAACGTTAAGAAACGAGTTTCTTAAAGAGGCTGCCATAATTATTTACTGTAATAATTACTAAATACCTACAGGCACTAGTGTTTGATCCTTTTTAAAATCATCAGTGCAGGGTGTCACGACTCACGCCGGCCAATAGGTTCGAACCCTGCAACGAAGCCATCTTCGACTCCATTAGCAAGGACTATATATATATATATATATATATATATATATATATATATATATATATGTAGACATACTAATAGGAAAACCCAGAATTGAATAATGATCAACGAAGGTTTCAAACTCCCATACTTTTATCGGCATCGAAATCGGTGAAATCGCCAGTGCATCGCCAGTTCACATTCCTCCTAGTAGTGACTTCGTCGACAATACATTGCAGTCTACATTACACTGTAAAGAACGTATTAAAGAACACACTCTTGATTTTATATGCCGGGCTTTTCGGCTTATATGGTAATAAAACTTTTCAAAAGCACCTGTGGTATTAAGCTGTGTAAGGTGTTAACTTTGGTCAAAATAACCTGTTCCTTCTTTCATTGAATTATTTCGATAATCAATATAAATTGAATACATTCCGATACAAACCCTATCTAAGAACTCTGTCAGGTACATAAAGTATTATCGTGCAAAATTTCATAAAAATCGGCCCAGCTGTGTTCGAGTCCATAGAAAAATAACTCTCTCTCTCTCTCACACACACACACACACACACACACACACACACACACACACACACACATACACACAGATAATTTTTTTTTATATATTAGTAAAAATTGTTTGAAGTAAATATCGAAAAGGCTAGACAATACTTTATATCACCGTATAATACACGGTAGAATGGTAAAATTGTCGCCCTAAGACAACAACACTACAACTTTATTTTAAAACTTTTATTAAGAAATACAATTCAAGTAACTTGATGACGTAGTAGCGCTGACATCTATTCAATCTAGCCGCCTTCAGCCTCAACCAGCACTTCAATGCGGATTCAGAATTGAGAGCATGTCTTTTCCACAAGCGCCGGTGAGAGCTCGATCAGACTGGCTTTAGTGCTTTTTGGTGATGTTCACGACGTATGACCAAACTGAGTAGACCAGAGGGTTCAGGTGAAGGAGGGTGGATCCAGTGAAAAAAGGGTACACATTTGTAGCACTCCTTCTAGAGTTAAGCCTGGGTCTCTTTGGACCTTTGGATCGGCGCCGAGTCTTGCTGCCACACCCAAAGTCTGCCAGCGGCCACCTGATTACACCAGAGATAACCTACTCTTCAGCACATCCAGATGTTGATTTTCAAGCCGACTTCGAAGACGTGAGGTGGCATAATATGGCGCCACTTGAAGCCACACCAAAGATTAGAACCGTGACTGGAAACTTTGTTTTCATCATCTTGGTCAAGCACTCAAGCGTTGAAGCGCCGGATTTGCATTCTGAGGTTGTTGGCGAGGGTTCTGTTGATCGGGAGAGAGGATGAGTTGTACAGTAGCGCATCTCCGATGTCGCTTGCTGAACATTGTGTCACGTTCAGAAATGATAAAATGTTCCTATCGCTCTTGATATTTGTACACAACTGGCCAACTAGTAGATGGTCTACAAAAAAAAAAGAAACCCCGCTTTTTTATCAAACGGAAATGGAATCACGCCGTCTTTTCTAGGTGAACTGAAAACGGGGCCCGTACTCAGTTGAAGACGTGTGTTTTTCGGGAAAGACTGAATTATCTTGTGTGAACAGTATTTTGTTTCAGATCTAGCCTTTGAGCTGAGATCAAAGTATGGTGTATGTTATAATGCTACACAAGTTAATTATGTCCTTAATCAATTAAGGGGAACCCTTATAGACTAAGGTAATTTTAAATTTTTTTCCCCTAATCCAGAGTTAATACATTAAATACGACTTTGTCTCAAATTTTGCTATCGTTGGGAAGCAAATAAATATGGTATGGTATTTTATTGTCATCGAAATCGGTGAAATCGCCATTTTTTTTCAATCAAATCGATTGATTGCCTGTTATAGTTCGGGACGCATCGCGATGCAAATAGAGGACGCTTCTTATGTCTCTAAATATCACTTATTTCACAATACATTGTCGTTTACATTGTACTGTAGAGAACCTACCGTTAAATTTATAAATGTATTTTTACATCGAATGGGTTGAATTAAAGTTTACAATGCAAACAGTATCATACCTCCATTGTGCTCTAAACAGAAACACTTATTTCGAACGTGCTCTTGTCATATCAAGGAACCTACTGTTGATTTTATATTTCGAGCCTTTCGGCTTGTGTGATAATAAAACTTTTCAAATATACTTGCGATGATGTGTAAAGTGTTAACTTCGATCCAAATCGCCCGTTCCTTCTTCCATCGGATTATTTCGATCATCGATTATCGATACTTATCGAAGATATTTTGATACCAAACCTATGTAAGAACACTGACAGGCCCATGAAGTTCTTTATAAGGAACGAACTCATAGACACATAGGCACACAGACAACGTTCCTTTTATATAACAGTAGATATTATTATTAGTATTCTTATTCTTATTCTTCTTATTATTATTATTAGTAGTAGTAGTAGTAGTAGTAGTAGTAGTATATTCATATATACATACTTAAACGCGTGTGTAACTGGTGAGAAATGTGACAAAAGGGTTGAAAAGTGAGATTGAAGAGGCAACGCCTCCGAGGCGGAGCATTCTGACCGGCAAAATAATGCCTTGACGGTCCTATTTATTAACAATAAAATTGCCCCTTTACAAAGAAAAGAGGCAAAGCTTGGGAATGTGTGCCTCCTTGAACAGCACAGAATCAGCATTATACCGCAAGCAACAGAGAATATGTCATTTCAGAAATGTTCTAAATTCTGTTGATTTTGATTCCGAGGTGTGTGTACATATATGTATTCGTGTGTGTGTGTGTGTGTGAGTGAGAGAGAGAGAGAGAGAGAGAGAATGAGAGAAAGCACATTACGTAACATATGCCCCAAGTTAAAAAAAAATATATAGAATTTGCATCCGATATCTTCAGTACAAATAAAAGAATTACCTATTTTACTTCCCTAAAGATGTTTAGTATAGATATCTTGATTTCAATTTCAAGCTCTTCATATTTAAACAATGTATCATATTATGTCAGGTTGACATAAGTGAGTCCTTTTATTCCTAGTTCACCCTCTTTTTCTCTTTATTTTCTTCTTTCTCCTTGCTTCTATTTCTTTAATTTTCTAGTTATTATATATTCATATATAGGAGAGAGGTTTTAAAAGTAACGCTTTCTATATTCGTATTCCGCTTGAATGGATCAGAAAGAATTGAAAATGGCATTTTGAGGATGACTGATCTTATGCATTTACATCTTGAAAGTTTCATCTTTCTTTTGAGGATATTCACGGTGTGAGACTCTAAGAAATCAACTTCTGTCATTGACGTTTGCCAGAAGCAAAAATACGTCATCGAATTCAAACATGCAGAAGAAATTGAACCGATTAACATTTTCCTGGCGGCTATTGAACGGTTACCAATCCGACTCAGTTAATCTCAGCACAGTTAGGAGATGGGTTCGTCAATTTCAGTGCGGCGAGAGAGATGTGAATGGCAAAGCACTTCTCAGACTTTTACGATCGAGGCATCAAAGGGGACTAGAAAAATGCATTAAGAATGGCGGTGACTATGCAGAAAAATGAATTATAGCGCATAATTAGTCGCCCATTGTAATGGTATCACTCCCGTCTCCGTGGCTCTTCAACATTCTAGATTTTAAATTTAAAAAATAGGAAGCCCCTGTAATATCAGTACACTCCTATGATATCAATGCGTATATTATTTTTACGCGTTTAATCATAATGCTTACAAACGAATCCAGTACATATATAAGTCATTACTTTTGGGTTCATATTCAATTATTTACACTCTTGCCAATGCACGGAGTTTTGACTTGAAGTCATGTACAAACAAGTAGGTGCAGCTATCCGGATCGGGGACATTTTAGAAATAAATAAAAATGGCCGACAATGTATCCGTTAGCATTCCATGTCAGGTTACCAGCAATAAACTGACTTCCTCGCAAAGAATGAGATAATGCCTCGGAGTATATGCATTCTATGATTGAACCAAATCATAATTCATTCGGCCAACGATGTTTCTGATGTTCACTACCTTAGATTACAAGAATAATATGATGGCGTACCCTAGTTGCTATGGCAACTGGCTAGAACATATAGATTCCTTTATGAGCAGACATAAAGTCCTACCAGTTGCATTCTATCATAATTGTAACTAACTCTAATGAAATTTCTCTTACAATATGAGTATACGAATATCGCATATATTTCAGTATTCTCTCTCTCTCCTGACCTCTATCGACCTCTATCGACCTCTACGTCTATCTCTCTACTCTTATTCACGTCCAAACAAGGTATATTACCACTCGTACGTAAGGGGAGGCTGTCTGGGACAATCCCTACAAGGATATTATTTATGGAGCTGTAAGCATTATATTTAAAATGTATGTATGTTAGTCCAGTTAGTGAAGCTGAAAACCAGGAAGAAATTCCAAAGACTAGCAGTTCGAAGGATGTAACCATCATAGTAGAAAGTTCCCCGTCATCAAGCGACCTCTAACGTAAATGGAACGATTTTCTGTTTTTTTTTTGTTGTTTTTTTTGTTTTTTTTGGTTAGTCAAGGGTATTTACGTCAAAGAAGCACAAGTGATACGTGCTTGTCAGAAACATTCTATCAAAATACTTGTGAAATAGGCAAAGGATACAACACTGCCGCATTGGAATGTGGGTTAAAGTTTATTGCGCCAAATCTATTAAACTGGAGCTTCGTTTTTGTCTCTGTCTAGGAATAAAAGACTAGTGGTAGATGCACCAACCCAGATGTGACATGGGAGAGTGATGGCTTTGTAGGCATACAGAGTACATTCAGGTGTAAGTCTTTTGGTTTATTATAGTAGAAAGAGCCAAAGGTCTTTGGGAGAGCCTTGGCAGCACCTTTAATTTATTTGTTCCAATTCTCTTGCTTTCTAGTCTAGATTTTGATGGCACTACTTTTAAAACATCTACAAGCTCTACAAGCTCTCGTAGTAGAGGTCTCGTATTAGTTGCCGGGTCAGATAAAGAGCAATAATAGTGTAGGGTATTTTATATGGAATTGGATGAATTCAGAAATCATGGTAGAAATTACATGAAACTAAAGCATTAATTATTACAAAAGAATATCTCAATTTAGACAGAATCTTTTTGCTTGGTTTTTCGTTTGATTAGTTTGCAAAAAGTTAAAGTCTTACGATGAAAAGGTGTCACTACGATCAAACTAAGATACATTTTTTAAAAAATACTGTGAGCATTAAAACATCTGACTTTATACGAGAATTACGGCACATTGTTCTTGGCAATCATATAACAAAGCGCGGACGCACCTATGGCGACTGTATGCAAATTCCGAGCTATGTGGAAGTGACGTCACGGTAAGGAAAAAGAAAAAGACCATAAAAAGAAAGTGTACACAGACCGACGATCACGTTAAACACATGCGTGACGTCACAGCCGTAACGAGAAGTCACGCTTGGTGGGCGAATGAGGAATAACGTTTGTTTTTGTTTTTTTATGAACTGGAAACAGGAGATGGATTATTTTCTGATCTTTGTATCCTTTGCGACTGAGTCTACAACTCGCTGGGTTCAGGCTGTCTACATGTAAACGCGGTGTGAAAACGTGTACAATGTTTCAACCAGACAATATCCATCAGTGGAAGAGTAGAAAATGAAATTTTCCTGACAAAGAAAGAAGAATCGTTAATTCCTGAGTCAGAATATATCTACCAAACATTTGCCGTTGGTTAGTTTTTATCTATTTACTTTTTTTTTTACTTGAAGCATTTTAGCTTCTTACACCATTGTCCGAAACAATTTCCATAACAATAATACAATATCCATGATTTCGGTTGTAAAAAACACCTTGTGTCACAATCTGAAACTTAAACTTCCTTTTTACGTAAAATAAATGGTCCACCTGTAACACTATGGGCCGGTAAATAACATGACTGGCCCACGTGTTACGTAAATGTCCTGGAAACGGTACCAAACTGTGACACGATAACCCGGTCAATAGGGTTAAGAATATGAAGATCAGTCGGTTAGACGTCTTTTGTCAGAGTTGAAGAGTAAAAACATACCTAAGGATTTTGGGTGTGGCTGGTTCCTTACCTTCTCTCAGGATGGCGTCTGATTCTGGTGGTCTTCCAGTTGGAATCATCTTGGGGTTAGAGTTCCTTTGACCGGAATTGTCTTCAGAAACCGTTTTAACATTCAAGGTAGAACAAAACAATACGCAACACAATTGTAATATATATAAGAAATCTTAACCATTTCATTTCTATACATAAATATATTACAATATTTAACAATGTTTTAAAATGTTTTACAAAAGGATCAAAAGCAAATAATACCTAAACATTTTTAATTATTAGACTGAGTTAGCTACCTAGATATTCCTAACTAGTGATGATGGAGAGGGGTGCCAATCTCTTGTTTACAGAGAGGCAGAAAAATACGTGCTCACTCCATGGCTATCTAGAACAAAAGAGGTCGAGGGAATAGGAAGTGCAAACAAAAACTTATGAAGAATTCTTGATAAAATTATTTTGGAAAAATAGATTATTGGAGTGTAATCAGCTATAATCGAAACCGAAACCAAAACTGATGAGGGATTCTTAGTAAAATTATTCAAAAAAAAAAAATAGATGACTTAAGTATAATCAGCTAGAATCAAAACCGAAACCAAAATTATGAAGAATGAATTCTTATTAAAAGTATTTATTAAAAAAAATTAAATGACTTCAGTGCGATCAGCTATAATCGAAACCAAAACCAAAACTTATGAAGAATTCTTGGTATAATTATTTATTACAAGGAATGGGTGTACATAAAAATTAAACGAGTCGGGTGTAAGCGTGACACAGAAAATAACACACACCTTATCGTATTAATATATAGATTATATTAATACTTAACGTAGCCGTGACCCAATTCGTCACATTCATTACCATACTTTATTCTACATGTCACGTGTTATATTAAATGTCCTGGAAACGGTACCAGATTGTAGCACGATGGCCGGTCAATATAGTAGGAGTATGAAAATCTGTTGGCCAGACGTCTTTTTACCAGAGTGAAGATTAAAACCTATCTGGGATGTTTGATGTGGCTGACTCCTTTACTCAGGATTACGTCTTAGCTCTAGCGTCTCCTCTTGGCTGGAATCGTCTTGATGCAGACACCGTCTCGACATTTAAGGCAAGAGAAAACAACACACAACATAATTGTAATATATATGAGAAATCTTAACAATTTTATTTCTATTGATTTTTATTTATTGTGGACCATTATCCTCATCTTTTCTTTGTTGTTTCACGACGTTTCGGCCAACTATTACTCTGGCCTTCGTCAGGTGGTAACCGCGACGGATAGGAATCTGAATCTCCTAACTGCATTCACTGCAATTACTGCCTTCCGTAGTTGTTGTCGTCTTATCACGTTTTGGCCAATGAGCCTCTGACCGGCCAAAACATGGTGAGACGACAACAACTACGGAAGGCAGTAATTGCAGTGAATGCAGTCAGGAGATTCAGAGTTCCTATCCGTCACGATTACCACGTGACGAAGGCCAGAGGAATAGTTGTCCGAAACGTCATAAAACAACTAGGAAAAAGTGAGGATAAGTGTCCGGAATAAATAAAAGTAATAAAAATAATATTCATCTCAATAATGAATTCCAATTAAATAATATATTTTATTTCTATACATAAATATATTACAATATTTGACAATGATTTAAAATAATAAAAAAAACAATTAATGCCTAAACTTTTTAAATGATAAAACTGGGCTAGCTACCTAAATAGTCCTAACAAGTGCTGAGGGAGAGAGTACTCCCTCCTCTCATTTATAGAGGGCCAAAAAATGTCTCCTTACTCCATGGCTGCCAGGAACGAAAGAGAGAGTTCTGTCAACAATGCATTGTGATCCCCTTTTCTTCATGTATCGCTCCGCACACGACTAAATCACCTCCCGGTTATGACGAGGGTGGCGGGGGACCACAAGTAAAAAATACCATAAAAGCCTTGAAGAATACATAATAAATGGCGTAAAAGTTTTAGGATCACATCATCCCTAACATTTATCTCATAAGCTCCACACGTCTCAATCTTTTTGACTATTACGCATGTAGCGAAGAGGTTAACGAACTCTTCCATAAGCGTAAATATAAAGGAATAAGCCGAGCATACGGGGTCTCCCTCCGCAAGTAAAAAATTTACTTGCACCATGACTAATGTTTGTGCAATCTTTTTTTTTTAATCCAAGGCGTGGTTATTGAGAAAGGTGAGAACAAATGAACAAATGATTAGAGGGGGGGGCAACCAGAGTTATTCCTGAAAATCCGTTTAAACTAAAATTTACTTTCACCATGACTAATGTTTGTGCAAAATTGCAAAAGAAAATCCAATGAGTAGTTATTGAGAAAAGTGCGAACAAACGAGCGGAGGAGTGGACGAACGGACGAATGATTTGAGGGAAATTTTACCCCTATAATGTCCCCTAGTGCGAAAACCAAAGTTATTCCCGGAAAATCCGTTGTGATAAAAATTTATATTCACAATGATTAATGTTTGTGCAAAATTTCAAAATAATCCAACACGTGGTTCTTGAGAAAAGTGTAGAACAAACGATCAGACAGACGAGGAGACGGAGTAACGGGAATGAATTACTAGGTCTAATCCCTCTTTTGTCGGGAGACCAACATCTGCACAAGCCTAGTAGAACAGAGAAGTTTTAAAAATATGCAAGATCATCTAAAATCTTACATTTGGCCCCTCTGCACCTCAGATCTCAATCTTTTCTCGGACTACTGTTCTCATCTTGAGTTTTATTTTTGTCGATTTAACCTCCGACCTTCTTTCAGGTGTATTTTGTCGGAGTCGAGAATGTTTCTGTCGAACTCGGGAATTTGAACGGAATTTTGAACGAAACACTTTATTTAGTTCGCGGAAATATCATGCTCTCGTTCCGTCAGCCATAACTCGATAGAGGTCCTAAGTAATTTGCAATTGTATTTTTCGGCCTCGCACACAGCGAATTGAATGTTAAAACTTCAAGAGTAATATCATTTTGCAATTGATTTTTTACAGTATCCCAACCACTGAGCCACAGACCCTTGCCGGCATTAGCATACTACCCCCGTGAAGTAAATAAAGGTTTCCGTTCGAAATTTCGCCCAAATTCCCGAGTTCAGCAGAAACATTGCAGAGTTCGACAAGAGACAACCGAAGAATGTCAGAGGTTACATCGACCGAAACATTATGAAAATTACGCTCAGGATGAGAACAGTAGTCCGCGGAATTTAAATAATACAAATAACTGATCCTCATCTAAAAAAAAAAGAATCAAAAACGTAATACGGAACGTAGTTGAAAAAAAGTTCAAACGTAACATTCACGAGATTAAATAAGCCTTAAAGCTCACGATGGTGCAAAGTTCAATACAAACAAGAACCATCTGATCCCACCATTGAGAAAATGCACAGATCAAATAAAGATGGTCATCATAACCGAAAGAGATTTTAATGAATGAATTACAAAACAATATATTTTTTATTCTAAACACGTTTCTTGCATAAGACAGTATTATCTATTCCTATCAGTTATTTTCATGTAAGTATAAATCTGTACTCAAATACGTTACGCACCTTATCGTATAATAATGATGTGTTCATGGCGTAAATGTTCTCCGCAATTAATTGTAATGCTTCAGCTAAGAAGATGTTTAGAACGGGAGATAACCAAGAAGGCATGACAAACAAACAGTAATTATTATTTTCGGTGCTTGAGTTGTTCCGGCCAAACGAAGTTGCGACGTTTGGAATCGTCACTTATGACGTAATTACACGGTGTTCGGGATAAATTGATCTGATATGCTTTCATTTCATAACTATTTGAAGTATATAATCGCGGTTAAATACAACGAATTGTTATAACTGTGCTCATCGTGGGTTGATTCCTGTGACGACCGTCGACGACTGAAATTATTTGCATCATGATAATCCGCGGCGGATTAAAGATTCGGGAAAATTAGCTGGATATATTAATAATTTTGAATACATCAATTATTTGCCCGGATATGATATCTTTTACCCCAATCGTGAAATAGATTCTTCAGATACCTCAACTAAAATTCTCAGTGATGCACTAATGTCATTGTTGATTTCAGGTTTCGCATTATATCAGCTCAGACAGAACCCCTGATCTGACTCCGCACGCTTCATATCGTATTTTGAATGCTATTATCTATATGTGTTGACATTGCAATTTTTTTTATTTTTATTTTAATCTGCGACCTATATTTTCAACGACATGACAGCAGTTAGTGTGCTGAAGCGTCATTAAAAAATGAGACTAAATAATCGGCATGAAAGACACGAACACCCTGTTACATTTGAGTATATTCTTGGCCCCCATTGCTCTTTTTAGTCCATTCCATTTGGATGCCACTAATTTCTTAAAAGCAATGGCCCTTGTTGCTCCCACTATGCCTATTTTTTGTCAGCTCTTTGCGTAATGACTGACCTGCAAAACACCTGCAATCAACCTCTATAGGATCAAAGTAGAACACCCGTCTATTCCCACGAGATTGTTCGACCAGTTCCTAGTATTTTGTTAATTTTCTTTGTTCGTTAATGTGATGGGTTTCTTTTATGGCATCGACAGTTTTCAGATTACGTATCGCTTTATTTTTCTGATCGGAATATCATCTTATGTCTTGATCTTGCGTTTTCTATGTTTCTGTTGTGCCTGCGCAAATAATTAACAAGAACGCGGAAAGTAAAGGTATACAATAATATATTAGGAAGAAAAGTTATATACATATTTACATGTCTTCAGATATACTTCAGTTGGAGATATTCCGGCAGGTGGCGTGTTGCATGTCTTACTGGAGGCAATATAGGCGTGTGTATGTATATAACGACAAATTATATTATTATTATTATTATTATTATTATTAGTAGTAGTAGTAGTAGTAGTAGTAGTAGTATTATTATTATTATTATTATTATTATTATTATTATTGGTTCACAAGGAGCTGTCACACGAGTCATAAAGGGTCTCTACTTGAAAACAACCTGTGAAGTTCCCAGGAAGCTGGGTGACAACAAGTTTCCCCAGATTTCCAACAATCTCCACCTCTTTCGATAACATTTTCATTATCGCAACAACCGCTTACCGTTGATTTCTCGCTAACAGCGGCCATTAGTCTCCACTAGAGTTTTAGTGGCAATAAGCCTCCCCCAGGTACCAGTTCTCCTTGGCATTTGTCCAGCTGAGGTCTGGTTAGCGCAATCTCCTCAGTTTTCCCATCCTGCTTGTGCGTTCCCGGCTATTTAGC
This sequence comes from Euprymna scolopes, assembly GCF_053919585.1. Classification (NCBI taxonomy): domain Eukaryota; kingdom Metazoa; phylum Mollusca; class Cephalopoda; order Sepiida; family Sepiolidae; genus Euprymna; species Euprymna scolopes. The sequence goes on from NC_136487.1 coordinate 69,266,035, forward strand.
ATCATTCTTTGGGGGAGGGGGGCGATAATTGGGTAATGGGAGAGAGATTAGAGAACTTATAGACATGCAACTTCATTATTCTGGGTTCTATGTGACGCTTCATGTTTTGTCTCTGGCCCGCGCATGTGGCTCGTGTATTAGTCTCCACGTTCAACTATATTATTATTATTAGTAGTAGTAGTAGTAGTACACTTATCAGCAAGAAACGTCTGTTGTTATTTGTCATAACACGTGATGTATTCTATTGTTCGTGCCTTAATTTCCGTTTATTTTATCTATCAAGCGTTTTCTCTTCTTCCAGTTTTCTTCTCCTTCTACTATTTTCTCTATTTTTTTATTCTCTATTTTTATTTCTTCTTTGGTGTGTTGTTGTTCTTCTTCATCCTTTCTTTCTATTCTTCTGCGTCTCATTATTATATGTTTTTTTTTTGTCATATCCTTACGCGTATTTTTCATTCATATTTTTTCTTCATATTTTTATATTATTGTTCTTTTTTTTTCTTGGTTGTTGATCATTCGTCTTCTTTGTCTATATCTTGTTTTTTTTTTACTTAAATCTTACTAGTTTTCCTTGTCTTTTTATTCTAAATGTTTTTTTTTCATTTTATTTCTTGTTATTTGTATTTTTCTCTTTGTTGTTACTTTTTTCTTATTCTTATTTTTCCTTTTCCTTTGTGTGTCGTTTCCTTTTCTATTTTTTTCTTTCCCTCATTCTATGTTAATGTCCTCTATTTCTTCCTCGTTTTTCCTCTTTTTCTCCTTCGTCCGTTTCCTTCTTTCTTTTTGTGTGTGTTTTTGTCTTTCTTCTTTTTTTCTTCGAGTTATTATCATTTCGCATCTTCTCATTATTATTCACCTCTTTCTTTGTTTTGTTTTTATTTTTGTTGTGTTTCTTCTTCTGCTTCCTCGTCTTTTTCTTCTTTTAATTCTACAACACTATCGTTTCTCTTTTTTTTTGTTCATGCACACATGTGTGTTTCTCACCTACTTCTTTTTTTTTCAAGAACATAAACTCGCACAAGTACGCATACAAATATACACACACATACATACACACATATATACATGAGTGTGTAAGCGAACATCTCTTCCCATTTCCATACCATCAATCGTAGTTAGATATGGCATCTAGCTTTTTTAAGCGAAATAAAGGCGAGCGCCAAAAAAAAGGCAATGCGCACAGCTGCCGCGTATTGTAAAAGTGTATTAGTTTGTTGCTATCTCCAAACTTCTCTTATTCTGTCCTCCACTTAAAGCAGTCGGGATATCGTCTACCCTGTCTGTCTTTCTGCCTCTCTTGCTACCCGACTATCTATATAGTCATCTGTCTTCGGGTATTTCTATCTAAGTGCCAACGTCAGTCTATCTCTCTATCTGTCAGTGTGTCACTGTTAAGAAATAAAGGGTATCCTCTTCACCCAACCAACCTTTCAACGTGTCTAATCGACTATCATTTCATACACACGCACATGCGTGCATCTATACTTTTTTTATGAGAAACGTATGCCTGTTTGTATGATTTCAACCTACTTTTAGGTTAGGCAACATTACCGCAGGACTGCTTCCGTGTTGCTTACAACATAGTCATCTTCAAATCCAAATTCTTGGCATAAACCGGGGCATTGTAACAGAGCGCCGACGCACGTATATCAGCGATATGCAAATGACCGAGCCGTGTGCGAAGTGGGAAATTATTATAAAAAGAAGAACGTGTGCCCCGGCCGAGGACCACAATGACTTTAGAGACGTGGGTGATGTTAATTGTGGCCGAAAAATTACGCACAGGAACGGTAGGCATTTTGAAAATTTGTAATAGAGAGATAAAGCGCCTTTATAGGGCTTTCCTCGTCTAAGTTTTATAGGCTGGTGTTTTTTTTGTGGGGGGGTATTTCATAGCATATCTTTTAAAACTTTATGTAGTCATGTTTGGGGGTATTTCATCTTATAGATAATATTGGGTCATCAGGAGAGAATACGCACCGTTTCAGGGCATTCCTCTATATCAGCCCCCCCCCATCACTAATGTGAGGCCCAATTATCTGCTCAATACAATTAAAAGAAAAGACGTTTGATAATTAAACGACTCTTGTTACGAGCAACGTCTTTGCGCATGTCGTTCAATGTTCAAAGGCTACGTCTGATATATTTGTTAGGACGCGCACATATTGAAGAAAATAATGATAATATTAGTAACAATAATAATAACCAATAATAATAACCAAAATAATAAAAAGTACTATATATATATATCTATATATATGTATATAACTAAAGATATATATGCATAACATTAATAACATTACATATATATGTGTATACATAAACACATAAAAAAGATAAATCTACTCACAGTAATAACTACACTGTAGACCCTTGCGAACATATCATGCGGTATTCCTTTTCGCCTAGATTGTACCTATTTACTATGCCTCCCCACGGGACAGAGTTAGACACCAGGGTCGTTTTTTAACGTGGAGAAAAGGTACAAAAATAAAAAATAATTGTAACTTCAGCTCACTTTTTTTCTATTTTTTTCTTTTTAATTTCATGCTTCTCGTATTAATGTTGTTTTCTACTCGGCTGTTATAAGGTATTGTACATCCAATGAAGGTGAGTATTTTCCATGTTACGTTCTGTTTTTGTTTTTTTTTGCATCGGCCACATTCGTTGATGCGAGGCTTAGATATGTGAACTGCATTTGAATGAACTGTTCAATGCAATAAAAATGTTTAATGATTTTGCGTTTCATATAACGAACAACGGCTTTGTGCGCGTGACGTTTAAATTTAAAGTTTGCGTCTATCAATTCCGTTAAGACGCGCTCATATCGAATAGAATAGAAAAACAGAAAAAAAAAACGGAAAGAAAGTAAATAAAAAAGGAGGCAAAAATAAAATAAATAAATAAATAAAAATTGTAAAAATAATTAAACAAAAGCAAAGAAAATGAAAATCATTAAATAAATGAAGAAATAAATCTGCACTGTGAACAAATACTACCACACGATAGTTCTTTTAACCCAGAGCCAGATAGCACATTGTTCAGTAATTTCTGTTAGATGTTTTCTGCGCTTCTTTTTCGGCCTTTAATTCAAAGCTGTCCTAAAAGTTTATATAAAGAGCCTGAAATGAAACCCCTTGCTCCAATCTCAACAGCTCGAAGAATTGTAACGTAACCTTCATGGGTCAATTCTCTTTTTAGGTCTTCATATTTCTCCATCTTGTATTGGTGTTGCTTCTCTACCCGGCTCTCATAAGGTACTGTCAATTCAATCAAGAGTTGTTTTCCTTGTTATTGGCGAGAGAACAATGTCTGCCCGTTGACCCTTTCCTTTTATAATTTTTGGATAATTACTTTGCTAGCCTGGGATATCTGCGGCGACTATCCAATCATCATTGATTTCAAAAATATTTTGGTTCTTTACTAGCAATGGGCTAGTTATACGTTTTGATCCGATCCACATTTTTCCTCCTCCCGAAAAAAACTTGTGATTTATGTTAGCTGCTTCGGGCTTCATATGGTTACTTATTGTTGTTGTCAGTTCTTCCAATACTCTGTTGTGCCGCCACGTATATCGCCCATTAGCAAGGGGCACTCTGCAGAAACTAAGAACATGTTTCATAGTCTGAGATTCTTCTTCGCATAAAGGGCAGGTTGGATCGCCCACCTTCATCCATTTGGCAAGATTAGTCATTGATGGAAGCATGTCGTACGTTGAGCGTATTATGAAACTCAACCTTAGCAGCAACATTTGCCAGATGTCATTCCACGTAATGGATCTTTGCATAGCTTCTTTCCAGTTTGTCCATTGACCTTGCTGTGACTGTTGAATGGCTTTTACGAGCCTTTTGCTTTCTTCCTTGCTCCTTATTTCCTGGATGACCAGATCTCGGTGCTCTTTGGTTGTAGCCGTAGGCCATCTTTGAATGCTGGTTATTCCCAGTCCAGATTTCCCTGTTTGAGTGATCCCAATGTGTTCTTTGAAGGCTAGGTTTTCTTTCGCCTCATTTATAGCATCTCCGACTTTCCATCCCTTCCTGCTTAACAGAGGGTTTACTGTCTTTAAAACAGTGTCGTTGGAATTGTCTAACATCATTTGGAATCTGACTTCCCATGCTTTGGACTTCTCTGCAATAGACTTGAGCGGTAATTTTAGTTTTGATTGTTTGCTATATAGAGCAACATTTGATAATCCTGGAAGCAAACCCAGCCATTTCCTCGTATATCAGTTGATTTTCGCTTCAATTGCCTCAACCGTACTCATAGTTACTTCATATATGAGAAGAGGCCATAAAAGAATTGGGATGAGCATGTGTTGAAGACACCATACCTTGTATTTACCTTGAAGTGAACAACGCCCGATCGTCTTTAGACTGTCATCGACGGTTTTTATTGTCACTTAACCTGATTGGAGTCTTTCAAGGTGCTATCGTACCATCTTCCCAGGCTTTTTATCGGTTCTTCTGGGACAGTAAAAATTTTCTGACCACCCACTGAAAAACAGATATCTTCGTGCACTTTTCCTTTTCTAAGAGAGAGGCTTCTGGACTTCTTAGGCTTGAAAGTAATTCTGGACCAAACTATCATTTCATCCATAATGATGAGTAACTCGCGGATGTCAGCTTCTTTTGATGTGAGGTCGTTGTATCGTCCATGGAAGCCTTTAATTGTGATATTTCACATTCTTCACCTAATTTAGTAGGGGTTCCATTGTTTCCTGCTGCTTTGAGAATTACTTGCATCGCTAAAAAAATAGTATACGCGATACTGTACATCCCATTGCAATTCCCACCTCGAGTCTCATCCAGTTTGTCATGTAGTTATTTGTGGTACGCCGCATGTGAAACCCATCGAAATACGTTGTAATCATCTTGCGTATTCCCTCTGGGATGTGTACATTTGAAAGGATAGCTGAATCATTTGATGAGGCACTGATTCATATGCATTCGCAAAATCGAGCCAAATGACGTCCAAGTCAGTTTTTTTTTCGCTCTTTGTATAGCCTCGCATATCATGTTCCAGACAATCTGTTATTCCAAGGATACCACTTTTTCACGGAAATATCGATATATTTGTTTGATAGTAGGTATTTTGTTATTCTTGAAGCCGTTACTGCGAAAAATATTTTCCTTCTACATTAAGAAGTGAGATTGGCCGAAATTGATTTATAGCTTCTGCGTTTTGCTCCTTAGGTATGTACACACCGTCTGCGTTCATCCACTGGTTACTGACATGACGGTTTTTCCGTGCCAACTTCAAGTTAATATAAAGCCATTTAAGTACTTTTGGGCATCGTTTTTAAAGTAAGAAGGGGATTCTATTCAGACCTGGTGAAGATTTATTTCTAGCTTTGAAGACAACGCGTTTTACCTCTTCATACGTCATTATGTTCATATTGAACTTTTTTGGGGGGAGAATTTCTGGCCATATCAATTTGCTATTTTTTTCCAGTGGGATGTGCCTGTTCTGGCCTGAGTATGTGTGTCGTAGATGAGTTTCTAAAACATGTTCTTCCGTTTTTAGTACTCCTGATTTTGGTTGTTCAAATAGATTTCGGGCATATTTATATGGTCCTTGAATGAACCGTTCGCGCTCTTTTCTCCGCTTCAGTCGTTTTTTTCCTGGCGCGTTCCGCCTTACTAAGAGCACTCTGTCTATCTTTGAAATCTTTCCAGATCTTTAATAAACCTACTTTTTCAAAAAGATTTGAAATGCGGAGTTGTTGTTTCAGATGTATTTTCTTATTCCTAAGATCTGCCATCTCCCGCTGTCGTCTGTTTTTCTTGACGGGTGGTTTAGTTGATTACACTTTCTCACCATACAATGCAATGCAAATACGGTATATAACATTTCTAACCGTTGATCATACTTCTTTCTATCCAGTTCTTTATGTAATGCATTGCTTATTGTATGATCAAGCATACACCATCCTTCCGAATTGGCCGCCGGTGGAAATTTGATTTCGCGGAGTTTCAACTCACCCACTGGCATAATTGCTTGGATATCCTCGGCACTGTGGGTTGTGTCCTAGCCTTGGTGTCCGACGTCTTTTATGAGGTATCAAAGCGCTGCATATGAGTCACTGGATGACTGACACATCCCTTTTTGCTTTGGTGAATCTTCATTCCTTTTTGGGGGTTGAATTTTCGTCCACAAACGCATGGGAATTCCGTATGTTCTTTAATCATAATCCATTTTTATGGCTGAGTCATATTCCGTTCGTTTCTTTTGGGTCCATCATCCTCCCTCCCTTTTGGTGGATCTGGAGGGCATTTGTCTTTGTCTGTGTCTTTAGCTTATGTTATAAGAACTCTGGGTTGCTGGCCCGATGAGTTCATTTGGTCTTTCCCAACGTTGCCTGTCTTTCCAGGTGTCACTGGTCTATTCCCAGTCGCCATTCAGTCTATTCTTGAAAGTCAACGTACTAGCCATGTCTCTAGAGAATAAGAATTACTACCGGAACAGTAGTAGAAACTCGCTATGAAGCAAGCGAAACAGCTAACCTTATAGTCTTCTATATACTGATGTTTATTAGCTGTTTTCTTTTCGGATAAAGTTAATGTCAGGAGAGAGATAAAGCGCCTTTCTAGGGCTTTTCTCGTCTAAGTTTTATAGGATGGCGTTTTTTTTGGGGGGGTGTATTTCATAGCATATCCTTTAAAACTTTATGTAGTCATGTTTGGGTGAATTTCGTCTTATAGATAATGTATGGTCATCAAGAGAGAATACGCACTGTTTCGGGGTCTTCCTCTTTATGGCTTGTTCGCGTATCGGCCCCCCTCATTGATGTGAGGCCCAATTATCTGCTCGATAAAGTTAAAAGAAAAGACGTTTGATAATTAAACGGCTCTTGTTACGAGCAACAGCTTTGCGCATGTTGTTCAATATTCAAAGGCTACGTCTAACATATTTGTTAGGACGCACACATATCGAAGAAAATTATGATAATATTAGTAGTAACAATAATAATAATAAACAATAATAATAATAACAGCAAAAATGATAAAAATACTATATATATATATATATATGTATATAGCTAAAGATATATATACATAACAATAATAAAAATACATATATATGTGTACATAAACACATAAAAAAGGAAAAATCTACTCACAGTAATAACTACACTGTAGACCCTTGCGAACATATCACGCGGTATTCCTATTCGCCTAGATTGTAACGTCAGCTAATTTTTTTCTTTTTTTTTTTCTTTTTTTCTTTTTTTTTATTTCGTGTTTCTCGTATTAATATTGTTTTCTACTCGGCTGTTATAAGGTATTGTAAATCCAATCAAGGTGAGTATTTTCCACGTTACGTTCTTTTTCGTATCGGCCACATTCGTTGAGTCGAGGCTTAGATATGTGAACTGCATTTGAATGAACTGTTCAATGCAATAAAAATGTTTAATGATTTTGCGTTTCATATAACAAACAACGGCTTTGTGCGCGTGCCGTTTAAATTTAAAGGCTTCGTATATCAATGTATTATGTATTACTAGCTTGGAAATTAATACAATAAACGTGTTTTCAGAACGTAGAGTTAACTTTTAAAAAGTTGAATAAAATAAAATACGAATCAAATGCACTTGTAACCAAATCACAACATAATATTAGGAAATAAACAAATATTTTACTTGTTTGAAATTTCTAACAAATATATTTCGGAGCTATACTCCATCCCCAGTATGTTGTTTTCTTTCTTTCTTTTTTTCCTCTTCTTGCTTGCCATGTTGTAAATTTGGAGAAAGGAAAGTCTGTTTTTAAAGAGTCGCGCGTTGTATCTGAGCCGTTGTATTTACAAATATTCAAATTATATCAACGTTTCTATATGGAACTCACACCTTTGACGTTATTCTCGCGTTACCTACGCACTATTCCAACATTTCAAAATGCAACCGCTCAGATACAACGCGCGGCTCTTTAAATAGAGATTTTTCTTTCTCCAACTTTACAACATAGGAAGGAAGAAGAAGAAGAAAAAGAAGGAGAAGAAGAAGGAAAGAAAACAACACACTGAGGATCGAGAATTAATTAATTAATTAATTAGCCACCATTAATTTTAATTATTTTTTTTTCTAATTAAGGCGGTGATGAAGATCCTCATACTGGTTTTCTCTTATTTTTATTCTTACATCCCATTCTACTGGGGACATATTTCTCTTTGGGCTACTGCATTATCCGGAAGAAAATTTCATTTTTTCAGCTGTTTTGAAGGCTTTCCAATCGGATTATATGCATCGTCACGCTGGTGTTATTTTGGACTCCATTCTCTCTAAAGAACTATTTCCCATTTCGGATCAACTTGAGGGAATTTTCATGCAATCTGAAATAGCGCCGTTTGGTTATATATATATATATATCCAACATTTTTTCACTTCTTTTTTTATTTGGCAATTTATAACTGAAATAAGTTGCGATTTCACTTAATGCCTTAACTAGCAAATTCTAGCATTGCTACAAATATAATTTGCTGATTTATTCATGTGTCCTGACGAGAAGAACTACAAGAATAGCATTATTTTAAACTGCACGGAATAAGGACTTTGTAAATTGTATTTGGAGTATTCAGTCGAACAATAAATTTTTATTGTAAAATTCGACTTAAAGTTTTAATTTTCTTTCTCGTATAATAAGCTTTATTCTCTATTGCGTATATAATATTTTTACGCAAATATTAGTCAAGCATAAATCATGTAGAATATCTGCATGAATATAATTACACGTAATAGTAAACTAAAAATTATCATCCCATAAGTAAACTAAAAACCTAATAGAGGATTAATTAAATATATGCTTCAAAGAATATGCAAATTGGCTAGATCTTTTGCAGATGAATGCAATTCAATGATCCATATATAAAACAAAGTTGTATTTTCTGTTTCAATGAATAAAAAGGGTTTTTAATATAAATATCAATACACAAAAAAAAAACAAATTCATAATAATGAAAAATAGATTGGAGGGGAAGAACCTGAACGCTCAACGTTTCGCCCAGTTTATGCGGGCTTTTTCAAAGGGGATGGTCATTGACCACCCCTCTTGAAAAAGACGGAAACGTTGATCGTTCATATATACATTGTATAATATATAAATATGTATTTAATATATATATATATATATTAAATACCTACCGACACTAGTGTTTCATCCTTTTGGGAATCATCAGCGCAGGGTGTCACGATTCGAACCGGGCAACGAAGCCATTTCTGACTCTATTAGCAAGAACAACATCCGTCCGGCAATCGTTAACCACGAGAAATACTGTTGAAATTTAAACATTTATTTTTTAGTGTTTTTTTTTGTTTGTTCATTCGACATTTAAAAAACTACCGTAAAAACAACTAACTGACTTATACTTTCTGATTATCTGCTTCAACAACAACATAGCAAAAAAAGAAGAAAGATATACTGAAGATAAGGATTTGCTTCGAAACATATTTATGAATTTCAAACAAAATAAATGTATGTTTATTTTGTGATAATGCGTTGTTTTGGCTTCAAACGTATATAATACGTATTTTATTTTATACATATAAATATATTATATATATATATATATATATATATATATTATATATATGTAACATATATTTTTACTAAACATATATATATGTATATTTAATAAACATATATATATATATATTATATATATTTAATAAACATATACATATATATATATTTCATAAACTTATATATATATAATATATAAATATATATATATATTTAATAAACTTATATGTATATATATATTATATACATATTTTATAAACATATATATATATATGTATATATATATATTATATATATATATATTTGTGGGGGGTGTTCGGGCAATAATGGCGGACGAAATAGGTGACATAATTTTGAAAGTCGGTTTCTCATAATTGTTTTGTAACTTTTCTACTATTTTGTGATAAGATTTACAAGATTAAAACATAAAATTGATTTTCAAAAATATTTGTTGACGTGAAAAAAAGTTTTCATATTTTTTTTCTCGGCAACATTCGGAAGCTGGCAAATGCAGCGCTAAATTTTGAGATTAAATAAAAATCTTTTAAAAGATTAATATTAGTTTTCTGGTGTTTACTTCAAAGCTAAGTAATAAAGTCCTAAGATATCGAATTAAATAATGAAAAAACACCTTGTTTGTATAAAAAATAAAAATAAAAATAACTTAATTAGCCCCCAAAAGCGCAAATGTGTAGCTTCGTTAAAGCGTAAATGAATGAAGGCGTGTAAGCGTGTATTCTACGGAAGCACAAAATATCAGAAAGTCCAAATGCCGTCTGAAAATGACGTAAGGTTGTTAGTGGGAGGAAGGGAGTGTTTAATTTCTTTTTTTCCAACCTTACATCCGTACATTCCTATCATGAATGCTTGTAAAAGTTTTACCATATTTTAATTTCTTTTTCTGTGTTTCCTCTTTTAAATTAAAAAAAGAAAAATGTCAAGATGATATGAAAATGATAGTACGCCGAAAGTTTAACGTTCATTATAGCAAGGAAAATATTAGAATCTTACATATAAAATTGCCTGAAACATATTATGTAAAATAAAAGTAAAAATATTTTTTGTATAAAAATAAAATAAACACTCGTTTATTTTATAAATTTCGCGTTGCAATTTTGGCTTCTAACGTATTTAATACGTATTAATTCTAAAAATATTTATTGCAATTATAACTTTCCCTGTTAAACTATTAAATAAACAATGTTTAATTCAATAATAATGATGATATCGGTAATTTAAAAAGTTAATATTTCTTCGAGTTATATCAAATTCATTAAAACGGACTTTAGGGACTTTTTTCGTAACGTTCATGAAAAAATATTTTTTATAGTTCCAATTCACGGTGTTTTATTTTTATAAATAGCAAAAATAAATTCACATATTTTTTACGACCGACCACACTCACTTTAGTAAATGTGTTTTTTTTTAAACAAAATAATACATTTTCACGACGATTCAAATAAAAATAATGGGTTCATTATATCTCTTGGTTATTATTTGATAAATGCTTAAAATGTCATTAAAACTTGGTTAATTTCCTGATATTTTTGTTATTTTTTTAAGTAAATGGAGGAATCAAAATGTGTATACATTTTGAACTAACCTAATATACATAGATATTTTTTTATAAAAAATGTTTTCTTGGAAGGAAATGGATTTTTTACCTCTGATTTTAATGTGACTTAAACTATTGTTAAATTACGAAACCTGATACTGGTTCTGAGAGTAAGAGCCAATTTCGACACTTCCTGTGTCTTCATCTGCCCGATTATCTATAGAGTCATCTGTCTTCGGGTATTTCTATCTAAGTGCCAGTGTCAGTCAATCTTTCTGCCAGTGTGTCAAGAATTAAAGATATCTTTTTCCCCTCTAACTTGTCTAATTTATCATTCCATACGCACGTACCTATATATATATATATATATATATATATATATATATATATATATATATATGCGTGTGTGTGCGTGTATACTAATTTGCTAGGTGAATGTTTGTTTATGCATCTTCTAGACACATCTAACAATAAGACATAGAAACGTGACATTGTTGAGACATTATTACATCCTTATGTTTATTTGACTACATAGGCCATATGTGTTTAAAATTATTTAAAAGCAGGACATCGTAAAACCCCCTTTTATTAGAGTAAGAAAACTGTGATGAAACTCGTTAAACAAACGTTATTCTTTTTTCTCTTGTCTGTAAACCCTGTGTATCGCTTTATTGCAGCTCAATATTTTTAAAATTTTGAAATTGTTATGAAACACAGAGAAAGGAACTTTTGGTACACTGGAAGAGCAAAATAAGCTGTCTTATTTCACTGATTTTTAGGGAATTTGATCAAATATTTTCAAAGTTATGCTCATTTTTAAAGTGAATATTGACCTGCAATAAAGCGATACATAGGGTCTATACTTCCTGTGCTTTTCTTCCTCATATCCTTTATTTTTCCTATTTCAGACATCTTTAATTCTAAACTTACTTTTATATAAAACATTATATGTACAGTGAATATATTATAAGATAGCATTATGTACTGTTTATTTTTGGTTTATATTTGCAAAAAGCAAGCAAATATCTTACATTATAAAATATTGACAATGGTAATATTTGTTGTGTAACAAGATTGTAATGACTTAAGAATTTCTATTTTCCGGAGTGCAGAATAAACAGACGTCATGTGTTTTGATGTTCGGTTGAAATAACAAAATTAAAGAATTACGACCTGAGTTTGCGAAAATATACAATGATGAATAATTTCCGGTGATTGCTGGGAGAGCGATATTTTAGTAACTGAAATTAGTTATGAGAATAATCCAAGAGGACGGCAGCCAACAACCATCCATTTCTACAATATCGTAGTCTTAATAAATCCACGTTTATCATACATTGAACGGCGTTGTTAAATTATCAAAATAAATAAAATCGTCTATACTGAACTTTCAATGGCTTAAAAACTATTATAACTGAATATAACTTTAGCTAAATAGCGCAACGGTGAGAAGGTTCGACTGTCGTTTGAGCGGCCATGTTTCGATCATGTCTTGAGGTAGTTGCTTGTCTAATCGCACTGATGAACTTTGAAACAGCAAAACAGTACTTTATGTGGATGACTATAATGCTCCAGTATCTTGGGTTGAGCATGTTGGGAAGTGATATACAAGTTATCATAAGTGTATTAAGTGATGCTCTTTATGTAAAACAAATTGAGCTTAGATATTTGGAACAATGTCAAAACATTGTTAATTAACTGTCCGCATAGCAGCAGCCGAATTGCGCAATGGGTAGAAGCTCCGAGTGGCATTTAGGCGGTCGAGTTTCGATCCTGACTTGAGGTAGTTGCTTGTCTAGCCGCACCGATGAGCTGTGAAACAGCGAAGCAGTATTGTATGTGGATAACTATATATATATATATATATATATATATATATATATATATATATATATATATATACTAGCAAAAGTACCCGACGTTGACTGGGTTCAAAAACAGCCTACAGAAAATGGACTCAGATTCATGAAAGTATGATAGGTTATGAAAAGGAAGGTTGTAAAGAGATAGCTTCAAATTTGGGGGTATCAAAACCAAGGCAAAATATGATGAAAGTAAAAATAAAATACATAAACCCCATAGTTTATCATACCATACCTGTTCACACTGAAACACTTATCACAATATTCTGTGGATCTATATTAAAAAACCTTGTTAAACTTTGTGACATATTTCCATTCTATGGAGGTCAGGTGCGAACGAACACCCCATAATTTCATTATACCATATTTCTTCAAACTGAAACATAATTATCAAAGTATACTTACGCAGATATATATGAAAAGTCTTTATTAAAGTGTGTGCCTATTTCCATTCTGTGGAGGTCAGGCGCGAACGCAGACCCCATAATTTTATTATACCATCCATATTTAAGTTAAAACATACTTATTAAAGTATTATTATGTACATCTATATCAAAAACACTTGGAAACATTTTTTTTAATTTTTAATTTTTTTATTTCAATACTTTGTGGACCAGGCGCGAACGCCGACCCCACAATTTTAATGAACAACCGTTCTGCCAGATCAAACATACTCATTTCTGTGTCTCGATACATCTTCTATCATTATATGTAATCAGTTTTTTTTTTAATAGTCAACCATATGGGAGCCTATTCGTCACCAGACATATATATATATATATATATATATATATATATATATATATATATATCGCTATTTGGAGACTACACATTGGTGATGGAAAAGTATTGCTAATATGCATTTAGGTAGTGCTTCATCGATTTTCAATATTTACTTTAACAATGCTCAATATGGGAATACTGCTAAGTAGTAATAAGTATGTAGATATGTGGTAAGTTATGGAGATATCTATAATTCCAGATTAATGAGTTTTCCAGAGGTGAATGTACCAATGAAGTTGTAGTACCAAATAATGGCTAGATATCTGCTTTATTTGTTTTCACTAGCATTTTTTATGTTACTACACGTTCATGGGTATATTTCGGTCCGCCGGTTGCAAGTTATTTAAGACCTCTTCAGTCGATATTGCATATACGAAAGTGAATTCCATACGTTATAGAGTTCACTTTTTTATAAGCAAGCTCACCTGAAGAGATTTCTAATTACTTGTAACTGACTGATCGAAACATACTCATGAATGTCCAGCAACATACAAATGCTTATGTAGAATAAAAAGTATATATATATATATATATATATATATATATATATATATATATGTATATATAAAAGAACAAATTTGCAAAGTTGATTTATACAAACGGTTTCGTTGTTCGGTGGAATAATCCAAAGGTGGGTGCTCCTTAATCCGCGGTCCACATAGCCAAATGGAGCGGTTTCGGCTTCAACTCCTTGGAATCCTAACTCTCTGACGATTTACTCTTCATTTTTCAACCACTGAAACCGACACACCTTGTCAAATAGGTAAAAAATGGTATTCTTCCCACTTTCATTTCTGATTTAATTCCTCCTACTGGTTCTATTCGCCCTCGTTTGTATTGTTTTCCTAAGACCCATAAAGAGGGGGTACCGTTGAGACTCATATTATCTATGATAGGATCTTGGCAACATAAGCTAGCAACATGGTTGACAATTATTTTAGAACCTGTTTTGGAACTTCATAGTTCATATTGTATTAAAGATTATTTTAGCTTAGTTAACTTTATACAAAATTATACTCATTCAGACAAATTTATGTGTTCCTTCGATATTTCCAGTCTTTTTACTTGCATCCTATTGTTAGAGACTATTAATATTTGTGCTGACGCTTTATATCGGATTAAACTTCCGATTTCCCAAATACCAGAAAATATTTTTGTAGAATTGTTAAAATTCGCCACGATATCGGTAGAATTCAGTTTAAACGATATTATGTACAGACAGACGGATGGTGTGGCCATGGGTTCCCCATTGGGACCAGAGTTGGCTAATATCTTTGTGGGTTTTCATCAAAAGGGTCTATTGTCTGGTTTGCATAAACCAGACATTTATTTTCGTTACGTTGACAACACTTTCTGCTTATTTGATAACGACACGAATGCGGATGCTTTTTTTGTGTCCCTTAATAACGTTCATCCAGCCCTTAAGTTTACAGTAGAGAAGGAAACGAATTCTACTCTTCCGTTTTTGGATGGTTTTGTGTCCAAGGCAGCTTCGTGTTTTCTTACTTCTGTTTATCGTAAACCAACTTTTACGGGTCTCTATACGCGTTGGGACTCCTTTTGCCCTATAAACCAAAAATATAATTTAATCAAAACTTTAGTAGATAGGGCCTTGATTATTTGTTCTGAAGTTAATCTGGATGACGAACTCAAATTTATCACTAAGACCCTTTGTAATAATGGTTACCCCTTGGTTATTGTTGAAACTACTATCAATAAGAAAGTTTCCAATTTTAATGAAGCCAAAGAAATTATAGCTAATAGATGGCTAGGTAACATCAGTGACCGATTTGCTAAGCAAATTTCTTTGTCTGTGCAACGGTGTTATTTTGCATCAAACTCACATGTTGTTTTTTTCAACTAGGCCTCTGTTTCCGTCTATTCGCCAAGATGTTCTCCCCCCCCATCATAATAATTCTATTATTTATTTATTTAAATGTAGTTGCAGTGCGCACTATGTTGGGCGAACATCGCGAAGATTAGATTTTCGTTTGAAACAGCATGCGCCTTAAAAGATTCGTTATGCAAATGTTTCACCCTCGGATGTTCTGAGTAATGCGTATGGTTCTGCGATTTGAGACCATCTTATAAATAACCATGCGTGTGCCACGAATTTCAGTGCTGACATGTTTACGATCCTTAGTAAATTGCACTCTCCCTATCATTTGAAAATTTTAGAGACTCTTTTTATTAAGTCTTTGAGATCTTCTCTTTGCAAGCAAAAAGAAAATCTTCTAGGACTTAATTTAGTATCTATGTAATTTTTCCCCCGTTTATTTCTGTTTTTTAGGGGAGGGTTTCCTACCCCCGCCATATTCATGACTTTTTTTTTGTTTGTTTTAAATCGTAATTTCCTCAATTTAGCTTTGATAAGTGAGGAACGAAACCTGGTTAGTTAACCTGTATTTTCATTTTTTTTTTATTATTTAAATTCATTATACCTTTTGGTCTGTATTTAGCCTTTTTATATATATATATATATATATATATATATATATATATATATATATATATATATATATACGAGCAAACAGTTAATAAAACATGTTAAAAACACTTTAAAAAGGAGTTAAAAACATGTTTAATCTGAAAAGGAAACACTTTATAAGTGGATAGTCCTTAATCCATGGATTAAGGACTATCAACTTATCAGATTAAATATGTTTTTAACTCTTTTTCAAAGTGTTTTTAACATCTTTTATTAACTGTTTCTCGTATTATAAGCTCTATCTCCTATTTGGTTTTATCGAGCTTTTACATCTGGCTGAAATAACTTTATAAATATTAATTCTTTAATATTTATAATATACTTTAGTTTTACCATCTTGGATCAATTTGGAAAATTTAATTGTAATTTTTATTTTATATATTAATATACATATATATATACACATTTATATACATACATTTTATATATATATACATTTATATATGCATACATTTATATATATACATACATTTATATATATATATATATATATATATATATATATATATATATGATTTCAAATGTATATATACGCATGCTCAGGAAAATAGTTGATTAACTCCTGCGAAAGTAATCTGTTTCTTTGTTCACAAGTTAGTCCCCTTAGTAGTAATGTTTACAGGCTGAAAACCAAACCGAATGTGTTTCCGAATTTCATATAATTATATATAAAGTGTAGATTTGTAGACCTAATATTCAGAAAGGAGTTTGGTAGAGAAGTTTCACACACATATTATGACTGACCAATTTTTATGATTTCAGGTTTTAATTAACAGCTATAGCAGGAATTGGAATAGACCCTACTTTAGCCAAATTGTCACAGTAGGTGAATTTTAAAAATGCAATCTGAACGGGATAGCAAAAAAACAAAAAATTCTGCAAAAAAAAAAACATGTTTTAAACTTTGAAAACAGGGCACAGGAACGTATAGTGTGCTTCGGGCTGTCTTTGGACTATTTACATGAATCTATCATCAGTTTTTGAGTGGTATAAGAGAATCAAGGAAGACAGGTTGTCTGTGAGGGATTATGAGAAGTGTCAGAGGAGTAAGAAAGTCAGAACATCAGAGTTGATTGGCCAAAAAAAGAAGCTCATGGATAAGGACCGTTGTGCGTCTAAATAGATAATACGGGCACAACTTGATGCTAGTGTGGGAATTGTACACACAATTATTCGCTAGGAACTGAAAATGCGGAAGACTTGGGAGAAGTTTGTCCCAAGTGCGCTCATAGAAGATCAGAAAAAAGACGTTGTCATGACAGCGGGGAGATGTTCGAGTTGATTGATTCAGATCCCACAATTGTTGATGCTCGGGTAACCTGCGATGAAAGCTGGGTCTACTTCTATGACCCAGAGACAAAGAGACAGATTTCTCAGTGGAAACATGCCGGCTCTCCTAGACCCAAGAAGGACTGATAGAGCAAATCCACCCACACACATATGATGATCCTTTTTTGACAGCACAGGCATGATCTACATGAACTGGGTTCCCACTGGACAGAAAGTCAACAAGTAAAACTATGCTGAGGTTTTAATGGACTTAAGGAAAAGATTCTGTCGGAAGATGCCAGCAGTCTTCAAATCAGGTCAATGGCATTTCCACCGTGACAATGCACCAGTCCACAATTTCATACTTGTCACAGGCTATCTGTAGTCCAGACCTTGAGGTCTCTGACTTTT
This sequence comes from Euprymna scolopes, assembly GCF_053919585.1. Lineage (NCBI taxonomy): Eukaryota > Metazoa > Mollusca > Cephalopoda > Sepiida > Sepiolidae > Euprymna > Euprymna scolopes. The sequence continues at coordinate 69,283,918 of NC_136487.1, forward strand.
GGTTATTTTCTAAGCTCATTATGAGAAAATTGAGGAGAGGAAAGAGGGTGTGACGAGGGTCATTGACATGCTCAAACAAGTGGACTTTCATGGGGCCCACCAGAAGTTGTTGAAAGGGTATAACAAGTGCATTGCAGCCGAAGTAGATTACTTCGAAGGGAATTAGAGCTCGTATGTACATAATTAATTAATTATGAGTTGGAGGTAATTTTATAGATGAATGTAAAATTTGTGTATATTATTCATCCCAGATACATAAGCATAATTAAAACTTAAGTATGTACTGAAGTGCATTAGTATAAAACTTTAATATAAATAAATTCCAAATTGTCAGAAAGAAGGAAATCGCAATATTCAATGTAACTTTACGTATTAGATTTCAAATCAAATATAGCATGAAATTATCGATCAATAGTTACTCCTGAAGATGTATCGTAATTATTGTTGATCATTTCGTTTTTATAGAATTTGAGTATATTTTATTAAATTTAGTCTTTTTTTAAATTTGGGAGTAGGGGAGAATGGATTAGGATGTTAGTTTTCAGAATTGAAAGAATTAGATAGGCACTAAATGCATATCTATATATTGAATTTAAAATGGAGGCGGAGAGACCTAGAGGCTGGCTGTTTCGCCCGCCTTATGTGGGTTTTGTCAAGCTTGAGAAATTCCGCATAAGACGGATGAAACGTCGAACCTTTAGGTCTCTCTGCCTCCATTTTAAATTTCTTATCGTCGCATTTTATCCTTTTTAATAATCACACACACACACACACACACACACACACACACACACATATATATATATATATATATATATATATATATATATATATATATATGGCATATATATATTTCTCTGAAATTTATTGAATCCTTTATATTTGGGTTTTAGCCCGGAAAAATCGGTGCACAAGTCTGAATTTTTTTTTTAAATGAAATTTGCCAGGTGAAGGTCGAACGCCGGCATTATGAATGCATAAAGTAGTAGCTATTGGTTCATGTTTTAATTTTTAGCCTTGCAGTAAAGATGTTTTCATAGCCCAGTCATTGACGGCAGAGGCAAAAAAAAATTGCGAACTAAATGTTTTGGTTTCGATTCTCTGTGGTGGCACATGAATTTTTTTATATACTTTTTAAATCATTACTATATATTGCATCCAATCTATCTATATATCTATAAAAGTGAAAATGTCTATCTGTCTTTTCTCTATGGTAGTTAAGGAAGACTATTATACAGAAAGGCATTACTTTACATATTCACACTTTTTAATATATACATATGCACATAAACTTATGAACAGTACATAGGGCTCGAGCAAAGCCGGGCGGAACTGCTAGGAAAAAATAAAATTAAAACGATTCTTGAATAACGAGAATAGAGTTCTTTTTTCATTTTTTGGGTTTTTGTTTTTTGTTTGTTTTTGTTGTTGTTGTTGTTGTTGTTTTGTTTTGTTTTTTCCTAACAATGAGTTAATGCATTTGGTATGTAAAAAAATAATCGAATTAAAAATCAAAAAGAAAACAAAAACTACCGGAAAACTTCAGAGAAGAATCGAACTCTCCTCTTTTTTTTGAAATTATTTTTTAATACTCCAAAAAATACTGTTATAAATGAGAAAATGTAATGCCTAGACACTAAAAATATAAATGATAATTTACTATGAATAAAAAGCGAAACATTTTGACCGGGAGAGAGGATGTGTGTTGAAAATGTCTCCTATACTTTTTTTTAAAAATTTACTTCAAAATTGTTAAATCATTAAAAAAGGAAAAAAAGAAATCAATAAAAGAAATGTATTTATAAATTATATCAAAAATTCTTCGTCCGTTATTCAAGAATCTTTTTTACTTTCTATTTTATTTTTTGTTGTTGTTTATTGTTGTTTATTGTTTTATAGTCAGCGAGATATAATTTTAAAAAACTGCCCTCCCTAAATTATATTTAAAAAATACTAACATTTATTTTCTTTCGGTTGAGGGGGCTCTTTTAAAGCTATACCTCCCTCAGTATTTTCTTTAGTTTTCTATTTTTGAGCGATTTCTACACTTGTTTTCGCGAAACACTCGAAATTACTTGTTTTTTTAATTGAAGAAACGCTCTAAAATAAGTTAAATCACTGAAAACTTAGAAAGCTAGGTAGAAAATGAATACTTAGAAAAATCAATTTTATCTTTTTTTAAACAACTTTATACTTTAGGAAAATATTATGGAGTGTGTAGTTTCTTTAAAAAGCAATATCTCTTTTAATAACGACCTTAAAATGTGTTTTCAATCGATATTTATTCATTGATGGCCCCATTTTCCGACTTAGCAAAAGTTGACGAGTTTTCCGTAGACGAATGTTCCGGGCACCTTCAACGAAATACGTTTGCATTTAAAAAAATATCTGTTATTTATATATCTGTATCTCTCTCTCTCTCTCTCTCTCTCTCTCTCTCTCTCTCTCTCTCTCTCTCTCTCTCTCTTTCTCTCTCTCTCTCTCCACATACACACACACACACACACATATATATCTCGGGGAATCTACTTTCAGTTTTGCAATTTTTAACCTTTAAAACTATACAAAAAACTTATTTCATTTAAAAAATTTTTATTATTTTTTAGAAAAAACTTTAAGAAATTTAGTCAGTAAGTCATTTAATCACCTGCAATCAATGATAAACTTGTTCCTCAAGTTCAATATAGTACTAATGTTAATTTAAGGGATCATATATATATATATATATATATATATATATATATATATATATATATATATATATATATCGTGTTCAGTCAGACGTTATATATATATATATATATATATATATATCGTGTTCAGTCAGACGTTATATATATATATATATATATATATATATATATATATCGTGTTCAGTCAGACGTTATATATATATATATATATATATATATATATATATATATATTCATATATACGTCTGACTGAACACGATATATATATATATCTGACTGAACACGATATATATATATATATATATATCTGACTGAACACGATATATATATATATATATATATCAGGAGAGAAAACTTTACTTTCACAAGATAACGACAAAATGGTACGAAAAGGTTCGGGCGGAGACAGAAATTTCTTTCCAATGACCAATAAAGTAATAATACAATCAGGAAAAAAGTTGAGCGGCGTCGACCGAACACGACACTATTTTCGTCACGTGACCGTGCATTTGAGCAAAGAAAATTAGTACGAGCGCCTACGTGGACCCCTTCTGCCTAAAATAAATAAGAAAATAGAAATAGAAAATCAAACACGGTGGGGAACGTGACCCGGACGGCGGAAAAAACAATTAATTTCGTCACCAGTGTCGACGTTGGTCGTACACTGCCGAAATTGAAGTAATCATGGCCCCCGGCGCAGTCGACCCGGCGGCGATAGATCGTCACGGCGGCAGGGCGGCGGGCAAGGATCGATAGAGGATCGGTTGAGAAGTGAGGATGGCGCCCCGAATGGACTTATAGTGCGCCGGGGAAGGAGAATTTATTGGAAACGGGCGAACATCCTATTGCTTTTAAGTTAAACGAGGAACGAGATGAAGGCGTGCGCAGCATGACACTCGTTACATAGAGGGAACGCCACAGAAGGGGAAACGGACATGGATTTCTACTATAGTGGCCTAATGAAAGAAATTGTATATAAAAAGACAAACAGACAGACAGACAAATAGATAGATAGAGAGATAGAGGGATAGATAGATAGATAGATAGATAGATGAACAAATAGATTTCTAAATCCAGAAAAATCGGAAAAAAAGAATAACTCTGCCGTGTTCAATCAGACGTGATTGAATATATATATATATATATATATATATATATATATATATATATATATATATATATATATATATATATATATCAGAGGTGTGAGTTCCGTTATAGAAGCGTTGATTTAATTGGAATAAAATAAAATACGCATCAGGTGCGCTTGAAAGCCAAATTACAACGCAACATTTCGAAAATGTAGAAATATTTTACTTGTTTTGAATTTATAATTTAAATATATTTCATAGTCAAACGGATTATCAATCTACATCTCGAAAATTTAGAAAGTGTTTTTTTATTAGTCGTTTATTTTTGTTTGTTTTGAAGCGTCGCGTCTCACGTGAATTATCGCCACGGAATCCCTGTTACTTAACGACCGAGAAAAAAAAAAGAAGGAAAAAAACTTGTTATGTCACGAAGTTTTTTTTTTCTTCTTTTTTTCTGAAATAACGTCTCTCGCAAACTAGGAGGGAGACGCTGCTATTTTTGAAACGAGACGCCAGTAAAAACAAAGGTGAAAATTCGTATTAAACTAGCATAGATAATTATAGTTATTTTTAAACTAGTACATGTTTGTTCATATATCGGATATTTAAACGTATTATTCCCTATGTTGATAGAAAACATACATGATCATGCAACTTTAGAAAGTGAAAGAACGTTATGTTACGTCATTGAGATTTTTGTCTTTTCTGCAATAACGGCTCTTGAATTAAACGTAACTGACGCTTCCCTATTTGAAGCGAGGCATTTGTTAAGAACAGATTAAAAATTGGTATCTGAAGAGAAACAGTGAATTTTAAACTATTAATTTAATGTCCATAGTTCAAATCGATATTTAGATTTAATATAATTACTTGTACGGATCAAATATACACCCATAGCATGCAGCCAACGCGCTTACTGAAATATTACGGGGAGCTCAGAGAGACGGATTCAATCTTAAAAGATGAACTCTTTTTGCCGTTTAGCCGGCTCATTAATCTACACGATCATAATACAAATGATAAAAGCAAAGGTGGAAATCTGCTGAAAATGACTGACACACTAGATCAGGAAACCATGATTATATCAACTGAAAATATTCGTGGTTCTACCGATCTGAAGATTTCGATGAAATGTGAAACCGTTAAAACGAATTCAACCGGAAATGTATCCCATTCGCGAAGGGCGAAATTTACTAAACTGTGTTCAATAAACATCAATAATGATCGAAATAAATCGGACGGATTGCGACGCGAAAATTTCTTGAATTCTAAATACTTCGATCTATCCTTCCTCCGTGTGGCTGAACAAAGGATGAGCCGCCATCTAAAGACTGTTCTGAAAACAGATGAATTCGAGAAAGAGAATCAACCACTGAACCCTTTCTGTAGTGGATCAAAAAAAGAGAATTTGCGGCTCAATCCCCCTTTACGCAGATCACAAAAAGAGAATCTACAACTCAAACCTTGCTTTAATCAACCAGAAAAAGAGAATAAACGACCCAGTCTTCCTTCTGGCGGATCACAAAAAGGGGATATGCGGCCCAACCTATGTTCTTTCGACAGATCGCAAAACGAGAATCAACAACTGAATCCTTCTTGTTTGAATCAGCCGCAAAAAGAGAATAAACGGCTCAACGTTTCTTCTCTTGACGGATCGCCAAAAGATAATCTTCGGTCCAAATCTTCTTTTAACGTATTGCAAAAAAAGAATCAAAATGTCGGCGAGGCTTCCAGGTTGCGAGAGACTTCCATTCCTACCGTGTATTGCAAACAAATGTTACTAAGACACCCGAACAACATCACGCCGCTTGATCCACAAGTCGAGCTTCTTATCGGCCGAATTAACCGCCACCCTTCTATCTACGTTACCGAGACAGGCTTTATAAACATCTTGCTGAGACAGGGCATCCTATTGGAAGTGACGGTAGATAAGGCCTTTCGATTGGTCGACTTGAATCAGAATATGGCGGCCACCGTCTCCGGTCGGACTAAAGCCTGCAGTGTTAACCACAGCTTGGGTGTAATATGTCAAAGTACATCATCAGCTGATTTCGCTTTGGGCAACATTTGGCAGGCGAAGATCAGGACGGGTCACATTACCGTGGGTGACCGGTGCCAGGTGGCTTGGTTTGATAAGGTTGGCAATTTCGGCACATCAGAGTACAGTAAATGTCACTTTGTGGATACGGACTTGATTGATTATACAGTAGATTTGCTGTTATTTTCCGCATTGTAAGTATAAATTCCATATCTTTATCACGCACACACAATCACACGTACATACACACCTACTTAGCTGACACAGTTTGGGCACGTGTGTCCTAACAAATCGGATATGTCCTCAACATTAGTCCGACAGTGACTTTCATGCTGTCGGGATGCTGTTAATCTCAGTAGGTCAACTGGCAGGTTCGTTAGCAACTAGAAGATGCCGAAATGAAAATTGCTTGACGATTAATTCAAAATGCGGCGTCACCCCTTCCCCATTTAGAAGGCTATTCTTAACATGGGTGAGGAGGGGAGGGATTTCACGTTGATATAAAACCTAATGGATAATGCCCCTTTTCTCTCCCATGGATTCTCTTTCCTCACAGAAGAGACGTTACCAACCTATCTCTGCTCTGTCGTTATCTTCATGGAAAAGTGATCCTCTGAGTTTATGAGTGTATAATCCTCTTTGCTAAACTTTCATAGAAAACACTCGTTTAGCTACAACCACTATCAACAATTCCTCTACTCTCTATCTCTGCCTAAACCTAAGCACGGTTTCCATTTTTCTTTCCTAGGGCTTTCCGCCCGTGAAACTGTTCCGCATGCCTGCTTTTCGACTAATTACAATATGACCGTCTTCAAGTACAATGTAAACAAGTTTTTGTTCAGCTGCCTTAAATAATCAAATAATTATACCCAATCTCCACCACTAACGATTACTATGCTATCCGGGATCATTTTACACTCATTAACCCTTGTTAAGTGGCGATCCCCTAGTAATATATATATATATATATATATATATATATATATATATATATGTGTGTGTGTGTGTGTGTGTGTGTGTGTGTGTGTGTGTAAATTAAAAAGGTTATTATTTCAACATTTGAAAGGGGTGTTCACTTTTTAGTTACAAGGTTATAGTAAATCGATCCCCCAATTTGTAAACACAGAAAAGGGATTATTGCCATTTGTTTTTATTTTATACTTGTGCACTTTTCAAAAGCCATTTTTAACATTGAAAGAGGGGGAATGTTTTGTAACTATGCTATGCTTCTATCTAACAATATAATAATAATAATAATAATAATAATAATAATAATAATAATAATAATAATAATAATAAAGACATCGTTAAACTTGAATTTAATCTGAAAAACAAAAACTGTTTTAAAATAACGGGGTATCAACGGCAAAAATATGCGTACACCAATGCCCACCACTAATAACAAAGAATTATATTGTTTAATATCCGAAAAACTATTTGTTTACGGAAATTTGAATGTGATATTCGTTTTCAGCACATCCGAAAAACTCTACTTCTATGTCTATAAAATTTTAAAAAGGGGGTGCTTATGCACTTTTCATACCTCGATATGTTTAAATAGTTTTTTTTTTATAATTAAATTCAAGCTTTTATCTTTCTGGAGAAAAAAGTTGCTTTAAAATAATGGATTTAATAGATTTTAATTCGTTAAAAGAAACTTCTTTTTTGTCTTCAGTTTTTGGTCGTGCATAGAGAACGCTAACTATAATGCATTGGCTTTTCGAAACCGCACCGATCCTTATGTCTAATCTCATGAAGAGCGAATTGAGTAGACATATACAAACATACACGTGTGTGTATATGCATTATTCAACTACAGTCTATTTCTACGGTCAAGATATTAAAAAATGAAAATATTGAAAAAGAGTTACATTGTACTTATCCGTTATGGAATGAAGTTCTCCGGAAAAAAATTCACTTAGTTTGATCAAGTAGTTTTACTTTTACAACCCAAAAACAATTGGTTGGGATACCGAGCAAAAGCTAGGCATGTTTCGACTTTTAGGAAGAAAAGCTAGTATTAAAGATGAGGAGGGAGTGTCGGCGCTTTAATCTGAGCTATCTCCCTGTGGCGTGTTCAAAAAATTCACAGAGGGTTACCTTCTTTGCGCTCCCATAAAAACGTGTGTGCGTGGGGGGGGGGGCGCTGCAAAAAAAATAAAAATAAAAATAAAAACGAAATAAAATAAAAACTACTTGATTAAATTCAGTGAATATTTTCGGAGATCTTCAGTTCGAAACAGATACCTTTTTTCAATAGTTCCATTTTTTGATGTCTTAATTAAACTGTACAAGTACCTTCAAATGCGGGTAATGTTAGAGCCAATTTTTAATGATGGGAAAAATTCAGTTCCCATTTACCAGACTCAGACAAAATTAGGGCAAAATAAATATTTGCCTCAGTCTTGAAGGATGTCTTCTCCGGCACGCACAGAACAGATACTACACGTTGTATTATTCACTTGGGAATTTTTACAGAGAAGATACCGTGCTGAAATAATAACATGATTACTTAGAAAACCGTTCTTAACATAGGGAGGGGAGGGTGTTTTGCAACTATTCTGTACTTTCATCTAACAATCTAATACAGAAAAAGATAATTCAAAAGTTGAATTTAACTTGAAAATACTATGAATAAAAATAGCATGGTACCTTCTCTGCATAAGTTCCTTTATTTGCTATGAGCATGGATGCATTTAGACAACTTGGGCACAAGGTCCTCAGAAGTGTGGGGAGTCCAGAGTACGATGGTTATCCCTTGTTTATTCGACTTTCAACTGAACACATTTTGATTTATGCATCCAAGAATTATTTATTCCATTCTTTCACTGTTTGTCCACCATTTTCATTTCAGTAGTCGCCACAAAACCACATTTACTCCATAGTTAACTGTCATAGTTAAACATTTACATGTTAATAACTGTGATACAAATTTGCTTGCATTCTACTGTTTACAGAGCATGCTACCCTTTGATTAGGATTTTCCTGTAAAATTCAATTTTTACGATCTATTTGTTTATTAAGTTGTTAGATGTAAGTATAAAATAGTTAACAAAGTCCCTTCTCCGTGTAAGGAATCGTTTTCTAAATTATAACGTTATTATTTCAGCACGGTCCATGCATAAAAAGAAACAGTCGGCTAGTTACAACCACTACTGATTATGTTCTCCCACTTTCTATCTGTGCTTAGGTGTAAACGAAAACCGGTACTTGGGCAGATATTGAACTCGACGTATCTAAGTATCCGCTCGGCTGTGGGCTTTGCACTTGACATGATGTCAACCGCGAGGGTTTGCTTGTAATATGACGTAAGACGCCGAGCAACGAGCAGACGTTTTTCGGATAAATAATGAGAGAGAGGGGGAGGGGAGAGTGAGAGAATAAAAAGAAACTAGATGTCACATGGAAAGAATGGAGACCAACAGCATTATGAGTGTATTGGCGCCTTTGGATAATTCGTCACTGGTGGTATGAAAAGAATGAATGGATCTCTTTATAAAATGGAGTTATCTCCCTCAGGCTAGAGACGAATTATCCAAAAGCGCCAATTTATCAATGTTTTGGAGAAACAACTGCGGACGCTCGAAGTAGTTTGTTTTTTTTTTTTTTTTGTCAAAAATATTAAATTGATCGGATTCCATAAAAGAATTGCATTACATATGGCGTTAGATGCATCACTGCAAAGAGCGGCTTTTTTTTAAGCCACGGATGTGGCTAGAAGGGCATAAACCATTGAAAATTTTATTTGACAAAGAAAAGGATATAAAAAATTTAAAAATAATAAGAATTGAACCTTTTAAAAACCTGTCCTTGCAATTCATATTGAAAAGAAAAATTTTGAACGAAAAAAACTTGAAAATAATAAAAAATAAAAGGAAAAAAAGAAAGATAAGTAGATTGGTGTGAAAAAAAAACAACAGATTTTGTTAGCTTAACATCATCTATCAAACATTCAAACAAAAATAAAATAAAAAATGATTATAGTAACATCCCTGTAAAAAAAACATATATATATATATTTACCATAAAACATTAAATGTTTATTAAAACAAAATTACGGAAAGGCGTTTTATTTTTGCTTTTATAACTTCTGTTTTTCTTCAAGAATGAGAGTTCAATAGAAACGTTGTTTTAATTTGAATAAAATAAAATACGCATCAAATGCGCTTGAAATCAAATCACAACCTAATATTAGGAGAATAAACAAATATTTTACATGTTTGAAATTTATCACGAATATATTTCGGAGGTAGACTCCATCTTTAGTGTGTTGTTTTGTTTCTTTTTTTCTTTTTCTTCTTTCTTGCCATGTTGTAAATTTGGAGAAAGGAGTCTGTTTGTATAGAGCCGCGCGTTGTATCTGGCGGTTGTATTTTGAACCCTCATTCTTGACGTTATTCCCGCCCTACCTACGCACAGTTCAAACATTTCAAAATACAACCGCCAGATACAACGCGCGACTCTATACAAACAGACTCCTTTCTCCAAATTTACAACATGACAAGGAAGAAGAAAAAGAAAAAAAAGAAACAAAACACACTGAAGATGGAGTATACCTCCGAAATATTTTTGTGATGAATTTCAAACAAGTAAAATATTTGATTATTTTCCTAATATCACGTTGTGATTTGGTTTCAAGCCCAATTGATGCGTATTTTATTTAATTCTATTTTTTCTGTTTCGTACAGTAAAGATTTCATTATCGGCGACGCTCGGCCGAATCCGGAGGTTAACTTCCTGTTCCGGTTAAAGTCAAACGGACGCTTAGATACTACCAGTTCCAAATCTGCAAAAGTATCGCAAATCTAAATGCACATTGCATGAACAAAGATCCTTTCTAGAACCATCCTCATGTCGAGTTCCGTTGGCCTGTTTCCCAGCAGACTACAACATGGTCGCTATTGTAACATCGACCACGTTTCACTTTATAATCTATCATCCTCGAGTGGGTTCCAGGGCTTGATAACTATGGACTCCCTTGTAAAAAAACAAAACAAAAAGAAAACTTCAGAGGCACCAATTTATTTATCTGCAAAGAAAAGAAAAGAAATAAAACATCAGTTTGCCTTGGCGATGATGTGGGGAGATTTGTTTTGAACTAAAAAAAAAAAAATAGCAAGTTGTCCAGATTCACGTCAATACCTCAAAATAAAACATTGGAATTGGAAAAGAGAAGTAGAAGAAGAAGAAGAAGAAGAAGAAGAAGAAGAAGAAGAACATTTGTCTTAGAAATAAAAGAATATTTTTATAATGGAACTTATTTATATGACATGTTATATTAGAATAAATAAGGAATAACTAATTAATAAAATGTCATTTTGTAAAGTAATCTGAAAATAATTAACCTTACAATCTATCTCGCATATACAAATGATGTTATATATATATACATATATATATATATATATATATATATATATATATATATAGTTCCAGATAGATAATGTAAATTACGAATGTAGTAGAAATATTTCTAAACGTTTAGGGTCGTAAATTTTAAATATTAAATAGGTATATATGTAAAAAACAAAAATGATGTGAACCTCCTTCTCCTGTTAAAATTATCTGTCCACCTAATTCTTAATTAGCCACCACGTGATGGTAACAAAAAATATATATGTATAATCCAAAACGTTACTTTTATAAGGCAATTTTAAGAAATAATATGTCTGACGATGATGGAAGTATTTCGATCGAAAGCGCTAGCCAAACATATGGATCCGGCCTAAATAATTTTATAAAAACATAAAATAAATTATTCGGATATTAGAGAAAGTAAAAAAGAAGACAGTGAAACAAAAGAATTCCCTGCTTTTCAATAACATTTTTCTTAATAAGAATATGCTGCTTAAATATACCATATATATATATATATATATATATATATACGCTCCTCATTTTGAGTTGAGCATATTGAGAAGTGATACACGAATTACCATTAGCGTAAAATCGATGCTTTTTCTGTAAACAAATAGAGCTTAGGTAGTTCGGACGATGTCAAAACATCGTTAAACGCATCACTCACATGGCAGTCACATAGTGTAGTGGTCAGGAGCGTTGGCTGTCGTACAGACGGTCGGGTTTCAATCCTGGCTTGAGGTAGTTGCTTGTCTAGCCGCACTGATGAGCTGTGATACAGCGAAACAGTACTCTATGTGGATGAATATATATATATGTATATATATATAGTCTTATTTATAGTATTCACAATTTTACTGAGTTCATATAATTGAAAATTATGTAATCGTTCATATACCAATAAGTTTTAAGCCAAAAAGGGATGACTTAAACTGTAAGCTACAAAATTATCATATTTCATAATTGAGCATTCGTATATTGTTTTAGCAAAAACCAAAACATCAAGGAATGGATTTATAGCAACAAATAGTGTATTTCATCGTAAGTTACAATTGTTTAAAGACTATTCGGACAAATTCAAACATTATGTCGTTTGAAAATTTTCACAAGAACAGCCTTTCGTCAGACTTATTGAATAAAAAAAAAGTAACAATAAAACATTATGGAAACGATTTACCTCATAAGGAGAAAGCAAGTGAAATATTTGACCTATATTTCATCCTTGCAAAGATTTTAAAGATATATATATATATATATATATATATATATATATATATATATATATATATAAAGTCTTTTTTATATAAGAGTAGTTATGAAACTTTGATTATTTTAGTGTTTATGTGTGTTATTTTAATTGTAAGATTTTTTTTTTTACTTTGGTGATTATTATATATATTTTTTAAAAATATTTTACATTATGTTATTTTTGTGGCGGTTGAAATATGAAGAAGACGGTTTATTTCTTCACAAATATTTTCGGTGGAGTCCTTGCCGTAGAACATATAAAATGTAGCCTGTGGTTCACCTAGCTAAAAAAAAAAATAGAAGAGAATTAAAAAATAAATATTGAAAAAGTGACTTTACTTGATTACTTAATCGCATAAATTAATGCAAGAAGATAAACTTGTATGCGTAAATTTTTAGTATTTACTTCAACAGTGCTCAATACATAGATAGAGCTAGGTAGTAAGTTTTGGAAATACATATGGCAATTTAAACTACACAGCATATTCCGCGGTTAATCCTTGTGAGAATTCGTTGGGCTTATGCGAAAAGTTGTGGTTATCACGCATTTTTATATAAACTCATGGTATTCAAATTTTCTAGTTAGCCAATCAGCTTCTTATATATATATATATATATATATATATATATATATATATATATATATATATATGAGTTTTGGCATGATTAATCGAATCGGAATCGGAAATGTCAGAATTTGGGGGGTATTGGTGTGCAAAAATTTGTGTCTATTTTCCGATGCCAAAAACGATCCTTTAATTGTTTTTTATTTGATTTTAATAAAAGCAAAATACTCTAATACTTGTAGAGATAATAAGCTGATAAATATTTATTAATTCTTAACTGACAGTAAAACCAATATCGAAAGATCATCCCCCACACACGTCTATTTTTACGTTTGAGAAAATATCTGCAGATACAACATATGTTTTTATGGTAATCGCCGAATAAATAACTCTATCGTTAAATATTTAGTGATTTATAAAGAATCGGAATCGGTAATTGCATCGGAATCAGAAATTTAGTACGGAATCGGTAATTTTATATGAATTGGAAAAAAATATTAGTATCGTCTCATCACTTATATATATATATATATATATATATATATATATATATGTATATATATATATATTCTTTTTGACGGACTAGTATCCGAACATGCTGTTCAAGTGTAAAGAGGAATTTGCCGTGTTCGTGAACGTTTTCAACCTCTATAGGTCATTGTCAGGTGATGTCGAGTGATAAAAAATAAAAAAATGAAATAGTTAAAATCGTTTTATAATACTTAGAATACTTAAAAGCATTTAAGCGTACCATCCGTTTCGTATTGAGCCTGGTTAATTGAATACGGCAAATGTCTTTTTACACTTGAACAGAATGTTCGGAAACTAGTCCGTCAAAAATAAAAAAAAATGGATTGTAAGAGCAACAAACAAGAATGTTCTCCTCTGCTCTTAAATGAAACGTGAATAAAGGAGAAAATACTACCCAAGGATTTAATACACACTCTAGGAGAAATATTTACTGCACTGATTCGTAGCCGAATGGTGATAGCTGCCAACTATCAATGCGACGGTTGTAGGTTCGATTCACGGCTGGGGAAAGGTGTTTGTCTAGCCGCACTGATGAGTTGTGATACAACGAAACAGTACTGTATGTGGATGACTTATATACATATATATATATATATATATATATGGAGTAAGCAAAACGCCTAAGAAACAAAATATAACCACATTAAGACACTTCCAGCAGTATTTAAAAAATAAGTAAATATAAAATGAAACATTTTGCTACTCCGGCTGTTTTGCGTCGGTTGTGTCTATTTTATGGAATAATGTTTCTTTTCAGAAGAAAATTATTTTCAAAATTCGTAGACGCTTGACGGTTATTACAACGCCGACATTTTTTTTTTTTTTTTTTTTTGCTGTAAAAACAATGCTGGACTAGAATATTTTTAATGTCAATTCCAATCATATAGTTTTGTAAGTGAACTTTTTGTTTTTTGCTGACTCAGGTGCGTAGGAGGATTTGCGTGTGTATGTGTGTGTGGCGTGTGTATGGATTTTCAGTACGTTTGCAGTTTATGCACCGTGCTGAAATAATAACGGTCTTCTTAAGAAAACTATGGAATTAAAGGCTTTTCTATTATTTTATACTTTCAGCTAACAATTTAATATACAATATTAATCTTATGCAGAGAATATACCGTGTTGGAATAATAACGTTATTATTTAGAAACCATTCTTAACATGTACTTTCACCTAACAATTTCATAAACCTAAAAAACACCGTAAAACCTAAATTTAACTTTTAAATTCCTTTCTAGTAGCAACACGATTTGTAAAATATGAAAACACCAAACATTTCTTGTATTAGGAGGTACCAAAAAGAGGTATGTTGTGTAATTGTTGTACAAAACAAGGGGTCTGTTGAGTAATGTGCACCATAGCACGATATGTCGATATGAGTACTTAGGACGAAAAGTTCATCCTTATGTGTATACCTGTCACTACATATCTATTGTTGGTTCTTCACTATTTTAACCCTAAGTTTTATTGTTGCGGTCTATTTATGTCCCAATCCTATGATCGTCTAAATGTTCATATGCGGGTATGTGCGTCTTACATGTATTTTGGGCATACCTTAGTTTCATGTGTCGTTGATCTTGTTCACCTGGAATTAATCTTGTTCTTGGAGGGGAGGCTGGAAACTGTTTGGACGAATATTCATTCACTTCCAAGAACGCTGGTTGGTTTTATATAGTTTTTATTTACTTTCCAGGTGTCAGTCGCAGAAGAATGGAAACTGAATATCTTTGCTTGGGTGGACAATTCTAGCATACACGTACTTCCGTCAGCTGACCAGATACTTCCGGTAAACTTGTCTGTGATATGATTTTATCATATTTTGACAGATTTTCAACATTCTTCACATTCATCTCCTGTCCATCTCTCCAATTAGATAGATAGGTAGATTGAGACGGATAGATACAGAAATAGATGGATATCTAGATCGAGAGATATATCAATAATATATATATATATATATATATTATTGATATATATATATATATATATCGACACACAGATAAATAACTTACAAAAACTTTCTTGTATTCAACCTACTACATAATATTCTTACTAAGAAAAGGGCCGATATTAGGGTTAGGGTCATGATTAGTTTTTGTACTTATGCAGTGTTAGGTGTATCAGAATTTTTGTAAGAATTTTTGACACCCCTAACACGAAACTGCGAATAAAATATAAAAATCTCGTAATTTCTCTGTTAAAAGTCGGTTATTTATTTTCTTTATGGATTATACTTCCAAAATAAACTATTACAGTTGTTTTAAAAGTAATAGAAATATATATATTTTTTAAAACAGTAATGAATTTTCCGAACTCAATATTTTTCAATTTTTAAACTTTAAAAATCTATCAAAATTTTTCTATTGATTCTATTTTTACGATATTTTCAGGGTCAATGTGAAATTTTATGCTCTTTCCAATAAACCGAATATAATATTTTAGACAAACGTTTTTTTTAATTCACACACCCCCATTTGTGTAAGTGTTACACATTTTCAAGTTTCTCTTAAAAAGTAAATAATTAATTTATGTTGAATAGTTTTATATATCACAAATTGAAGAGAAAAGGTCAATAAATAATATATTCAAATTTAAAACAAAGAAAAATCCGTTTTTTAGAAATTTACCTGTAAAGTCCGAAGTTTAAAACCTTTTTAAAAAAAAAACACACTGTTTTTTTTTTTTTAATGAAACCTTGGTTATTGCTCCTTTAATTGAAAAAATAATTAGGGCTTGAATTACATTTTTCGAGGAGTTATAAGCTTGGAAAGACAGGGGGTCGAATAATTCACGCCTCTCATTTTGAAATGTCTATTAAAAAGTAAATAATTAATTTATGTTGAATAGTTTTATATATCACAAATTGAAGAGAAAAGGTCAATAAATAATATATGCAAATTTAAAACAAAAAAAATCCGTTTTTTAGAAATTTACCTGTAAAGTCCGAAGTTTAAAACCTTTTTAAAAAAAAAAAAAACACATTGTTTTTTTTTTTTTTGTTTTTTTTAATAAAACCTTCGTCCTTGCTCCTTTAATTGAAAAAAAATTAGGGCTTGAATTACATTTTTCGAGGAGTTATAAGCTTGGAAAGATGGGGTAGAATTATTCACTATTTTCACGAAATTTCTGACACTGCTAAATTGCAGTGTACGACCTGTTTTTCCGTGAAGTTGCGCCGACATATTCCCGTAGCTTGCGTACACCACGGGATTATGCGGAGCACTGATCAGATTTTAAAACTCTAGAAAAAAAAACATCGTGCGATAAAGCATTTATCGTATAGTTTTCTCAATGTAGAAACATAGAAATGCAATAAATAAAGATTTTTAAATAAATCTACGATAAGTTTTATTGATAAATATTTATTTTATTTCTTTTAGAAAAATTGGTTTCTAAAAATAGACAATAAATGCGGTTTCTAGTGAAAAACAATCAAACAAAATGCGACTTTTACTTTACAAAAAACAGCCAAGATGCGGATCCTAGTGAAAGAAAAAAGCAGACAAAATGCAGTTCCTTGTGAAAAACAAAGCAGACAAAGTGCAGTTTCTAGTAAAAAAAAGAAACCAGACATGATGCGGTTACTACATAAAAAAGTAGACATTATGCGGTTTCTATTAAAAAAAAAAAAAAGAAAAAAGATGTGATGCGGTTTTTATTTAAAAAAAAAAAAAAAGATCTGATGTGGTTTCTATTAAAAAATCTGGTGCGTTTTCTGTTAAGAAAGGACCTGATGTGGTTTCTATTAACAACAACAAAAAACAGACATGGTGCTGCTCCTATATAAAAAAAAATACATGGTGCTGTTTCTGGTAAAAAAAATAAGGTAGCTTCTAGTAAAAAAGAAAGACAAAATGCGACTCATAGCGAAGAAAAACACACATGTTGCGGTTTCTAGTAAAAAAAAAATCATACATAGTGCGGTTTCTAGTAAAAAAAAATCATACATAGTGCGGTTTCTAGTAAAAAAAAATCATACATAGTGCGGTTTCTAGTAAAAAAAATAAAAATAAAAAACAAACACGATGCGGTTTCTAGTAAAACAAAGCAGAAAATTTGACTTCTAGTATTAGATAAGATACAACTTCTAGTAAGAATAAAATATTACTTTTAATGACATGAATTATTTTTGAAGAAAACATATTTTGATTGTTAATCAAAATATTTGCTTTACTTATTTTTTCTTGATTTATTCCCGTTAAAAGCATAAATATTTAATAGAAACTCTTAGCCCTTAAAGTAAGCCATCTTTTTTAACCTTAATACAACGGCTATTTTGCTCGCAATCGGAATTATGCTAAATATCTTTTTTGTAGAGGAGCCACTGAGGAAAAGTGTTAATGAGTATCGGGGGCAAGGCGGTGAAACAATACCGTAATGATCGGTATTATTGAAAATTGGGTAGAATTTGATTATTTACGCCGACAGCTCAACAAGAATTTGCGTTTAAGGACAGAGAGAGAGAGTAGGGGAAATTGTTTTCATTGGTTGTCTTTTAATGTTTTGCAGAGGAAACATTAAATATATATTTTAAGGTAAATAAGCCACAAACAAATAGTTAGAGCAAGTTATCGTTGTAATTGTTTTTTATTTATTTTTTATGTTAATTTATTTCTATTGATTATTTTATTTATTTATTTATTTTATTTATGTTTTTATTTATTTTTATTTTTTATTTTTTTGTATTTCATTTCAAATAAGTTGTGTCGGTATTAGTAATGATTACCAAAGAATATTTTAATCAATGCGAATAACTGCTGGGATTTTTCTTTCTTTTAAAACTTTTTTCATTAGTGACGATCACTTCCGCAAAATACGCTTATTATCTACTAATACTTTAATATTGTATAAAAGAAACTTTGTCTGTGTGCCTGTGATTTCGTTCCCTATTGATTCCAAAACGGCTGGGTCAATTTTTATAAAATTTCACAGGAAGGTAATTTATGTACCTGGCAATGATCTTAGATAACTCTTGCATCGGAATGTCTCCGATAAGTGTCGATAAACGATAATCAAAATTATCCCAAGAAAAAAAGGAACAGGCGATTTTGACCAAAGTTAACATCTTACACCGCCCAACATCGCAAGTGTATTTGAGATGTTTTATTACTACTTGAGCCAAAAAGGCCAAACATAAAATCAACGATAGGTTCTATGATATGACAGGGGCGCGTACGAAATGAATGTTTCTGTTGAAAGCATACTTTCATAAGGATACTTGACTTTTTTGTTTTTAACATAAATCTAAGTGATTATCACTACACAAGCAGTAATGTCAGGCATATAAAACCAACAGTAGGTTCTTTGATATGAAAAGGACGCGTTCGAAATAAACGTTTCTGTTTAGAGCATAATTAAAGCCTGATACTTGACTTTTGCATTTTAAACTTTAATGCAAACCATTATATATAAATATAATATAAAATCAACAGCAGATTCTCTACAACACAATGTAGACTATAATATATTGTGAACAGTCATGCGAGAGGTTTCCTCCAGGTGCATCGTGATGGGTCCCCTATTTGAGTAAACAATCAATTGATTTGATTGAAAAATAGGATATTCTATTGATTTCGATGATAATAAAAATATGGAACTGTGAAGCATTCGTTGATCAACGTCGGGTCTCCCTGCTAGTCATTACATAAATCTCATTAAATAGTACAAAACATTCTGGCAGTGGTGCATTATAATTAACAAGAAAAAGAAGAGGTGAAAAGAAAAACAAATATTCAACAAATAACTTTTACCAAAGGCAATAAAAGTTACATTTCCACCTATTTACTTGTTTGAATTTTTAGGCATTGTTTTATTTCAATTTAAGATCTCGTTTAAATTAGAGTTACATCTTACAATGTCGGACGAACAACTTACCGGAAATCACTGAAGTCAGATTAAAGAGTGTTCTGTCTGCTTTAGGAAAATGAGCAAACAGATATAAAACAAATAATTGTTTCAGACGCAATAAAATTGACTTTTCTGCACAAAATGAAAGGATAAAATAACGAATAAAAAATACTAAAACTTTAGTGATTTCCCGTAAAGTCGACACAGCCATTTTGAATTTAGACTATAACGGTTTTCGAGTTGAACAAATCTTTAAATTAAAATAAAAATGCTTTAAAACAGTTCAAAACGCACAAAAAATGCAGTAGATAGAAAATAAACTTTTTATTACCTTTTGTAAAAGTCATTTCTTGAATTTTTATTATCCTTTTTTTATTTGTTAACTAAATGCATAATTGCTCGTTTGTTTTTTGCATCAAATTTTGTATAGCTGGCAGGTTTTATTTTACAAATCTTAAACGTAATCGTTTGTCAAAGAATTACTACAAATTAGACAATTATTGCTTATAAAGGATGCGACATTTGCCAAAACCTTCATGCTCTCGCCAGAAAAATAGCAGGCATGATAGTCTCGACGTGCAGCAGCGTCATCAGAGAAACGCAATTAAAACATGACGATCTTCTCGAGAGATTTGTGTTTCAACTGATTCCCGTGAACAGCCTTGGTCTGTTAATGAAGTGGAACATTTGAGGCGTGTCTGTACGAGTACCTCTCCATTGCCACCATTTGTGAAAATGTATTGAGCCTGCTCTCAGCTTGCCAAGCTGGCAAGACATCCAATGAAACTACTCGATACTTGCATACTGATTTTGTAATAAGAGCATTTTTATTAACTACTATCGTAAAATACGATTAAATATATCTTAATCCATGCGGATTTCGTTTTATTTAATACAGAGTTAATTCTCTATTGAATATTATATTGTACCTAACATATAGTACTGATTTCAAAAGATTTTTTAAGGACTTGGGTACCATCAGCTAGAATTAAAACCTAACATATAAAGCACCAATCGCATCACCTACCGATGTAGCAATCGGATAAAGGTAAGAAGGGTTTAATAGTAAACGATTTGAAGAAATTAATTGAATTTAGGCATGCGTAAAAATATGATGCTAAGTTGAAATTAACAATTTGTTTTTCAATTTTCCGATATATGTTGTTAAGCGTTATTCATCCAGCCAAACAAAGATTTTATTCGTTACAAACCGTCCTTGGATCATGATTACTATTTCTGGTCCAATTCGGTGTCTTGTGTCCATTAGTTTGAGATTTTATTGGTTAAATATTTACATAAACATAGGTAGATAGATACACATACATCCAATGTGTTTATTTATATAGATAAAACTAATATCAATTTCTATATCAATAAAACTATTGTTAATAAAACAAAAAAGAATTAAAGGTGGCTAATTAAAATAAAGATTTTCAAAAATTTGTCTTTAATATTTAGCATTAATCCAAAAATAGATTATTCTTATAATCTGAATATACAACGTTGTGAGATTTGTTCACTTAAACGTCTCTTTGGTATAATAGCTTTATGCGGCAATACTTATTTTTCTAATTGCATAGTCGTTATCATAATCTATATATTAATATCGTAATACCTTTAACGTACGTAGGTATGTACGTGTGTTACGGTTTCCAGATTATAAATTATTCGATCGGGATATCTTATTTATTAAAAACAAGGATGGAAGGTAATAACTAAGGTTGTGACAACAGCATATTCTTTTCATTGTTTTGACCCTTGATTGCATATCCGTTAATATTTTATATGTTTTATATAGACTGATGTGGTTCTCGATTGATTGACTGTGTCTTACTGTGTCGGATATATACTTGAGAGTCAAAAGAATGAAAAGAATATGCTGTTGTCACAACTCTAATAATAACATTAAATTATTATATAGATACGCTAATGTAATGTTTTTAGTATGTTATCACATTCTATCCTCCATTTTTAATAAATAGGATCTCCCGATCACGGAAGACGCACACACAAAAAAAAAATTAAAATGAAAACAAAAATGATGGCGCATTTGGACCGTACGTGAAACTAAAATATATCTTCTAGATCTTCTGGCCAGGATCTAAGAGTAGTACCTGTTTTATTTAATGATTGCATCATGATATCGTGGGGTTTCTGTGTGTGCCGGGCGTCCATATAATGGAAATGTGTCACAGACTCCTGTAAGGATATTGGAGATAAACCGTAATAAACCAGATATATTCTGACACTACGTTAACCAGATTACCAAGATAATTATGTGTGGTCGTGGATATGACCTTAAACTATATCCGATGGTAAGGCCACAGCTTGCGGGCTTTAGGGAATGTGGAGCCAACCTTTTAATTGCTATTGCTCTCAGGTCCACTCTGACCCGGAGTGGTAGTACTTGTTAGGGTCCCAACTATGGGTTAAATAGAAACCGACTTGAAAAAAACAACAAAACTCAAATATATTCTATTAAAAAATTGTTCTTCAAAATCACTGGATTCGGCATCAAATAACCTGAAAAGGGTTGATATGCCGTAAAACAAAAACAACCGACCATAAATATTTGTACAGTTTTAACAAAAGGTTCCAATAATATTGCATCATCTCCACTCATGCTGAACGTCCACAGAATGCCTAACAGCAATATATATAGAAAAACATATAGACAGATGCCACTGTGGAATTACCACAGGTCCCAGTAATATCTTATAAATATACGATGACATTTGTCATATTTCCAATTTTTAAAAGGTACACAAAATGGCTATTATATAAAATCATACAGAAAAAAGGAAATTAATTTAAAAGATGTAGTTATATTTATTTAAGGAAATAATCATAAACAGATATGTGATAATGTATGAAAGTGATCCTGCCCAGTTAGGATTGAGGACATCCGTTGCATGGAGAGAGATGATACGAGAATGATACGATGAGTAGTGCGAGTCTTAAAGAAAGGATTATATCTGATGTCCACACATGAAAATTAACTCTGAACAACATAATGAAAGATGTGCCGAACAGGAGATTTCGTTATTTTAGTTACATTGAAAGATGCTTTGAGGTGGAACACGTATATCAAATCCGTTGCCATGGCTGCTGGGAAAATGGTGAGGTCGTTCTACCGCTGAGTTGATATCTCATTGCTGATGCAGTTCTCTGCATGTATAAGAGTCAAGTGCGTCCAAGCATGGAATACTGTTAGCACATCTAGACAGTAGCTACTAGAAGCAGCTTATCCTGCCTTGACAGAGTTCAAACAGACTTCGTCGTCTCGTCGAGGATGCCCTTTTTTCTTCACTGGAACCTCTTTCCCACAGAAGAGACTTGCGAGCCTGTCTGTTTTATCGTTATTTTGGTGATACATGTTCGTCTGAGCCCCTATCTATGGTACCCCTGGCCTGACTTTCACGAAAAACACTCGTCTAGCTGAAAACACTATCAATAATTTCCCCTACTCTTTATCTGTGCCTAAACTTATAATTAAATTCCATGAACAGAGTTTATTTCTTAGATTTGTACGACTGTGGAACTCCGTTCTGTTTTCCTGCTTTCCAACTGACTACAATATAGTCGTCTCCAAATCCAACGTGAACAAATTCTTGATGAGTCATCCCCTTAAGTTATTCGATTCATCAAATTTCCGCTAGTAACGATGAGTACAGCATGTTCCTCTTGACCACTGTACACTCATTAACCCTTTATCCTCGAGTGGCCTCCGGGTCTTGATAAGTGGTGATTATTTGTAAAAGAAAACATGCAAAAGTGTTCTAGAGTTAGAAAGTGTGAAACAGTTGAAGAAGCACGGTCAGTTGGCAGGAAAAAAAAAACGAAATATGAGAGATTTGATAAGAACGAATTTGAGGAAAAAACGTGAAAGATAAATAAGTTTGGAAGTCATTTTAAAGCGGTCCAACACATGCCATCCAGCAAAACATACGATTAATTGAATATAATTTACTTTTATTTGTTCGGTGTTTTGCTTTACATATATATATATATATATATATATATATATATATATATATATATATATATATTAAAATTTGCCTTTACATAAGCAGTGGTTTTTTGCTACACAGTCATGAGTATGTTTCGGTCTACTAGTATTTATTAACTAGAGACTTTTTCAGGCAACAACCCTTATTTTTGAAAGCGGAATTCTAAATGAAGGCTTTTTTTTTCATTTTTTTTCTTTTTGCAAACGGGGCATGAGGGTGAAGATAAAGCTACACGGAGAACAGGGTTGAATTTGGTGCGGATTTGTTAGTTTATTTGTTTTCGTATTTGTTTATTAACTTATTTATCGGTGTCTTTATTCATTCATTTTTCTGTTGGTGCTAGGGAATAGAGTTTGTAGGGTTAGTGCGTTGAGGGGATTGGGTTCTAAAAGCTAGAGCTATGCAGATGTTATCTTCAATAAAGATGAGACTCGTTTGTCTGTTGTCTACCGTCTGTCTGAGACTTTCAAGGGGCAGTATGTCTTAAAATTACCCTTTTTATGTTTATTTTAATTTAATATACTTATACTTATATCTGCGAAGAGGTTAGGAATTTATTCGGTTCTATTGACCGTTGCTTGGGTTTCCAGTAAACAGTTGAAGGGAGGGAAGGGGGTTAGAGGCGTAAGAAGAAAGAAAGAAAAGGGGAAAGGGAGATGGAATGGGGAAAAAGGAAAAAAGGGAAGACAAAGGAAGAGAGAAGAAGGAAAGGGAAAGAGAAGGTAACATCATTTAAATAGTGGTGGCTTTGTTTTATCTTACTTACACAAAATAGGTTTTTATTTGAACACCCCAATATTAATTACTATTTCATTTGTTCATTTAATGTTGATTTGTTAATTCCTGCATTTGTAAATTTATTAAAATTTTTCATAATGATAGTAATTGCAAAACTTAGAATATATGTCATTATTAAACTTATGATGGTTAAATTTTGTTTTGTTTTGTTTTGTTTTGTTTTTTTTTTGTTTTTTTTTTTTGCGGCAGCGATAATAGTTATTCAGCTAGGAGAGTGATAGGGTAAGTGTATCAGAATTTGGGGGGAATTTTTTGACACCCCTAACACGAACTGCGAATAAAATATAAAAAACTCGTAATTTCTCTGTTTAAAGTGGGTTGTTTATTTTCTTTATCGAATATACTTCCAAAATAAACTAATAAAGTTGTTTAAAAATAATAGAAATATTATTTTTATTATTTATAAAACAGTGTTTACAAAGTACAGGCGCGGCCACGCAGGGCCTTCAATGACGCCATTTTTTACGTAATGAAATCAATTGAAATTTACAAATTAAATATTTCTCAATTTTTAAACTTTAAAAATCTATCAAAAGTTTTCTAATGGTTCAATTTTTACGATATTTTCAGGATCAATGTAAAATATTATGTTCTTTCCAATAAAACAAATTTAATATTTTAGACAAACGTTTTATTGTGAAATGCACCTCCCAATTTGAAATGTTTATTAAAATTTATTGACTTACTAAAGTTGTATGTATCACAAAATAAAGATAAAAGATCAATAAATAAAATATTCAAATTTAAAGCAAAAAAAAAGAAGTGTTTTTTAGAAAGTTACCTGTAAAGTTCAACTTTTAAAACTTTGTTTTTTAAAAAATCATGTTGATTTTCTCGTATTTTTTTGTGTATGGAAGCTTATTTTAGGTTTACATAATTCACTTAATATTGGCCGATGACAACATTTTTTTCCTATTTTATCCAATGTGGTTCTTTTTTTTTCGATATTAAAAAAAAATTCCAGTCGCTAAATAAGAGGTTCAATATATTTAATCAAGAATTCATGTATTTCTTTAGGAGATTTTAAAAAAATAGAAAAGTTGTTGATCCATGGAGCTATGAGTGGTCAAAATCCATGAATGAAATTTTGTATTTCGTATGTACGGCAGCCTGGTAACAGCAGCAAACACATTCTACTCAGAGTGGAAATCAAATATTGAAAAAAAAATAGCTAAAGAAAATTAATGTTTAGCAATATATCATCAAAGGGAGAGAACCGAAGCTTTTAACCACTGTTGCAAGTTTACGTACGCGCAAACAAACCTCTGTCGTTGGAATAAGATCATTTGCTTTATATATATATATATATATATATATATATATATATATATATATATATATATATATATATATATATATTTCTCTTTTAAAAGTGGGTTGTTTATTTTCTTTGTGGATTATACTTCCAAAATAAACTATTAAATTGATATAAAAAGTAATAGAAATATTATGTTTTATTAAAAAAAAAAAACAGTAATGGAATTAATGGAATTTTACGAGTTCAGTATTTTTCAATTTTTAAACTTAAATCTACCAAAATGTTTCTATTAATTCTATTTTTACGATATTTTCAGGGTCAATGTGAAATTTTATGCTCTTTACAATAGACCGAATATAATATTATATATAACGTCATTTTTTTAATTCACCCCCACCCCATTTTGGAATATCTATTAAAAAGTAAATAATTAATGTATTCACCAAAGTTTTATATATCACAAATTGAAGATAAAAGATCAATAAATAATATATTCAAATTTAAAACAAAAAATTAGTGTTTTTAGAAATTTACCTGTATAGAACAACGTTTAAAACCTTTTTTTTTTAAATCATGTTATGTTTTTTTTGTTTTTTTTAATGAAAAATTGGTCCTTGCTCCTTTAATTGAAAAAAAATTAGGGTTTGAATTACATTTTTCGTGTAGTTATAAGCTTGGAAAAGCAGGGGGTCGAATTATTCAATAATTTTCACAAAGTTTCTGGGCGCCATTTTTAATTTTCCAATACATCGTTCTGAATGAATATGTTAATTATTACATTAATTAACAATAGAAAATGATCTACCTAGTTAGGTAGAATAGTAACTTATCTTTCCTTTAATAACATTTATTTGTTATATATTTGTTTTTTGACAACTACTTCGAAACTGTGTGTACAGTAATACAAATCCTAAAATGTAATAATTTTAATAACTATAATTTGTTTGTAGCATTTGCTTTTGGGGATTATTGAAATCGTTTCGATTTTCAAAAATGTTATCCAATCTGAGAAATTAGGTTCCAAGTTTGAAAAGAATTCTTTTTCTATTATTTTCAGTCTAAAAAAAACTACACTTTTGGACTCCATTATAAAGAATTTTGAAAAAGTTGAAGGCAATGATCCAGTTTTGACTGGCTACATATTTTATATGTTAGTTCAACATAAGTCATTTTGGAAGATATCAGAGTGGGCAACTGGAAAAAATGTAGCAAATGGTTTTCCTGTAGTTACATTTTCTAATGTCGCCAATGTTGCCAAAAGATTGAAGAACTACAGGAAATGCTTCTTCTATTCAAAGTCTGCAGAGTTTATTACTTTGCAAGAGACCTGTGCATAAACTGTTTCACCACACGTCCTATTCCTCCAGCACCACCACCAGCACCACTATTATGAGTAACCTAAACACCAGCACCACAAAAACCACATGCAATGCATCAACGCAGACAAATTAAAAAAAATTCTACATATCTTTCGAGATTTATTTTCTACATATGCAAGCTGCATAATGTGGCAACAAAGAATTTTCCACATTTGGTAAATTCAATTTGTTAATTTTTAAATGAAAAATGTAAAATTTATTCAGCATCTACAGTATTTAAGATGCCAGCAGAGTTAGGTTTTATTGCAGACTATATGACTGTGGATAAAATCCTTAACTCTGCTGCGTGTACTTTGATTTTTGACGCCACCACCTAGGATGGCGAACATATTAATAATGTTATGATTACAACGCCTGAGTCAACCCATGTCATAGCTGTCCAGAGTGTACCTGGTGGTTATGCAAAGGACTATGCAAATCACATCAATGACTGCATTAGTAAATTGGCTCAGGTACACTCTAAAGTTTTTGGTGAACCTGCAATTATCATTAAAAAAATAATTGAAAAACTTGGCTCGTGTTTGACAGACAGAGCTGCTGTCAATCACCGTAGTGTCGAGATATTGGAATTGCAATGTGAAAAGCAATTAATAGAGCTCAATTGCAAGACACATCTTTTGGAAGCAATTACAAAGGAGGTATGTCTGCAATTGAAGCATTTAGAGGATGCTAATGTTAGTGAGCTAGTCCTTAGTGGCAAGGATTGTATAGGGCATCAGATAATTATGAAAATATCTTCTCTTATATATAATAATATTTTAGGTTTTATCAAAGAGTTTAAGGATTTCTTAGGAAGTAAATTTTCGCCTAAGGAAGTTCCTAGATATAGAGGGAATAGAATTAATATAATTTTTCATTTAGCTTTGGTTTACTTTACACATAGACTTTTTATCATTTTTAAGGACTTTTAGGAATACTAAATCTTTGTGCAAAGATTTAGAAGCTGCCTCTGGGAATGAAGTAGCATTACAGGTTTTAGGTGTTTTAGGTAAGCTTCTTTCAGGTTCTTGGATGAAAACTTTTTACACATCCCTGAAAGATCAGTATACAGTCACAGATGGGATCCAGACAGTGGAAGGTGTAGTTGATAAATTAAAGATTTTAGTTGAAGATCCCACAAAAGTGGTGGAAAGCACTTTTGATTTTTTTGGGAATCCAATAGACTTAGATGAGGACTTAGGTAAATTGATGAGGCGTCCTCCTTCCCAATATTGTGACTTGTTTACGTCGATTATGAAAAAGTCTTTAGAAGCTATCATCGGTGTCATCCAAAGGCAGTATACAGTTAGTTTTGCTAGGGTAGATAAATTAAGAACGGATGCTCTGACCTCAGCTAGGTTACACACTATGGAAGCAGAAAGTGTCTTTGGTGAGTATAGTGGTAGGAAACAGTCCTCATCTACTTTAGATACGTTTACAATAAGCAATCTCATCAAAGCAAATAGAAATAAGGTTTTAGATGTTCTTCATCGTAAAAAAGTAGATGTAGAATTTCGAGATAAGTTAATAAGTTTAGCAATTAAACAGAGCACAGAAGACCGTAAAATAAATACGCAATATAAGAAAACAATAAATAAAACTGTTAGGAAAAGAATTTCAGATAAACATAGAAAACAATTAGAATAAGAATTTAAACATCTAGAAAGAAATCATCCATCTCTTCCAAATAACCTATTGATAGAGAAGTTCACAGATCATGTAGAAATTAGGGATATTTTGTTAGGCAGTATCGTAGGTAGGGGTATTTTACATATCTAGGAGGATAATAATGTATATCAAGCATTCAACAGTCTAGTAATTAGTTTTGAAAATAACAAGTATACTCTAGAATATGATAAGGAAGATGAAGTAATTGAAAAGGTTGTATCAACTAAATATGAATTAGCAGCAGACTATAAAAATAACGAATTAATTTTTATCTAAAATTTTTTTTACATCCTTGCCTTTTTTTAAAAAAACGATATTTACAAAAGAAATTTAGTTATAGTCTTAGTTGTAAAAAATCTTAGTCTTAGTAAAATTTAAAGTAATTGCTTTTTCCATTGTTTAATTCACATATATAACTGTTAATGTTAATTGTACTTATTTTCTTGTTTTAAAATTATTATACTTCCATCCAGAATTTAAAATTAGTACAAAAAATTTTAAATTAAATTTTTGTTAAAAAATATTCTGTAAACATTTTAAATCTGTTCAAGAAAAATAAGATTCTCTTAATGTATCATTTCACAAAAATTATTAAAACCCATTTATTGTTAATTCAATATGTCTGATGGAAAAATTTATTTATTTTCTTGTTAAAAAAAAATTGTAAACTTTTAATTTTTAATTTAAATCTGTCCAAGAAAATTTATATTTTCTTATTTTCTTGATTAATAAAAATTTAATGCGAACCTTTTAATCCAAATTTCAAACATCTGCTGGAAAAATTTATTTATTTTCTTGTTAAAAAAAAATTGAAAACTTTTTTATTCTGGAATTTAAATCTGTCCAAGAAAATTTATATTTTCTTGTTTAAATAAAAACATTTATACCTTTATTCTGAATTCAAAATGTACGCTGGAAATTTTTATTTATTTTCTTGTTTTAAAGACATTTTCAAAATTATTTGAGTAAAATCTTATTTACATTGAAAAATGTAAAATATAAATCCTATTTTTTTTATTTTATATTTATATATATATATATATATATATATATATATATATATATATATATATATATATATATATATATATATATATGAGAATGAACACAATTTAACGGAAAATAATTTTAATGATTAATATTCCAGAGAACAAGTAGCTTCCATGAAGAAATGCACAGTTAATTAAGTAACGTTTGGGAAATAGTTATTTTTTCCACTTACATGCTTCCATAATTAACAAAGTGAGAATTCCTTTAACATTCGGGTTCTTTAATGGACAAAAGAGTATTATCGGAGACGCAACAAGCTGTTAATCTTAGTTGAAAAATCCTTTCATTTAAAAAATACATGGATTATAATATATAATTATTGATAAATTCTCATACAGAAAGAATAGGAGAAAGCCAATCTTAGTAAAAATGGAACCGGTAAGTGATTTTTTGGCAGTTATATATTTATATAAGAATTCGACTAGCGTTTGTTTTTGGCTTTCCGTGAAAACTATCTCAAACAAAATCGAGGAAAAAAATTGTATATTTCTCGATTAAACGTTTTATGATATTAAAATTGGGTCCTTGCTCATTTTATTGAAATAAAAATTAAGGTTTGAAATTATATTTTCATTTTGTTATAAGTTTGTATACATTGGGGGTCTATTTGAACAGTCGTTTGTTATGGCGGGTCGGCTACATTTCTGATATACCTAGTGATAAGGAATTCCTCCCAGTTAATTGCTACTAATTAGCACTGATATAACTGTACTGGGGGTTATATTAATTATTTGTAAATAGTAGTACCCACGGATCTTGTGTACGTAGACGACTATGTATACACACATAGTAATATATTGATATGTTATATAACCACCCGGGGTAGATGTATATAAGTGTTACCTGGAGTTATTTTCAACGTCTATATCATATGGTGTTGTGCATCATTTATCGTTTAGATTTCGGTAACACTAAGTGAATGTGTTATATAAAGGATGTGTCGATATTGAGGTTAATAATTTTTAAAAGTTTTATTAGAGTGTTTCATTTTAGTGGAAATATAACAATTTGTTTCAGGAAGACAAAGGGTTAATGTTTTTAGTTACTGGATAATTGCGTCCTTTATTTCTTATATTTTTTATTTTATTTATCAATTAATTAATTTATTTTATTTATTAATTTATTTAATTTTTTTTATTAATTTATTAAATTTTATTTTAATTTGTTTTGTTTGTTTATTTATTTGATATGTTCAGGCCGTACAAGATGTTTTTTCTATTCTTGTTAGTATCAAGTTAACGGATAGGTAGCGAGCAGAGCAGCATGTATACCATTGAGCTGAATATTAGTTTAATATTTATGCTACGGGTGAATATTTTAAGCGAGGTTTGAGGTGAGAACGATTATCCGGGGTTAGACATGCATATGCCAAATATAAATGCTGTGGTTGATGGATGGGGTAGATTGGTTGGGATTATTAGGTATTTATAGTATCGAAGAGAATTTGTTTGCAAGTGTTGGATGTGTGTTTTTGATGCATGGTTATTCTCAGGAAAAGTGTGGTTTGGGATTTAGTGAATGTTGGACTTGAGGAGGTTAGGATGTGTAGGTGTTCAACCATCGGATATTGTATGTGAGTCGTGTTGGAGTTGAATTTATTCGGGAGTCATTTGCAAGTGAGAGATCAGATGCGATTTTTAAAGTCTGTAATTTATGGAGGTTTCCGGTTTCTTATATAAGAGTTTATCCCTATCCTTAAATTTTGTGATAAATCGTTTTTCATTTAAGCAAAGAAGGCAAGGTGAATTTAGTGACTGACAAGTTTTTGCTTTTTTTAGGATGTAGCAGTCAACAATAGGTGTCAAATTTTTACTCGTTAGAGCATTGTAGTATGTAACCAATGATGTGTTATCTCTGTAATTTAGGTTTAGGACAGAGCTTTTGTGGCCTGTGTATCTCTGTTTAAAGGTATTGCCAGTTTGACTGATGTATAATTTGCAAGTGGTGGGGCCTTCCTTGGTCCTAATATTAGCTTAATAAATTGGACATTTTTCTTTAAGGGGGCATTTGGACTTATTTATACAGTTGCATCACTTTGTTATTCTGTTCACTAAATTGTGTTCTTTGTCCTTGCTTAAAATTTGATTATTATGGTTTTTTATTATTTTTCTAAGTTATTGCCGCAACTGTAGCTCAGTTTGATGGTGTTTTCTTGAATATTTTGTGGATAATGTTGCTGGGAGGGGAGGGTGTAGTTTAATGAGATTAATACATTTTCTCCCCAAGTTGGTTTTGATCATTTGGTTGAACGGAGGGGTGAACCAAATGATTTTCCTTTTACATGTTTTTTCTAGATGTGGGTGTATTACTTGAGCATTCTATATATTCTAATTTGGTTTCCTTATATTCACTGTTAACTCGGGCTTTGCTGTAAAAATCTTTGTGTTTATTGAAGATTTCTTTGGATGAGGAGTTTGAGCTAATTCTTCTACTAATAGATCTGGGGATATGTTTAATTATATATTTAGGATGGTTAGAGAGGGGGTGGACATATAAAGGGTTACTGTTCTCTTTCCTATAGGATTCATAAGTTCCTTATATATATAATCATTGAGCATGCATTGAACATTTATTTTATTAGTTGTATTTATTCTTATGTTTTAGATACGGTCCCATGTACGTTCCCATCTGCAAGAAATTAGTATCGTCGGCTAAATTTGAATCTACCAACATTGGAAGTGTCACCGTCCATGTGAACGACGTCAAGATCATCCAGAGATCCCACGGTGATGTCATCGTAATGTCGGGATCGAAGCTGTTGAAAATGCGGCCGCGCACTCAGTCAGTTGAGATTTACGCAGGTTCGACGAAAATAGACGTCTCTTCAGAATGGGGCGTGACTTGCCACATGAAAAACTCTATATCTTTGATCTGTTCGAATCAGCAGCTCATCATGTCCAACGGAAGTATCGAGACCCGCTTGAAAGGAAAGGGACAGATAAATCTCCGTAAAGTATCTGACAAAACACACTAGGCATTTCATTGAAATCACAGTTTAATATTGCAATTTTGTTGATATGAAAATTCATTAAAACACAACAATGCACAACACTGGGATGATTCCATATTTCATTACCAGGAAGGGATACTTTATGAACCATCTCTAATCTATACTGAACTTCTTAGCTTTGTAATAGCTGTCAAATCTTTATTTGTTGCTTACTTTCATTACCACCGTGACGTAAGGAGTTACTGCGCATTAGATACAATATATACAGGAGTGTTCTAAGTAAAGAGTTGTGCAGCGAGATGTTTGTTTACATTACATTTAATTTTTGCATGTTAGTATGGAGAGCAGACTGCGGAATTGTTACGATTAGTTTCGTTTAACATTGCGACCTGTGTACGGGCAAAAAATCTTACGCCGTAATATTTTGCCTTGCTTGCTTTTTGCGGGATTTTATTTTTCTCTTTATTTTGCAAATATTACGAATTGTTTTCTTCTGTGTTATTTTGCAAATATTAATATGCTGTTCTTCTTTGCGAAATAGCTAGTCAATTAAATTACTCTGGTACACACCTTCGATAAAAGAGTATGTGTAATATATTTCAATTTTTGAAAGATGTTGTTTCATTTTATTATTTGTTTATTTATTTGCCAACAAAATGAAAAGAAAGTATAATATATTTATCATTTCATTTTTAATAAATACCTTTTTGATTTAATATTTAACAACCAAATAATACTTAACTAACAAAATGAAGAAGAAAAAATTTAATATATTTCTATTAGTTTTTTTTTTTATATAAATGCTGTTTGAGTTTATTATTTATTCATTAATAAATATAAACTAAACATAAGAAAATGGAAAAATAGTTGTAATATACTTGTTATCTAATTTTAAAGAATACTGTTTAATATTATCATTTGTTCATTAATATTTGCCAAAGAATGAGAGGAAAGTGTAATATATTTATTCCATATTAATTAATAATTAATTTTATTCTAGTATTTGTTCTATTAATTAATATTTGACAGAAAAAAAATAAAAAAAGAAAATCAGCTGTGCTATATTTTTATTCATTTTTTAAATAAATACTTTATTTTTTGTTCATTAATATTTGTCGCGAAAATGGAAAAAGGCAAAGTGTAAGATATTTATATTCTATTTTAATAAATACTAGTTGATGTAATTGTGTATTATAACAAAAATTTGAAAACAAAAATAACACGAAGTATTATTTTGGGGGCGTTAGTAATGAATGATAAAAACTATTCGAAACATTCAGCAGAACAAACAGATAAAAATACGATGACTGCAACATACCTATTTTTCAATGTTGACCCCTTAGCAGCCCTTGTTCCCGGATGGAAGTCGATTAAAAATTTTCTACATGCCTGAATATTCTATACACCAAATTAACCTAAATTCAATATACATTTCTGTAAATCAAAAGTTTGTTGAGTATATAGGTTGAGAAGTGTCCTGACACTCACACAATTCTCACTTTTATAGATATATAGATAGATAAAAACAATATATACGAATTAGATAAAATGACAGCAAAAATATTGAGTTGAGAATCATTATCCTTGCTATGTCTATCTTATATTTAATACGGTGGCATCTGAACACTGTTTCTTTCATTCTATTCCCACATGGCCATCACTTTTACTTCGGCAATCACCACAATACCGTATTTACTCTATCGCTAATATTTTAATTTAAATTTATAATAAATTTATAATAGCCTGAAGACCAAAAATAAAATGAGAGTGAATCTAATATATAACTATTTGAACTATATGTCTGTCTCCATATTTTCAAACTCTATCTCCTCCGAAACTAAAAGTCACAGAGCGACGCTAGGGACTTCAAATGATTACATTTTTACGGACCGTCCTTTTATGGGTCTTAAGCTGATTAAAATAGATTCAAGGGGTCAAAAATGGATCAAAATTGAAAAAATCCTTAAACATTTTGTACATTCATCTTAGTTTTTATTTCTTTCATTTTTACGCAGTTGGTGTACGTGTCACGTTGGTACAATGATAACGTCACTAGCATTGATTGTTACGGTTTCGATTCTAGCTAATGGCACCCAAATATATATATATATATATATATATATATATATATATATATATATATATATATATATATATATATATATATATATATATATATATATATATATATATATATATATATATATATATATATATATACTTTTGAAATCACGGCTCTATAATAATATGGACGAAATTTGGACAAATTAAAATATCATATTTAAGCGTATTTTGCGCCCGGGCAAAGCCGAGCGCCCCCACCCTCGCTAATTATGAATAAAAGCTTATCTTGAGAGTATTTTTATATATTATATAAAATACGATAATCATTGTGAGTGTTTGCCAGTTTTTATAACATGCGAGAATATGGATAAAAGTTCGATTCAAAATGCTTGTCTTCCCTTTGCAAAAAACTGTTTTCTTTTAATCCGTAGTCAAGTGTTCATTTTTAACGAGGAGGGAATAGTGTCTGAATAAAGACTGTAGCAATAAGTAACCGTTTCTAAACGTTGGATATTGAAATTCACATAAGATTTTGAAGGGGGGTATATTCTCCATTTGTGCACCAGAACGCAAGCGCACAAGGTTGTAAGCGTAATGTGCAAGTTCCGCGTGTTGGATTCCAAAGTCTGATGTTTCCTGTTTTGATAACTTCGCATCCGTTTTTTATTATTCTGTTCATAATAATAATTGGACAAAAAATACGAAACGGTAAATAAAGAAAACAAGTGAATGTGAAAAGATTACAAAAACAAACACACTTGCGTGGGAAGATGTTCACTGGAAACTATGCAAACGATTGTACTTTAAAGATGTAGATAAATGTTTTAGAGAGAAGTTGAAGACAATAGTGCAAAATAAAAGTCTGGGACGTGAAAGTCCAAACAAAGGACTCATCGAAGCAACAAAAAAAATACAGACGTTAAAATGCTACAATAAAAGGGACACTCGCGCAAAAGCTTTGATTTCGTTGTTTCTAGCTAAAAAAATGGGAGAGATAAAAGAAACTGAATTACTTTTTTTTTCAATTTTCACCTCAAACAAGGCACATCGCCACTTTGAAGTAGGGGGCTACTATCAGGGACATAAGTTGCAGGGGTATTATGAAAGGGGATGAGTTGCAAGATGTCTGTTCACATTACACTTGAACTTCTGCATGTCAGTACAGTTGGGAAAGCAGAATCCCGGAAGGGAGTTCCAAAGTCTAGCAGTTCTGGGGAATAAACTATTGGAATAGAATGCTTTCTTACACCTAGGGATCTCTACTGTGAAGGGGTGGGATTTAGCTGTTCGACGAGTTTGTCGGAGGTATTCACGTCGAGGAGGTACAAGTGCTTATAGTTTGTCAGAGCATTCTCCATTAAAGTACTTGTAGAACAGGCAGAGGGATGCAACATTTCGTCGATGGGACAGAAGTTGAAGCTTAGATGACAGTTTAGGACCTATCAGTTTGGCGACTCTCTTTTGATCCCTGTCCAGGAGTGAGAGAGAAGGAGCAGATGCACGAGCCCAAATGTGACAACAGTACTCCATACATGGGCGAATGGTGACCTTGTAGAGTTACAGGATACTTTCAAGGGTAAGTAGCTTTCTAGAAAGGTAGAGAGAGACCACCTTCTTCGTAGCAGCCTTGGCAATGCTCTCAATGTATTTATTCCAGTTCATGTTCCCTGTAAACGTTAGGCCGAGGAGTTTAAAGTAAGTACTAAGTAAATATGTAGAACTTCACAACTTACTTAAAGAAATGTGGAATATGAAGATTTCACAGAGAGAGAAACAATTGTATGAGTACTATGCACAGTTTCGCAACATCTGCCGAAAAGAAGCTGGGGCATTTAAATTTAAAGAGAGGTTTGATATTATACAACGTGTTGCATTTATGCAAATAGCTGGCATATTTGTTGTGTTGTCATCCTCCTTACCTCAGAATGTGTTTCGCAAACGCTTCTGCTCAAATATTAATAACAATTTGTTATAGTGAACATTGTCTGTTCTTTTGTTACTTCCGTTTTTTTTTTTCACATACGGACGACTGTGATAAGCAATATATCGTCCCTTCTGATTTACTTCTCTTGTCCAGCTAAATTGGCAGCACAAAGCTGAAAGTCGAAAAGAGCAGACAGTTTTACTATAACCTAATCATTAATTGAAAACATGGTTTCAGCAATAGAGATTTATCGAAAAGAAAATATTAAAGTAGTGACAAGCATAATTTTCACTACATATCCAACCAACTAAGAATGACAAATACAGAATTTTAACCAAATGTAATTCGAAGAGAATCAGATAGATATATCTACCTATCTGGGTCTCAAATAGTTACAGAGATAGCTATAGATACAGAGACAGACACCAAAGGGACATACACCATTGTTTACGGCCGAGTCAGAGACTCAACAGTTATATATATATATATATACTAGTGGGAGTACCCGGCGTTAGTACCCGGCGTTGCCCGAGTGTTTAGAGGTGCGTGTGTGCTCGGGTGGGGATACATCAAAACAAAAGAATAAGAGAAGTAATAACCTTGTTTAAATATTATGAAAAAAACAATGTTAAAACTTCTTTTAAAAAATCGAAAAAAAAAAACGAACGTAATGCAGACCAACGATGTTAAAATTTCTTAAAATCGGAAAAACAAAACCAAAAGAGAAAATGCAGATGTGATTGAACAAAAAACAAAAAACCGGATAACTTCTTAAAAAAATCTGAAAAATAAAACCAAAAAAAAAAAGCAGCGTACGTGAAAAATGGCATAAATAACTAACATATATATTAGTAAACGTATATATTCCTAATCAAACATATAATGAAAAATAGTCGAATATGGAAACACACCCATGCAACAAGATAACATCAACCGACCAGAAATACTTTGATACAGAAATAAAACCCGATTAAAGAAAGAAGATTATACAAGTTCAAATAAACTGAACGTCATAAAAATCCCATAATCTGATTCACTCTCATAAGAAATGGTTGTACCAACCTCAGGTGGTACAATACAAAATGGCCGTTATGGATCGATGGGGATGGAACCATTGAAGGGGAGATGCACCATGCATATCTCCAGTAAAAGAGTACAGAGTACTACACCATTTCAAGTTCAAAATGGATTGTTTTTCAAGTGAAAAATTAACCAACTTCAAAATGGATCAATCAACTTCAAAATAGAGCAATCAACTACAAAATAAATTAATAAATTTCAAATTGGATAACAACCTCAAAATGAGAAATAATCAACTTCAAAATGGATTAAGAAATTTTAAATTGTTATATATTTTTAGTAAATTAGTCCTTTTTTAAATTAACTTACCCCATGAGTTAGGAAATTGACTGGTCGTCGTTATTATATATATATATATATATATATATATATATATATATATATATATATATATATATATATATATATATATATATGGGGGGTTGTGTGTGATGTGAAAATTTGG
Source organism: Euprymna scolopes (assembly GCF_053919585.1). Lineage (NCBI taxonomy): Eukaryota > Metazoa > Mollusca > Cephalopoda > Sepiida > Sepiolidae > Euprymna > Euprymna scolopes. The sequence continues at coordinate 69,321,892 of NC_136487.1, forward strand.
ATGCAAAAGAATGGACCAGGAAGTGCCTTAGAAAGGAGAATAAAATTCATGAAAAGAGGTGTTGTCTTAGTTATTGATAAATTCCCTCGTCATACTTCAATAGAAGAAGTTGCGGGAGAGGATGTATTTTCGCAATACCAAATTTTAAGACTTGCCCGCTATAGTCCTATGTTAAATCCCACTGAAAAGGTTTGGTCAGTCATTAAAGCTTACGTAGAAATAATTATTGGCAGACCCAATTGTTGGTATTTTAAGGGAGGTGGTAAAGAATTTCGCTTCAGCAAGGTAGAAGCGATGATATCCGAGGCTAGTAATAGTATTTGCACTGAAACTTGCACTAACTTCATATCTGGAATACAGAGATTTCCCCCCTGTAATTTAGTTAGATTATGTTAAATTTTAAATATATTTCTTTTGAAACGTTGATATTATTTTGTATTTCTTTGAAGTAAAAGAATAGATATTAAATTTATTTGTAGTATACTAATTCTCATTTTGAATTAACTATTCCATTTTGTAAGTTGATTATTTCTCATTTTGAAGTTGATTAATTGTTTTACTTGAAAATAAGTCCATTTTGAAGTTGATTATCATTTTGAACTTGAAATGGTATAGAATCGTAGGAAAGAGTGTTTTAAATTTCAGAGAAAAACAAGGGCCTTACATCTCCAGTAGGTTCAGGATGCAGAGATTCGAATATTATCGTGCTTTCTTTATTGTTTATACGAATAGTGCTAAATAACGTCTAAAATTATATTATTGCATTTTTTAAATATTTTATGCATACACTATTGGCTACATATATGCATATATATTTCAACTGCGATATTTTTTTTTTGAAATCTAGCCACATCAGATAGATAGTTTGAACCGGTTTCAAACGCAAACATGCAGAGTGATCAGATATCTTGAGTAAATATTTATTTACAATTTTTAATCGTTATTAAAAGCTAGTTTCAATTCTAATAGGCATGAAAATATCGTTTAGACATTACTTGCGGGGGTACCCTTTATTAAATAATATTTATATTAAAACTGAAAAAATCGAAAAAATATATTAAAACTTAAAAAATGGAATATATATATATATATATATATATATATATATATATATATATATATATATATATATATGAGTTCTAGGTTCGAACGTGTAACGACGCTACGACTATACCGACTGATCTATGATCACGTGAGCGTTTTATTTTTTCATATTTTATTCATGAATGAACGTTTTTTTGCGCATGCATGTTTGGCTAAATTGTCATGAAGGAACGATTTTTTGCTACCCAAAAAAAAAAAGAAAAGTGCCCAGTTGAGGGTGAACGAATCAATGTTTTTGGTCAATCTTTCGGTATTTGTCGTCCAGAGGTCCAAGCTTCAAAATGATACCGATCCTGTGAAAAAAATATATATTTACAATTTTTAATTGTTGTTAACAGCTGGTTGGAGTATTCAATTCTAATAGACATGAAAATCTCGTTTAGACATTACTGGCCGGGATACCCGGCGTTGCCCGGGTGTTTTGAGGTGGGGGGGGGGATAAATAAAAAAATGGAAAATAAATAATTAGCGCACGTAATAATCGTGGTGTAATATTATAACTTTTTTTTTAAATCGGAAAAACAAAAACAAAACATTAAACAGCGAATGTGATGCAAAATAAAGACTAAGTGATCGGAAAAAAACAGCGTACGTGATGGAAAAAAAGAAAAAAACGAACGAAAATGGAATAAATTACCCTTTATTACATAATATTTATATTAAAACTTAAAAAATCGAAAAAAATATATTAAAATTTAAAAATGGAAAAAATATATATATATCTGGTTTCTAGGTTCGAACGTGTTAACGACGCTGCGACTATACCGACTGATCTATGATCGCGTGAGCGTTTGATTTTTTCATATTTTATTCATGAAAGAACGTTTTTTGTGCATGCGTGTTTGGCTAAATTGTCATGAAGGAACGATTTTTTGCTACCCTCCCTGTAGAAAAGTTCCCAGTTGAGGGCGAATGAATTAATGTTTTTGGCTAATCTTTCGGTATTTGTCGTCCAGAGGTCCAAGCTTAAAAATGATATAGCGATCTTGTGAAAATCCGTCTCCTCTGGCGAAAGTTTTTGCGAGATATACATACATACATACATACATACATGCATTTAAACAGACAGGTGAGATTTTTATTATAGATTATTGGGTAATGAAGTATATTTTTTATGATGAAACGCATGTAATGACTAGAGAATAAAAAGTAACCAGATACAATTATATGTGTGAATCACTGGGAAATATTCATAGAATACTTTGCTAAAATAGCATAAAATTTCTCCTCTTCTCAATCCCATTTCCCAATTTCCTAACTGAGACTAATGGCTTCCCAGAAAAATGCCTTGAAAGCATGTAGGCAGATATATAGCCAATAATGTTTGCATAAACAAGGAATATTATAAAATATATGCATATATATATCTATATATCTATAAAAGCGAACGTGTCTGCCTGTCTGTCTGTCTGTCTGTCTGTCTGTCTGTGTGTCTGTCTGTCTGTGTACATTTCCCTACGCAATAACTCTCTCAATTTTTAGTCTATAGACTCGAAATTTGAAATACCGGGTACTGAGATTTGGGAAAATCGATGTGATGGGTGTCAGCCAGAAATTTGGCTGTTAAGGGGTCACATTTCAACGATTTGACCTTTAAGAACTCTACCAAACTCCTCCGACAATTTTGGGTCTAGACACTTGAAATTTTAGATATAGGTTCCGTGAACCTGGATCTAACTTAATAAAGTGATTTGAGCCCGAAACTATAAATGTTAAGGGGTCATAATAGGGGTCAAAGTTTAAAAAAATTAACCATTTTTTTTGTTTTTTTGCTTTTTTTGCACAGCATACACCTCCAAACACCCGAGCAACGCCGGGCACCCCTGCTAGTATATATATGCATATATATATATATATATATATATATATATATATATATATATATATATATATATTACGCACACGAGACGCTTCACTGGTTCAAGAAGTTTAACTGTGATTATAACCGAAGCATATAAAAGCATCCAGATTTTAAACGTAACAGTAATCAAAACAAATGCAAAAAAAAAAAAAAAACGAAACCAAAAGAAAAAATAGATGGGCAAGACGACTATGCGACTTCCTTGCACAGATTCGACCGAGAAATAAGAACGACAATCCGAAAAATTGAAAAATTCAAAAAAAGCTCATTAAGCAAAAACACTCTGTGCTATTTTACAATATTTGTCTGAATGAAAACATACTACCTAAATACACAATGTATATATATGCATATGTGTGTGTGTGTGTGTGTGTGTGTGTAAAGTATTTTATAGAAAAGACAAAATATAATTGGTGTATGTTGATTTATTTGTTAGTTCAATATGGAAAACATCAATGTGGAATAAGGTTTATGTATGCTCTTTATGCGTTGGCCTTTCGAAGCTTAATCGTTTTCATCAGAAGAGGATGAAGAAGCGAGGTTACATGTATGAGGAATATGACCAGAAGCCTAGGGTGAGATTAGGAGGGAAGTGTTGAAAATCATGAGATAGAAGGGAGATAATAAAAAAAAGGCGGCGAAGTGATCCGGCGGATTCATACAATTGGTTAGGAATACATTGATATAAATGAAATAAAAAATGTAAAAATAAGAAATAACTAATAATAATAAATAAGAAAAATAAGAAAATTATAAAACAATAAAATAATATATAATATTTCGACTATTATGTAAAAGTCAATTTGTGTGGGTGTGTGAGTACCTTCCTCATGTGTTCCGAAACTGCTGAGCCTATATTTTGCAAATTTCACACAAAGGTAATTCATATGTCTGGCAGTGTTCTTAGATATGTTTTGTACAGAAATACATCCGATAAGTATCGAAAATCTAAAAAAAATCCGATCTTAAAATAGTCTTTCTTCTTTTATAGATTAAAAAAAGAATTTTTACAGGTGAATATTTTACGTTACACCTGTGTAACCTTGGTTGGTGTAACTTAAAATAGCCTCTTGTAAAAATTGTTCTGTTTCATCTGTAAGAGACGAAAGACTATTTTTAAGATCGTCAAGCCCTAATATCAGCTGACGTGATAATGTAAAGAAACACAGACGGAATTTGATGAACGACATTATCATTAATATTTTATTTATTTTATTTATTATTATTTTAATTATTTTATCTATTTTTTTTTTTTGTTTTACGAATAAGTCCACCGAGCTTATTCCTCGTAATATATAATAATCCATAGTGGATTGATTCTATAATAATACATACGATATCATGTTTAAGCGTATTGTATGACCTGGAAACGCTGGGCGCCCAGCTAGTAAATATATAAAATAAAAAAATAATTAGAAATATGAAATTCATATATATATATATATATATATATATATGTGTGTGTGTGTGTGTGTGTGTGTGTGTGTGTGTGTGTGTGTGTGTGTTGCCTTAGTTTTGATACTTTCTTATTCCACATGGCTGCGTATAAATATTTACTTCAGAAATATTTTCGTACGCCATTTTCTTTCATAAGTCATAATAATCTATACCCCGAAGTTTCCTGCCATCCCTGTCAGTATTTCAACTCGTTTCTTCGTCTCGTGTTCGTCCAGTTTACGCTTTTTCTTTTCCCCTCCGCAACCTGGCAAAAAAATTCCACTACCATCACCACCACCCTCTCTCACGTCTTCGCCATCCACAACTCGTCATGTAACATTCATTTTTGCCCTGCTCAAAAATAAAAAAATAAAAATCATATCTCACGCTTGCATTCCCGGCGTCGGAACATCTGCCCGACGAGATCTCGTCGGCCGTGACCAGCACGAGATCTGCATGGATGAACGCGCGCAATGTTAATGGCCCTCACCAAAAACAGTGTACTTGCTTACCATTTATTTTCATTACATTTATCTCCTCTCGTTGGCGATCATCAGCCCGCTGGAGTGTGCATTTACCTGGAATTTTGTTACTACTTCAATCCCCTTTTCAGTCTCATACCTTCGTCTGATATATCTTAACATTCCGTCTGCCTACATACATATATCGCATATATCATTTTTAAATAATGTACGCTAGCAAAAACATACACTTCTCGTGATAGATTCATTACACCGAGATGCTCTTGAACCTTTTAATAAGTACAAGAAGATATGACCCCCAAATACTCCAAAGCAATCATAGACATTCTTTTATAGTGAAAATAAATGATCATGTCATGTTTGACGGGTATTATACAAACAGTGCTGATTTTTAGGAAACGTTACTTGCAGTTTCTTGTTTTATTTAATAAAAGAGAACCCTGCAACATCCGACCATCTTCCCATTTTTGTTTCCTGGATTTCTGACCAAGATCAAAGTGTAGTATCTGTTCTAATGCTGAATTTCATTTTTTAGTTTCGGTTAATGGAGAAGAAATCCTTCATGACTGACATATTTTTTTTAATTTTTGTTACTATTCTGTTACTAGCCAGAGTGCCCCTTTGGGAGGAACTGATTTTCCCCACCCCCACATTAAAACCGACCTTATGTCTAACTCTGCCCTTGCGGGGAGGCAAATAAACAAAAAAAAAAGAACAACATCCGTCAATCTTCAAGCATTCCTTGTCGAACTCAGAAATCTCTACGGAATTCATGTAAAGCCGGGAGGGGGGGTCTCTTGACACCAAAGGCAACAGAGTGTAAGCCATTGTCAAGATGCATTTTTCTATGTTGGTTGAGGTATAGGTTTTTATCCAATTCAATTCTAAGAGATCCACCTCCCCAGACGTAGCCTTCTCACCTTTTGATCCGAACTCTTTGTTATTTGTTATATTAATTCTTTTATCTGTCAGTAATAGCTGTTATATTTGTTTTGGTAGTCGCTGTAGAGTTGGTATCTCCCTTTGTCTATCTCTTTTTCTTCATAACATTTTGCATCTATCTCTTCTTTGGTGTGAACAACGATTTTAGCAACAGGGAAATTGTTATGTCTCTTTGTATGGTTGTACAGTTTTTTTAACGATGCCGTTAAATTTTAATGGACCCAAATCCTTCTAGCTCCTTCGCAAGAAAAAAAAAAAGAAAAGAAAAAAACCGCACGCTTTTTCTTTATTTAAAAAAATCCTTTATATCTAGTATTTCCAACAACACATTTTTTTTCTAAATATTTAAACAGTTAATTTCTCCTTCTTCGGCCTCGTTTGACTTCTCGTCTCGGTTGTGACGTCGCCCACGTGTCTCGAACACGTGCTTTTCTGAACCCGTCTCGAACATCTCTCCTCGCAGAACACGTCTCGAATACCTCTGCTTCTCCGAACACATCTCGGATATGGGTTTCTCTGAACATCTGCTTCTCTCACCACACATCTTTTGTCTCTGTTATGACGTCCCTTTGCGCAGCCGACTTGGTCATTTGCATATCTTTACGCGGTGGCTGCTGCTGCTGCTACTAGCATCAGTCGCTCTGTTGTATCTTCATAGTAATTAAAACGGACATTTATTTATTGCTCTTAGTTTTAATACTCTTATGTATAGTTCTATGAAAATTCAATATGGTCTCAAGCATGCGCCACTAGCTTTTCGGTCGACATAGATTTTTTTTTATAGATTAGTATACATATTTTCACTTTACGTATGAGTATCAGTCTAACACAAACTATTATGTCTAATATGCCAGTCTATCTCATAAAGGGATGTAGAAGTTTTCTGGAAAACATTTGTCACGCAACAACCGGACACGCCCCTTGTTTAACTTTTATTTACAAGGAACTCACCACTTATCAAAGTCCAAAAGCTACTCGAAGATAAATGTTAATGAATATTAGGCAGTAGTGTAGTAATCGTTAATAGTGTAAGTTGGATAGAACTTGATATTTTACGGATGCGGTTCAACAAGAACTTGTTTACATTGGACTTGAAATTGACTACGACAAGAAGCAAGCCAGCGGAACAATGACCTACAGGCGGGCAGTTTTAGAAAGGAGACTTTGTTCATGGAATCTGCATTTAGATTTCGCCACAGATAGAGAGTTGGGGGGAAATCTTTGATAGTGGTTTTAGCTAGTCGAGTGTTCTTTTGTGAAAGTTTCCCAAGGAATGGCATAAGGTAAAGCTAAGACGAGCACCTGCCATGAAAATAGCGATGGAGATGAGAAAGGCTAGCAACGTCTCTTTTGTGGCAAAGAGTTTGCAAGGAGTGAAAACGACATCATCTACTAGGTTTCGAAGCCGGTTCTGAACTCTGTCAAGCAGGATAGGTTGCACTGAACAGTTCTTGCCTAGATGTGGCAACAGCACTCCATTTTAGAACGTACTGCGTTTTTATACATATAGAGTACTGCATCAACAGTGAGATACCAACTGGAACGGTAGAATGATCTAACCATACTTGCCACGTATCACTTTCCAGACTTCCTATTCGTGGCTTCACATTGTTGAACACGTTAAGGTAATTACTAACCTTATTTTGTTAAAAGAAAATCCTCTCTACGTAATCTACTTTAAAAATTGAACTTTTATTTCTACACTATACACACATATTACTACTACAATATTGACATAATCTCTTTATTTAATTGCATAACCCATAGAAAATTGCGATAACTTACAATTAATTTCAGCGTTTTAGACGGGGATTTTTGGATGTTATAATTATACTAGCATGGGTGCCCGGCGTTGTCCGGGTGTTTGGAGGTGCATGCTGAGCAAAAAAAAAAAGAAAAAAAAACGGTCAATTTTTTTTAATTTGACCCTATTATGACCCCTTAAAATTTATTGTTTGGGATTCAAATCAAGTTATAAAGTTAGATCCGTGTCCAAGGAGCCGTTATCTAAAACTCCAAGTGTGTAGACGCCAAATTGTCGGAGGAGTTTGGTAGAGTTCTCAAAGGTCCAATCGTTAAACTTTGACCCCTTAAAAGCTTAATTTCTGGCCGAAAACCAATCAAATGCATTTTCCCAAATCTCAGTACCCTGTATATCAAATTTCGAGTCTGTAGACAAAAAATTGACAGAGTTATTGCGTAGGGAAATGTACACAGACACACAGACATGTTCACTTTTATAGATATACTAGCAGGGGTGCCCGGCGTTGCTCGGGTGTTTGGAGGTGTATGCTGTGCAAAAAAAGCAAAAAAACAAAAAAAATGGTTAATTTTTTAAAACTTTGACCCCTATTATGACCCCTTAAAATTTATAGTTTCGGGCTCAAATCACTTTATTAAGTTAGATCCAGGTTCAAGAAACCTATATCTAAAATTTTCAGTGTCTAGACCCAAAATTGTCGGAGGAGTTTGGTAGAGTTCTTAAAGGTCAAATCGTTGAAATTTGACCCCTTAACAGCCAAATTTCTGGCTGACACCCGTCACATCGATTTTCCCAAATCTCAGTACCCGGAATTTCAAATTTCGAGTCTATAGACTAAAAATTGACAGAGTTATTTCGTAGGGAAATGTACACAGACAGACACACAGACAGACAGACAGACAGACACGTTCACATTTATAGATATATAGATAGATTTATATATATTTTGTGTATCAAAGACAATCAAAACTCTTGTTTGTATTATTAGATATTTTACTTCAAATGAAGCAAATGTTATCGTAAAAATATGCAACACTTTAATAGGACATCATATGTAAATAGTATACTCCATCCTCAATACTAGTAACTGGAGTCATGAATTTGGAATGTAATGTTAAAATTAGAAAATGTACAAGAAAAATGAATACACGAATAAAAAGAATAAAGGATCTCAATTATAAAAACAATTTAAATACTTAAGTTTAACAATTTTACCAGATTAAGAAGTAGGAATTCATGTAAACATTTCATAAATAAAATAATATAAGACGCTTTTGATATATATATATATATATATATATATATATATATATATATATATATATATATATACTAGCAGGGGTTACCCGGCGTTGCCTGGGTGATCGGCCCCCTTCGCACTCCGAGGGGTAACAAAAAAAGTCACCCCTCTGGATTTACATGCTTGGTGCCGGCCTCCCCCCTTCAGGGAGAGATAATCCCCAACCCCACCTTCAGGGAGGAGGGTGCCTGGAGGCTTCTCCCCCCCCTAAAGAAAAAAGTCACCTCCTCCTGGCCTCTTCGCCCCCCCCCACCCTTGGGGGAACACCGGCTCCCTCCTTTGGGGGAGAAACTGCCAAGCTCCCCCCTTTCGGGTGAGAAAATGCCAGGCTTCCCCTTTTGGTGGGGGGATGGTGGCGTGGCCTTCGTTATAAAGATGGCCGGCCAGCTGAAAAAATGACGTCATCGCCGAGGTCTCAACAAGTAAGATATGTGGAACTCTTAGACTGTCAATAATGAACAGTAATTTTTACAGACAGCGTTACAAAACTTCAAAATTGGATTAAAATAAAGAAATAAAGAAAGAACACGGTGATTTATACTGAAACTCATCTAATATTAATAATAAAAAAAAAAAAAACACAAGTTGTTTGTTTAAGTATTATAAGCAATTGAATATTTCGTTGTATTATAGATTTTAAAGATTAGAATGCGTTCTTTAATTACTTATAAATTACATTTTTAAAAAGTGAAGGAACACGATTTGATTTGTAGTAAACTTGAAGTTTATTTAATATAATTAAATGAAAATTATGCATGTAAGATTATGAATATTTGAAGCAGAACACAAGCAAAACATTTGATATGAGTTAAGACAATAAACAAATATTAAAATTAAACTATTTTTTTAATCAAAATGAATTTTTTTAAAATCAAAATGAATGTTGGGTTTGTATTACTGTACACATAGATTCGAAAAAGTTGTCAAAAAACAAATATATAACAAATAAATGTTATCAAAGGCAAGATAACTTACTTTTCTACCAAACTGGATATATTTTTCGTATTTTTATTCAATGTAACATGTTTATTCAGCTCGAAAACCATACAGTGTTTACCGATGTATTGGAAACTTCAAGATGGCGTCTGACTCCCTCTTTAACACGGTAAGTTTTGGAAAAGGTGTTATAAATAAAAAACTGGATAAAATACTGTTAAAAACTCGCTCAATATATGTTGCCGTGACATAGCTTGACATATATTCAGCGGGTTTTTAATAGTATTCTTTCTAGTTTTTTATTTATAACACCTTTTCCCATACTTACCGTGTTAAAGAGGGAGTGAGGCGCCATCTTGAATTTTCCAATACATCGGTAAACACTGTATGTTTTTCGAGCTGAATAAATATGTTACATTGAATAAAAACACGAAAAATGTATCCAGTTTGGTAGAAAAGTAACTTATCTTGCCTTTGATAACATTTATTTGTTATATATTTATTTTTTGACAACTTTTTCGAATCTATGTGTACAGTAATACAAGCCCGTATTTTGTATAGTTTTTTATTTATAACACCTTTTTCCAAACTTACGGTGCTAAAGAGGGTGTGAGACGCCATCTTGAATTTTTAAATACATCGGTAAACACTGTATGTTTTTCGAGCTGAATAAATATGTTACATTGAATAAAAACACGAAAAATATATCCAGTTTGGCAGAAAAGTAACTTATCTTGCCTTTGATAACATTTATTTGTTATATATTTGTTTTTTGACAACTTTTTCGAATCTATGTGTACAGTAATACAAACCCGAAATGAAAAGACCACGAGTGAACGCGCTTTTTTTTTAGTTTAGTTTTATATATATATATATATATATATATATATATATATATATATATATATATATATAAGTATTTTTAAATTTTATCTTTCTAGCTTTAAAAAAAAGTTTTAAAATTTTATCAGCCGGCATAATTTATTTTTAAATATTGAAAAATTTCAGGAAAATTAATTTTTGCTAGATTTTTAAAACATGTGTGTCAACAGCTTAAAAAATCGTCTCTTCAAAAGAACATGTTATAAAGAGTGTGTGTGCGTGTGTGCGCGTGTGCTGGGTAGTAGTAGTAGTAGTAGTAGTAGTAGTAGTAGTAGTAGTAGTAATAGTAGTAGTAGTAGTAGTAGTAGTAGTAGTAGTAGTAGTAGTAGTAGTAGTAGTAGTAATCTGTCCAGCGTTTGCTTTCCTGTTGTGTGTACGTGTGTGCGGATAGCGCCAGAATCGCGGACGTTGAGTCGGAGGTTGGATTGTGATGTCTGGTGTAAGTTTCGTATTTTTGTAATTTGTGAATGGCAAGTTAGAAAAAAATTAAACCCTTCCAAGATGGACAATAAATAAGACCAAAATATTTTATGGTAAAGTTAAGAGCGTAAGAACTATAGTTTTTTAGGAGATGTGATTATTGGATTAACCAATCAGAAATCGTCTGTGGCACACACATCTCTGTTTATATATATATATATATATATATATATATATATATATATATATATATATATATATATATATATATATATAATAAAATGTTTGAGTCATGTCCAGGTAACCTACATCTCAAATTTCAAGTGGTTAGACCCAAAATTGACGGAGGAGTTTGATAGAGTAGTCAAAGATCAACTCTTATAACTTTGACCTCTTGGCAGCCAAATTTTCGGCCAAAAGCTGATTAAAAAGCTTGCTGCGTGTACGAATACCCTTTATGTAAAATCTAAAATATTTAGACCCAAAATTGGCTGAATAGTTTGCTAGAGACCACAAAGGTCAAATCTTTTGAACAGTGACACTTTGGTTGCTAAATTATCCGCAAAAAAACGATTAAAAAGCTTACTCTATGCCTGAATACACATTATGTTAAATTGCAAATGTTTAGACCAAAAGTTGGCTGAGTAATTTGGTAGAGGCCGCAGGGATACATTTTTTAATACTCTGACACTAATTTTCACCTCTTAACATTTAGTGTTTCGGGCTCAAATTAAATTTTTAAAGTTTGATCTATGTCCAAGGTACCTACATCTAAATTTCAAGTGTTTAGACTCAAAATTGGCAGAGGAGTTTGGTAGAGTTTTCAAAGGTTAAATCGTTGAATTTTGACAGCCAAATTTCTGGCCGAAACCCGATTAAAAAGATTTTCCCAAATCTCAATACCCCTTATGTCAAATATCGAGTTTGTAGACTGAAAATTGACAGAGTTATTTGATAGGGAAATGTAAACACACAGACAGACAGACAATTTCATTTTTATAGATATATGCTTAGTGCGAATATAGGTTGCGATAATAATATTGTAAAAAAATACAATTGTACAAGCATAAGTATGGGTTATAGCTACGATTTCCTATTTTTATTATTTATTTCATAGTCAATAATTAGACATTGATAAGCGGAAAATAAATGATGTCTTAACATAGTGAAGGAGGCGCATTCACGTTATCTAAAAGAAATATTATCATTAATCAGAAGGGCAATATTTTTCTCATCTGCAGAGCAGAAACCGGAAGTCAGAAAGAGTAGACAATTTTGACTATAACCAAAAATATCACTATTGAAATATTTGTAAAATTTTACTAAGGAAAAGCTACGTTTACTTTGGTTATCGGACTATAGTTTCAAGTGTATCCTCGAATCGATTTTATTTAATTGCTTGGCTTTTTGAATAGTAGCAACGTGTAGTAACTGTTCTGATACAATGTCAGAGATGAAGTAATCATTCGAGATAGAAAGAACATTTTTATTTTTATTTCAATCCAGTGTTCACATTTTGGCGAGCATTATTTTATATTCATTAAAAACTACATTTATGAAAATCTGCTCTTGTGAAAAGACAAATAATCAATGAACCTATTTAATTGTACATAGGCACAAAGCTAGAAGTTGGAAAAACCAGATTGCCCGGAGACCAGAAGTTGGAAAAACCAGATTGCCCGGAGACCAGAAGTTGGAAAAACCAGATTGCCCGGAGACCAGAAGTTGGAAAAACCAGATTGCCTGGTTGACTGCAAAAATAGCCTATAACGGAATCGTCGATATGCCCGATAAGTGCGTCTCGGGCGAGCGGCAATTAACCAACCACCTTAACAAGGTAAAAGTAAATCCTGGGAGGGTGCACTTCCTATACCCAAACCGGGACATTCGTTATTCCGATAAGAAATTAAATGCCAAAATGGTGCCAAGGCGAACCTCAAATAGTATCAATACAAAAACACAAGGTCCGATACATCCTCGGACATGCCACACATATATTATGCATTTAGCACGCGAGGAAGTACGCAATAACTTATTTTATAGCGATAACAAATTAATAATATTGTACAATATTGTAAGTGACCTCTTATATGTTGATGGATCAACGTAACATAAACGGGTGTAGAAAAAGTAGGATGTTTGTCTTGATTGTTAACGTCTTTTTTTTTCTTCTCAATGTATAAACATTTCCTTTTGGGCACCCCTACCTACCCGCCGGCAAAATACTGAAACAACTGGGCCTCCTGCCAAACACAGTAATACGGCGTCGCCGACTCATCGAACCGGATGAGAGAAACAAGGAAAAATGGCACGTCTTCCGGTCGTTTGTGCATCCTCCAGCGGATGATGGAGTAACGAGAAGACGATTACATAGCGAAATTTAGAAATGTAAGCAAGGATATATATATATATATATATATATATATTTATTTATTTATTTATTTATATATATATGTGTGTACATATATATATATATATATAAACTAACATAAAAAATAACCTAAATTTAAAGCTAGATATCCAGGCAAAATAGAAAATACACAAAGGAATAGGTCAACCAGAGGTCAAATAGGCCTTTGTCCGGTAAGTGCGTGTCCATTGGCTGATAGGAAGGGCGCGGTGGATACTAGAAAGCTGATTGGCTAACTAAAATCTCAATAGAAGGTGCCTGAATAAAAAGGACAGACCACCACAAAATTCGCGCATAAGCCTGAAGAATCCTAGAGTGGATGAAACGCGGAATATTCAGTGTAGCTTAATTGCCATATATATTTTATAACTAACTAACTAGCTCTACCTACGTATTGAGCACTTTTGAAGTAAATACTTAAAGTTTACGCATTAATTTATACTTTTGTATATTTATTTTATGTGAGTAAATGAAGTAGTTATATATATATATATATATATATATATATATATATATATATATATATATATATATATAAGTGTGTGGGGTGGTGCGTGTGCATCTAGGGGAAAATATTTAAAGATTTCAGGCGGGAAAACAATCTGCGCCTAACAACATTCTGTGATAGGTTTCCTTGTAAAAAATACGTATAATAATTTTTTTTCTCGAATGGTACGAGATTTACATGAGCGTTACTGAAACCGCGCCTGTGTCTGAAATGGTAGCAGATGTATAATTAAAACTATTTACATAATGCATGGTTGTCGCTAGAAATGCGAGAAATTGGATGTTGTACTTTTTATTGTTCAAATTTTACTCCGTTTAAAATTCATTACCTTCGTCTTAATTACTTCTACAACGTTGATTTCTCATTATGGACAGGGACAGCAGACAAGTTTCATACTTTCAAAGGCAGGTGATTATTCTTTTAGAAAAATGATAGACAATTCTGAGAACTGACGAAATGTTTTGCTTTTTAACCTTTTTTTCAATGATTACAAAGTATCAGTTTGATCGTGTTGTTACAATTCAGAAACAAGAGGATCTTGAACCAGCTGCTGTTAAAAAGAAACGGGACTAGCGATACTTTATTACAATAGAAAATGCGAGCGTGAAAATTAATGTGATTAAACTAAAACATGAAAAAGTAAAGGACCAGGTATTCTAGTAAAAAAATATAATAAATTTAACTTAAAATATTGCAGTATTAAGATTTTTTTAAAATTCAATTTATAACATTATATTATCAATTTTTAATTCTGCCATATTTAAGATACAAATTTATTATATTTTTTACTAGAATATCTTGTCCATTTCTTTTCCAGTTTTAACAACTAATCATTTACTTTTCCATGTTTAAGCTTAACCATATTACTTTTCATGCTCGCATTTTCTATTGTAATCCATGATTTTTCCAGGCTTCCAATAAATTCACTTGTTCTTTTTTTTAAATTTCAGTCTTTTTGTTTGCTCCCATAAACACATATGTAATAATAATGTAAGGCACTCGTCTGCTTTCAATAAAATCCCTCCAATTATTACCTTTCCATGTTTTCATTCTCTGTTTCACGTGTTACTTCTCTTTTCGAATTAGTAGCAACAGTAATCGCTGAAGCAACGTGGTTGCTATGTAAAGCAGTTATAAAAAGCGTCGCTCACCTCCTTACATGTTTTTTTTTCGATTTTGAACACCAGGAAATTCATCATAACTTTTGTTTTACTGAACGAAAATTGATTTTTTCTTTTCACAATTTAGCTGAAAAGGTGATCTATAAACTGTAATAATTGTTTGAAATTCGGTCGAAAAATAAGTGATCGGTGAAGCTTTAAAGAAGTTCTAAATTACTAAAACTGATACTTAACCAGATATTCAAACATGGTAATGTTTGAATGATATAAGTAGTCATTTGTAAGAAATAAGTTATCGTTTTATTCATTTCCTTCTTTTCCCCCTACGGCATGTAGTCACAAACATCATAATATGGCATGGTGTGTCTGATTGGTATAATGCACCACGACAGTTACAAAAGAGAGAGGGAAAATGAATAGATTATACTTTTTTATTAGTGAAAAGATTGGCAAATGATATTTTTAAACAACTGACTTTTAAAGCTATCGTAAAAGCAAAGTACAATAAAAAACGGATACTTGTACAGTTTAATCGAGACATTAAAAATTGAAAATATTGATAAAAGGTTATATTGTACGTATCCGTTATGGAACGAAGTTCTCCGAAAGAAAAACTCCCTTAATTTCATCAAGTAGTATTTTTTGTTTGTATCTTTTCTTTACAGGAAAAAAAAGCATTTGTTATGATATCGAGCAAATGGTTCGATTTTTAGGAAGAAAAGCTAGTATTAAAGATGGGAAAGGAGTGTCGGCGCTTTAAATTGAGTTATCTCCCCGTGGCGTGTTCACAAAATTCCATAATGGCTGACCTCAACGTGCTCTCAGAAAAACGTGTTTTTTTTTTTTTTTTTTCGCTGTAAAAAAAAAACTACTCGATCAAATTAATTGAATTTTTTTTTCGGAGATCCTCAGTCCAAAACGGATACGTACAATATAACTTTTTTTTCGATATTTACATTTTTTAATATCTTGATTAAACTGTACAAGTACCAAAAATGTCTCTGTCGGACCATGATAATGAAACATGCACGAAGTTCTTACGTCATGATGCTCGCTCTTGAGAAAAGGGGTTTGTAGAGGTTAATACCTTTTGGTGTGTTATTCCATAGGTTTCCTCGAATCTTCTATAACTCTCAGAACTATGAGATGCATAATATAACCTCTTCATAGTGATCTTTATTTATTTTTATCATCTTATAGTTGTTGTTTCACGACGTTTCGGTCAGCTATTCCTCTGAGCGGCTTTGGGTAGGATTGAACCCGCTATCTTCAGAAAATGCTTACCTGAAACTGTAACGAATCGACGTCTCTAGCCACTGCGCCACTGGCCCCCGGCTCTCTGTGGCGTCGGACGACAAGATCAAAGTGTAGTATCTGTTCCGACAGGTACTGCAAGCAAAGACAATATGTGGGGGTAAGCCCACATATCAGACCTTGGTCAATGTAGGGATCACCCTACAGACCAACAGTTACTATCCAGCTCCCATTTCCCACCTCTCGGGAGCTGGTCCCCCCTTTCCCTCCCCCTCCCTCTCTCTCCACATTAAAAAACGGCCTTGTGCCTAATTTGTTTAGTGGGGAAGCAAATAAATACAACAATCTAGCCACTGCGCCATGGGCTCCGAAGGACGATCAAGGTTGGATTTTTTGATCTTATAAATCCAAGTTTATTTGTTATCTGATCTTCCATTGTCGGATTCGTACCAAATGGTATATCTTATTAAATTAATCGGAATTCTCATAAAGCTGAGTAATTTGAATATTTTTATTTATTTGCGGACTTTTATCCTCATCTTTTATAGTTGCTGTTTCGCGACGTTTCGGTCAACTATTCCTCTGACCTTCGTCAGGTTGTTAACTGAGACAGTATAGTAATTACTGAAGATACAGTTTAAGATTCAGCATTTCTATCCCGTGGCGGTGAAAAACCTGACGAAGGCCAGAGGAATAGTTGACCGAAACGTCGTGAAACAACAACTATAAAGATGGTATAATAATCCGCAAATAAATGAATAAAATATACAAATACCTCATCTCAAAGAAAACTCCAATAATTAAATAATATCTTCATAATCAGTTGCTTTGGTTATCATTTCGAAATTATCACAACTGGATAACGGTTTTATGTATTTTTATTGAATATTTTATGTAACGGATTAGTTGATGTCAATAGGAAGTAAAAAAATAACTTACCCACTATAGTTGTCAGCATCTGGTTCTATTTCTTATACATTTATTATTTACCTTTATGTAAAACTAGCATGGGTGCCCGGCGTTGCCCGGGTGTTTGGAGGTGTGTGTTAAGCAAAAAGAAAAAAGTGGTAGTAGGATGCCAGGCTCGAACCCGTATCGCGAAGGAGGAAAACGACAGGGAAAAAACGTGACGTCTTAGCTGGTACGACCACCGTCAAACCGGAAGTGACGTAGTTAATTAAGGCTAGACAATCGAAGAAGAGGGATGACTTTCGAAAATATCGGCGAAAAAAGCCACCCTCCTGTAGAAAAGTTCCCAGTTGAAGGTGAAGATATTAAAGTTTTTAGCAGACTTTTCGATATTTGTCGTCTGAAAGTCGACTTCAAAACGATACTGATCTTGTAAAAATCCGTCGCCTCTGTAGAAGGTTTTAGGCAGACATGCAAACATACATGCATACATTTATATATTGGTAACTCAAATTTTCGACCCAAACCGATTAAAAAGTTTGCCCTATCTCTGAATACCCTTTATGTACAATTTTAAATGTTTAGACCAGAAATCGTCTGAATAATTTGGTAGAGACCGAATCGGTCGAATTTTTTTAATTTGACCCCCATTATGACCCCTTAAAATTTATTGTTTTGGGCTCAAACGAAGTTATTAAGTTAGATCTATGTCCAAGGAACCTATATCCAAAATTTCAATTATTTAGACCCAAAATTGTCGGAGTAGTTTGGTAGAGTTCTCAAAGGTCAAATCGTTGAACTTTGACCCCTTAACACCGAAACTTCTGGCCGAAAACGGATTTCAAAGATGTTCCAAAATCTCAATACCCTGTATATCAAATTTCAAGTCTGTAGACGTAAAATTGACAGAGTTCTTGTGTTGGGAAATGTACACAGACAGACACACAGACACAGACACAGACAGACACTTTCCTTTAAATCATGTGTAGAATTTTGTCTTGGAAAAACGGTATACGTGGTCTCTAAACTTTACTTGCGATCAGAACCTAATAGATCTTTTAAAATGTGTATATATTCTATTTTTATAAAATTTTTATCATATGCATTAATTTCATTGAGCAAGAAACAAAGGTGGTTCCGAATCTCCACATGATTTTCTATTTGTCGAATGTCTAGGTGCTGAAACCTCGAAGTGACCCATGATTATATACATCCCTTTAAAAACTTTTCCGGCATTTCAGCTTCTTCCAAATATCTTAAGGTTCGAGGAGGGGGGATGAAATAGTGTTATGAGGAGAGAGAAAAAGTGTATAGTAATGATGCGCATTTAGTCCCGAGCAACTGCATTTCGCCAATTATTAAGTAGACTATACGAGTATATACACGAAATAGTAAATTATGTAAATTGGAAATTGTCAGTTTATAAAACAATTATTCATTTTTGAGTATATGTACATATATTAAATTTCAATAATTAATACCTATATATATATGTATACATATATATATGTATATATATATATATATTATATATATAGTATACATATATTATATATATATTATATACATGTTATATATATATTATATACATGTTATATATATATTATATTATATATATATATATATATATATATATATATATAATTTGAGGTTGCTATTTTCCAAAGGAAGGTTAACCAGTGAAATATAACGAGGTTCATACGAGGGTGCTCAATACAGAAGTAGAGCAAGTTACATTTGTCTTTACATAAGCAGTAGTTTGTTGCTACACAGTCATGAGCATGCTTCGGTCTTACCAACTAGAGACCTCATCAGGCAACAACCCTTATTTCCGAAAGCGGAATTCAAAATGAAGAGCGAAAATTAATTCTCAGCAAAAGAAGCCTTTTTTTTCTTTTGTTATTTAATTTGAATAAAATAAAATACGCATCAATCAAATATATATATGTGGGGGGGTGTAAATGTTTATATGTACATATTCTGCGTACAGACGACTGGGAAATGTCCGTGAATTTAATATTGCCTGGACACTTCCTCCGTTGAAGGAAGTCGCTTCAACCCGCCTAGGTAAGTGCCATACAACAAACAAAAATATGTCCGCATATATATGAATGCCTTTGATTATGTTAGTCTATATCTAGAGCAATGCTTATCTTTATATGTCTAAATGTATATATGTATAAACCAGTATTGTTCAATAATCACATCAAGTAGATAACTCTAACTCGTATATATTTATGTATATATATATATATATATATATATATATATATATATATATATATATATATAGTAATTTATAAAATATATATGGCGATTAAGCTACACTGAATATTCGGCGTTTCATCCACTCTAGGATTCGTCAGGCTTATGCGCGAATTCTGCGGTTGTTTATTGTTTTTATATGGCCCTCTTCTGTTGAGGGTTTTAGTTAGCCAATCAGCTTTCTAGTATCCACCGCGCCCCTTCCTATCAGCCAATGGGCATGCATTTTATCGAACAAAGGATCTGTTTTAAATACTTAAAGTTTACGCATAAATCTATACTTTCGTATATTAATTTTATGTGAGTAAATGAAGTAGTTATATATATATATATATATATATATATATATATATATATATATATAGTAGAAATGGTAATTAATAAAAACCTGAAGAAAGTGCTCAATACTGTTGTAGAGCAAATATGCGTTTTATTTTTTATTACCGCATTTTTCTGTTTAGTTACATTATTGTTTCGGCTACACGGCCGTTCTTTGTCCGTCATGTAGCTTCCTCAGACTTTTACAGTAAAAAAATCTCTATGTAGGGTGCCCCCTCCACCATTAAACGTTTAATGGTGGAGGGGGGCACCCTACATAGAGATTTTTTTTATTTTCTCTCACAGTTTTTGAATAAAATAGAATACTGGAGAATTGGACTTATCTAAGTTGCCACTTAGTGCCATGCTCTAATACCTTACCTTATAGAGTTTGTAGATTGTTAACGCGCGTGCGCGTAGAAAAACTTTCATTTATCTAATGTCTGGTGGTCGTTTTCAGAAAATTAATTTCATGCATCTCATCCTCATGCGTCATGCAGAAGGAAAAATATTAAAATACAAACACATGTATGGTATTATGTATATATATATATTTATTATACAATAATATTGTAATTACAGTAATAATAATAATAATAGTAATAATAATAATGATAATGGAAAGGACAGACATTAGATAGGAAAAAGTTTTTTGGCGGCCATGACACCTTAGACTTAGACCATAGATGGATTTCTTTTTTCTCAGTCAGAGTCTGTCAGCAATTCCTTCCTGTATTGGTGAGTCATCGCCGAGAATAGTTCATGCTTTTCGCGGATCTGTTCGTGGATCGGCGTTACTCTACTTTGAATTTGCACATCTGTTGCGGCTGCAGCGATGATGTTGGCGAGGTTGGCGATGTTTTTATGTATGCTTTCCCACATCTGTCTTGTCGATGTTTTTTCCGTTTTTGCGCAGTAGATCATCAGGCCCCCGACGTCCGTCGAATTAGCCTTCTTCATAATTTTTGTCAAGAAGTCGTACTTTTGACCTCTTAGACTGTCCGATTTGTTAGCTAGTCGTGACTCCTCTAATTCTGGACTCGGTTCCCGGATGGTCTTGTCTGTGAGCTGACGCAGCATTGCCAGTTGCCTTTCGGTAGTCAGGTTACCTGCCGGTAGCACCGTTCTGATGTTGGGATCTGTTGTTAGGTAACCGCAAAGTCCGTACGGACTGTACACCTTTGGACATGTCATTGTATAAGGTTGTTCGCCGCGGTCCTGTAGAGTTTTCTTTAACCGACTGAAGCCGTACTCGCAAGTTGGATGTTCGTAATGCCAACTTATGACGTGGAAGTGATCTACGTCCGAGCAGTTCTTTAGTCGGCTAGGTCCGGCTTCGTGGTATACCACAATGTACGGTCTCTGGTCTAGGATGTTTGCAAATAGTGAATTTTCACGGTCGTTTTCGTCGAAGCTGCATGACTTGCGGAATGGAGGTATGTGTTGTTGCTCGCCCTTTACGGTGAAGGAGTTGGTCCGTCTCCATCTGTAGACCCAAGTGTACCGTGTAAGTTTTCGTCCTGCATGTGTGTCTGAGAGGACGTAGTCGTTGAAGCGGGCCTTCTCCTCGTGTTGCGTCGGTGCGTCCATCGTCGTTGTCTGCGGAGTCTGTCCCAAGCCGTCTTATTTATAATGATTTTTCCCTTAGGTCTGCACATTCTTGTAGGATCCGATTTGGCCGACGTGACAAACGGGGTAAGTGCGGCGTAAATGAGATTTTGCTGACTCTGTTTATTTTTTAGCGAAGTCAGCGTTTTTTAGGCAACGCCTCTCAGTGGGCGTGACCTGTTATTTGTTCACGAACTTTCCGTGGTTGTAGCCAATCGTGACACCCGTGTGGGTGTCCTTTGCAATGTATGTTCCGTGTCCATGTAGCATCCCTTTGGGGATTTGTCCGTGTAGATGCCTGTTCGGTGCGACTATGTTGTGTAATTCGTAGTGCCAGTCGTCGTCTACACCTATTAACGCACAGTTGTGATCGTTTACAGATAGTTTGTCGGGTGTTTGTAGGATTCGTACCATCCTCAATATTTTGTTTGTTTCTTTTTTTTTCTTCCTTATTGCCAGGTTGTAAAGTTTGAAAAGGAAAAAATCAGTAGTAAAGCTCCGCGCTTTGTGGTTCAGCGGTTGTATTTTGAAATATTGGGAACGGTGCGTTGGCTACGCGAGATTAACATTTCGTTAAAGAAGCCTTCATTTAATTTGAATAAAATAAAACACGCATCAATTTCACTTGAAAGCTAAATTATAACATAATTTTACGAAAATAAAAAATATTTTACTTGTTTTAAATTTAATTTTAATATATTTCGGAGTCAAACTCCATTCTCGGTAAATATTTTGTTTCTTTTTTTTTCTTCTTTTTTGCCATGTTGTACAGTTGGAGAAAAAAAAAACTTGGAGAAAGAAGAGTCTGTACTGAATATCCGCGCGTTGTGTCTCAGCGGTTGTATTTTGAAATGAACGGTGCGTTGGCTATGCGAGATTACCCTCAGGGGTGTGCGTTCCGTTATAGAAGCGTTGATTTAATTTGAATACAATAAAATACGCATCAAGTGCCCGTTGAAAGTAAAATTACAATTTTAAATTAAATGTATTTAAATTATAAATTTCAAACAAGTAAAATATACTTTTACAACGGAGACATCAAAAGAGGCTAGCAAAATTGTGTTGACAATTAAGGTGACTATGTAGAGAAAAAAAAATACAGGTACAAAAGGTTGCTCGTTCTTTGTAGTTCTTTAACGTTAGAGATTTTGAGTTCAAAATAGAAAGTTGTACTCTTACAACGAGCCTCGTATATATACTATATCATTATAAAACTCAAATCGTCTTGCTTCTTTGCTTTGGTCTTTAACCCGTTTTTCCGTCTCCGGTTTAAGAGTTCAGTTTACGATCTCCGGTTTTGCGCAAATACTTGATATCTACAAACGGTATAGGCGAGATTTATTATATAACAACAAATATCGATAAGACAATTTTTTAAAAGAAATAAATTTTAAAACATAATCAATTTACGTGATTTAAAAAAAAAAAATATTTTTCCAATATATATTTGTGCGTGATTAAAACATATTTCTTCTCCGGTTCCGATTTAAGACTGTGATTTAGCATCTCTGAATTTGCGTAAACTTGATACATACAGACGATATGGGCGAGATTTATTAATTAAAAACAAATAACGATAAGACAAAAAATGTGCTCTTTCATTTAACAACCCGCGCGGAAATAATAACGTTATTTTTTTTAAAACGTATTATTTAACATGGGTAGGGTGTTTTGTAACTATCCTGTACTTTCATCTAACAATTTACTAAAAAAAAGATATCGCAAAACATGCTTATGTTTATATGTCTAAATGTATATATGTATGTATAGACCAGTATTGTTCAATAACTACATCCAGTAGATAACTCTAACTCGTATATATTTATGTATATATGTGTGTGTGTGTATGTGTGTGTATGTGTGTGTGTGTGTGTGTGTGTATGTGTGCATATGCATAAAATAAAATCCGCACCAAGTGCGCTTAAAAGCTAAATTACAACACAATTTAATTTGAAAATACTATTTAAAAAATAGCGCGGGTCGTTCAATACAAAAGCCCTTTTCAAAAAGTCGTAAATAAATAAAAACTAATGACAGGGGTTGGGCGACTGAACATTTCTCAAAGTAAAAAGTTGAAAAAAAAAAAGAAAAATTAATAATAATGACACGGGGGCTAAAGGAACCAACATTAAATCGGATCTGAAAATGAGGAATCCATTTACTAGAATGTTGTATCTGAAATTGAACCCCTTCCAAATCATTAAATATTGATTTTTTTTTTCAATTTCTTATAATCTGATAGTTTAGTTTTCAATAATCTGCAGAAATAGTTGAAAAAAAAGACGAAATAGAAAAATTATAAGGGGATGCCGATTGTTGAGATACACCTACATAGTTTTTACCTTTTTTTTTTACCCAAGTTGTTCGTGATTAAAACTAGAACTTGATTTACGATTATTTTATTTTTTCATTGCGAGTTGGAATTGCTTTTAAACCAAAAAAAAGACAAAGCAAATATGTGTTTCTAATGTCAAACAAAACTACGTGTGTGTGTTAACAGCCACTAATTAAAGATTTTTGATTTTTTATGAGGTAAACTCTGCTGGGTTATGTCGTATAAAATCCATTTTTTTAATATGTTAATACATATTTAAAAAAGATGGATTTTATACGATATAACCAAGCGTAGTTTACCTCCTAAAAAAAATTAAAATCTTTAATTAATGGCAGTTAACACACACAAAAAATCTAGAGTGGATATGTACGATGCATGATTCTTCTTTGTACTTTTTCTTTTTTTTTTAAATCCCTCTTACATAAATGATGTTTCATTTCATTTAAGGGCAATGATGTTAAGACCTTTATTATCCAATGTGTTTCGTATTGTTTTCACTGGTTGCCATGTTTGTCTTCGTGGGCGCGTGCAGGCATTTTTTGCGCGCACGCTCAAAATTGCGTATTGTTTTCACTGGTCGCCACGTTTGTTTTCGCGCGCGTGCATTCAATTTTTGCACGCTTATACATTAATTCTGTGTACTCACTTTTCCATAGCTATCTATGATATATAATGACCTAACGGGTTACGGGTAGTGTAGTATATATATATATATATATATATATATATATATATATATATATATATATATATATATATATATATATATATATATATATATATATATGCATATATATATATATATTTCTGTGGAAATATTCTTTATTCACTTACATTTCCTGTTTATATATACTAATCCTTATTAAAGAAGCTCAATGTAATTACAGAGCAATATAATAAATGAATGACAAAAGTCTATATTCAAAATTTCATGATGTTGGTCATCTTACAATTAATTCCTTTAATTCAGTTGACATTTATAATTCTTGACAGTATCTGTTACGCAGTACAAAATCATCCACTTAATTATTATATCAATCAATGAATCTATTTTGCCCTTAACTAATCATCAGAAATAGCAACTATCAATCCACCAAAAGGAAATAGAATGCGCTTGAGCATTATTAAAATATCAAATTAAATATATATATATATATATATATATATATATATATATATATATATATCTAGTAAGTTATAAAATGTATATGGCGATTAAGCTACACTGAATATTCCTCGTTTCATCCACTCTAGGATTCTTCAGGCTTATGCGCGAATTCTGTGGTTGTTTGTCGTTTTTATATGCGCATCTCCTATTGAAATTTTAGTTAGTCAATAAGTTTTCTAGAATCCACCGCGCCCTTTCTATCAACCAATGAGCATGCACTTATCGGACAAAGGCCTATTTGACCTATGGTTGGCCTGTTCCTTTGTGTGTGCTCTATTTAGCTTGGATATTTAGTTTCTTGGTCTGTTTTAAATCTAGGTTAGTGTTTTTTTTATTAATGTTAGTTTATATATATAAATATATATATATATATGTGTGTGTGTGTACACATATATATGCACATATATATACATATATAAAAACATAGATATATCTGTGATCGTTTATGTATATTCATGTTTATTTAATTGTTTATTTTCTATTGTTTTTGTTAGTTTAAAACTATTTTGTATCACTAGCCTAGAGTAAATTTTATCTTGTGAACACAGTTGTTTGCTATTTCTCTTCTACAGTTTAATAGATGTTGGGGTTCTAACAGGTACTACCCCTCCGGGTCAGAGTTGATCTGGGAGCAATGGTAATTAAAGGGTGGCTCCACACTCCCCAAAGCCCGCAAGCTGGGGCCTCACCACTGGATATAGTTGAGGGTCATATCCAGGACCATAGACTTTTGTCATTGAGTATATATATATATATATATATATATATATATATATATATATATATATATATATATATACGTGAGTGTGTTTTCTGCTGTGCAATTTTTATTAATCGAACGAGATAAGATTCCGAGCGTGAAGTTTGTATTTGTCCCACTCTCCAGAATGGCAAATATAAATCAGACGTTGACCTTTCCAACTGGAATCGAACAGGCATCCATGGAGGATTCCATTCATTGAGAAACCGTTGATATTTACGGATTGTGTCTAGTGAACAAGCGATATGGGTGTAAGAACGCGAATCAGATTTAGGAGTGAATGTGCCATGTTGATATTTGCAGTTTCCATGCCTTGATGATTTTATAAGTAGAAACCTACAGTTTTCATTTGAAATTTGATCTTTTTTTTATTTTTTTATAGTTCCAATATTCCAGGTTAGTTTTTTTTTTCTTTCACTCCATCTATACACACACGCGCGCGCACGCGAACGCACACACACACACACACACACACACACATATATATATATATATATATATTAGCGATGCAACGATTCTAATATTTTTCCCGCTTTTGATACAATTGAAATTATGGTAACCCCCATTGTTCCTATTTACAATGTCTCCCCACGGGACAGAGTTAGACACCAAGGCCGTTTTTTAATGTGGAGAAAAGGAACAAAAATAAAAATTGTCTCAGTCATGAAAGATTTCTCCTCCACTGACAGAGAACAAGAAATTGAAGTGCAGCATCTGAAGAACAGATACTACACTTTGAGGTATTTATTTGCTCCCCCACAGAGCAAATTAGGCACAAGGCCGATTTTTAAAGTGAGGAGTGATGGGGAAATGGGGATTAACTCCCCGGGGAGTAGGGGAGCTGGATAGTGACAATTGGTATGAAGGGCCCCACCCCCACACTGACCAAGGTCCCACATGTGGGGCTGCCCCCACACATGGTCTTTGCTTGCAGTATCTGCCGGAACAGATACTACACTTTTATCTTTACCCGAAGGCCAAGAACCCGCATTGTCCATGAGACAACCTATTTCAATAGTTCACAAAATATACATACATTTTTTTTTTTTTTTAAATTCAATTTCCACCCCAAACAAGGCACAGTGCCACTTTGAAGCAGGGGGCTACTATCAGGGACTTAATTAGCGGGGTCATTTTAAAGGGAGATGAGTAGAAAGATGTTTGTTAACATTACACTTGAACTTCTGCATATCATTGCAGTTGGGAAAGCAGAATCCCGGAAGGGAGTTCCAAAGACCCGCAGTTCTGGGGAAGAAACTATTGGAGTAAAAGGTTTTCTTGCACCTAGGGATCTCTACTGTAAAGGGATGAGACATAGTAGCTTGTCGGGTTTGTCGGGGGTAGTTACGTCGGGGAGGTACAAGTGTTTGCAGTTCGTCAGAGCATTCACCATTGAAGTATTTGTAGAACAGGCAGAGGGATGCAACATCTCGTCGATGGGACAGAGGCTGAAGCCTAGATGACAGTTCAGGACCTATCAGGTTGGCGACTCTCTTTTGAACCCTGTCCAGGAGCGAGAGACAAGAAGCAGATGCACCAGCCCAGATGTGACAACAGTACTCCATACATGGGCGAATGGTTGCCTTATAGAGGTATAGGATACTGTCAGGCGTAAGTAGTTTTCTAGCACGGTAGAGGGAGCCAACCTTCCTTGCAGCAGCCTTGGCAATGCTCTCAATGTATCTATTCCAGTTCATATTCCCTGTAAACGTTAGGCCGAGGAGTTTAAAAGAAGTACTTTCAGGTAATGTGTTCTTGGCCATTGCTATTGGTGGCAGAGAAGGTTTCTTGTAGTTATTGAAGGAAACAAGCTTAGTCTTAGCAGCATTGAATGTGACCAACCATTTTTGTCCCCATTCCACTACGGATTGGACGTCATCCTCTAGCGTTTCTGCCATTTCCTTGGATATGTGTTCATTTGTTTTCCCCTCATATCTGTTATAGAGAGTGGTGTCATCGGCAAATATACCCATCTCCGAAACAATTTTATCAGGGAGGTCGTTTATGAATAACAGGAATAATAGAGGTCCAAGGATAGACCCCTGAGGTACTCCCGCATTTATGTCGTATTGTTTGGATGTACGACCGTCGAGGACAACTTTGATTTTTCTATTAGTTAAGAAGGATTTAATTTCATTATGAATTCTTCCAGTGATTCCATATGATCTAATTTTCCTTAGAAGACCATCGTGCCATACCCTGTCAAAAGCCTTAGATATATCGAGGGCCACCGCTCTACCCTCCCCTGTTTTATCCAATGAACGGTATATACGTTCAGAAACTACAGTTAAGATATCTGCTGTTGAACGGGCTTGCCTGAATCCATATTGTTTGTCAGTCAGGAGTTTAGCAGCTGTTAGGTGCTGGACTAGGGCTTGATTAACTAAGGACTCAAATATTTTGGCGAAAAGCGGGAGGAGGCTAATGGGGCGATAATTTAGTGGGTCAGTTCTTTCACCAGAATTCTTGAAGACTGGTACCACAGAGGCGGTTTTCCAGCAGTCGGGAAAACAAGATTCGTTACATACACACTCACACATACATGATACATATATATAGTGGGATATAGATATGAACGCATTTTATACAAAACTTCTTTTATTACGAACATCCTATACGCATATACCTTTTATATTTATGTGTGTATGTGTAGAGAAATAGACAAAAGATGTGCATCCACCTCTGTGTATTTGCGTGTATGTTGATTTCCGAAATATGCGTGTGTGAAAATCAGAAATATCGTTTTCCCCATACTCGGTGGCCGTTGAGGATTGCTGAGTACTAAAAGTTTGACCGTTGGTTATAGGCGACATATTGTCTGACTTCTTAAGTAATTTACAACGCTAAACCAAAGAATAGATACTTAATTTCAGGTTATAAAAAGAATAAAATACAAATTGTCCCTACCGAAGTTAAGACGAGAATAAATAAAAGCCTGAGATAAATGGATTGTTACGACGCCTTGCTTATACCAATCATACCAACCCCCACCTCTCTTCTATGGCAAGATTCTTATTTTGTAAGTGATATAAGAAAATGTTTTTGTATCTAAAGTTTAAGTTTTCGAGGGTAATTCTTGGCCTGAAGACGTAATCTCCCCAGCACGGGTGATTACAGAAACATGTATGCACATATGTAGCCATCAATGTTTGTATAAATAAATTTAATATACCTGCTCTGTTTACTCATTAAGCACATTTTGTTAGACACATGTTGTCTCAATGGATGTAGTTCTAGGAAACTAAATCTCTACTGCCATAATATATATATATATATATATTACCATTAGCATATAAGCGACGCTCTTTGTGTAAACAAATCGAGCGGAGGTATTTCGGACGATATCAAAACATCGTTAAACTCACCACTCGTTCAAGCAGCCGCCAATAGCGTAATGGTTAGAAGCCTTGACTGCCGTATAAACGGTCGGGTTTCAATCCTGGCTTGAGGTAGTTGCCTGTCTAGCCGCACTGATGAGCTGTGAAACAGCGAAACAGTACTGTATGTGGATGACTATATATATATATATATATATATATATATATATATAGAGAGAGAGAGAGAGAGAGAGAGAAATAAAAAGGAACAAACCGTATTATGTGTTCATCAACGTTCCGTCCTTATTTCGAGACTTCCTCTGATACATATATATATATATATATATGTGTATGTGTGTGTGTGTGTGTGTACATTTATCTTTATAATTATACTTAGAATATTATTTCTTTCCGGGTTTGAAGCATTCAAACTAAGTGCTAACCAACATAATCTATCTATATATCTATAAAGGTGAAAGTGTGTGTGTGTCTGTGTGCATTTCCCTAAGCAATAACTTTGTCAATTTTTAGTCTACAGACTCGAAATTTGATATACAGGGTACGTAGATTTGGGAAAATCTATGTGATCGGTGTTTGGCCGGAAAATTGGCGATTAAGAAGTCAACGTTCAACGATTTGACCTTTGAGAACTCTACCAAACTCCTCCGACAATTTTAGGTTAAAAAAATTTACATTTTTGATATTGGTTCTATGGACATGGATCTAACTTAATAACTCAATTTGAGCCCAAAACAATAAACAAACAATAGGGGTAAAATTTTTAAAAATTGACTGCTATTTTTTTTTTTTTTTTTGCTCAACATACACCTCCAAATACCGGGCAACGCCGGGCACCCATGCTAGTATCTCTATAAAAGTGAACGTGTCTGTATGTGTTTGTGTGTCTGTGTGTTTGTCTCTGTGTATATTTCCCTACGCAATAACTCTGTCAATTTTTAGTCTACAGACTCGAAATTTGATATACAGGGTATGTAGATTTGGGAAAATCTATGTGATCGGTTTTCGGCCAGAAATTTGGCTGTTAAATGGTCAAAGTTTAACGATTTGACCTTTGAGAACTCTACCAAACTCCTCCGACAATTTGGGGTCTGAACATTTGAATTTTTAGATATAGATTCCTTGGGCATGGATCTAACTTAATAACTTAATTTGAACCCAAAACAATAAATGTTAAGGAGTCATAATAGGGGTCAAATTTTAAAAATTGACTGTTTTTTTTGTTGTTGTTTTTTTGCTCAGCATACACCTCCAAACACCCGGGCAACGCCGGGCACCCATGCTAGTATATCTATAAAAGTGAACGTGTCTGTGTGTGTGTCTGTGTACATTTTCCTTCGTAATAACTCTTAATTTTCAGTCTACTGACTCGAAATTTGATATACAGGGTACTGAGATTTGGGAACATCTATGTGATTGGATTTCGGCCAGAAATTTGGCTGTTACGGGGTCAAAGTTTAACGATTTGATCTTTGAGAACTCTACTGAACTCCTCCGAGAATTTTTGATCTAAGCACTTAAAATTTTAGATATAGGTTCCTTGGACATGGATCTAACTTAATAACTTGATCTCAACCCAAAACAATAGATGTTTAGAGGGCATAATAGGGCTCAAAGTAAAAAAAAAAATGACCTTTTTTTTTTTCTCAGCTTACACCTCCAAACACCCGGGCAACGCCGGGCACCCATGCTAGTATATATATATATATATATATATATATATATATATATATATATATGTATATATATATATATATATATATAAAAGTGAACGTGGGTGTGTCTGTCTGTCTGTCTGTATGTATATGTGTGTGTGCGTACATTTCCCTACGCAATAACTCTGTCAATTTTTAGTCTACAGTCAATTTTATGACAAAATGTATTGAAAAAACAACTCTGTTAATTTTTAGTCTGAGATTTGGGAAAATCTATGTGATCAGGTTTCGGCCAGAAATTTGTCTGTTAAGGGGTCAAATTTTAACGATTTGACCTTTGAGAACTCTACCAAACTCCTCCGACAATTTTGGGTCTAAACACTTGAAATTTTAGATATAGGTTCCTTGGACATAGATTTAACTTAATAATTTGATTTGAGCCCAAAACGATGAATTTTAAGGGGTCATATAAGGGGGCAAAGTTTTAAAAATTGACAGTTTTGGTTTTGTTTTGTTTTTGTTTGTTTTTTGTTTTTTTGCTCAGCATACACCTCCAAACACCCGGGCAACGCCGGGCACTCATGCTAGTATCTATATAAAAGTCATTTTGCTACTTATTTTTCTCTGAACATGAAACACATTATTTGAAACTCCATGAAATGAAGAAATAATCATTTTTATTTTGTATTCCTTGTTCAAAAAATTAATGTGTAAATTGTAATTTACAAAATGATCATTTCTTCTCATATATATATGTGTGTGTGTGTGTGTGTGTGTGTGTGTGTGTGTGTGTGTGTGTGTGTGTGTGTGTGTGTGTGTGTGTGTGTGTGTGTGCGTATGTGTGTGTGTGTAGTATCTTTGGGTGTGTGTGTGTGTAGAATATGATCTGAAAATTGCAGAAAAACATGTTTCGTTCATTGTATAGTTGATATGAATCAACCAGACTTGTGAAGTGGAGGAAATGGTTCAACGAAAAAACTGCCGTACGATTAATTCAAAACGCCGTTTGTAATCAAATGGGACAAAATAAAAAAACATGAAAAAAGAAACACTTAAACAAGAAAGAAATAGTTATTTAATCTTATGAAAAATGTTCGTCCAAGAAAAGTATATTAACACCTGTTTTTATTTTTTAAAATCAAATAAATAATAATTTTATGATAAAATGTATTGAAAAAAAAACAACTGTTGTAGATTAATTTATTTTCATGCTTTCATTTTTGATTGCAAAATAAGATGGGTCAGTTTTTATGGAGGTTCAATTCCTTGTTTATATATATTTATGCAGAATTTTTTAAACCAAAGTCGTAAACCGGAACTTGTTAAACGGAAGCGGATGGACGGTTTCAACGCCCAAGCAAAACGGTTTGAGTTTTATATTATTAGGCGTTGAAACCTTCCATTCGCTTCGACTTTATAAGTTCCGGTTTACGACCCCGGTTTCAAAAATTCTGTTTATGCGGAAATATATAAAACAAAGCTACAAAAGCATTTTTTAATCGACAATTTCTTATTCTATTTATTTTTAAGTAGATTTATACATTTCATTTTTCTACATTAACAGTATTAAATAAATAAAACCGAAAATATTTTATGAATTGTTTATTTTAGAAAAGAAAAACAAAAAAAACTGGCAAGATTAGAGATTGAGTGTCAAAATACTCTCGATCCCTATATCACATAAAAGGAACCAAATTCATCTGACCGTCGTTATGTTACAATGCAAACGATATGTAAAAAAAAAAAATATTCGTATTCCAAATATACAATATAAACATACTTTTTTTAAAATCACTTTTTATTTATTTTAAGCAATATATACAGAGTTTTTTTTTAAGTTTTAAACAATATAAATAGAAAAGTTTATGGTTTTATACAATATAAAGATTTTCATTTTTAATTTGAAACAATATTAATAGAATAGTAATTAAACAATTCATCAAATCTCCACACTAACGTAATGTACTTGCAATAACCCTTATCCATGAGTGGCTTCCGGGCCTTGATAAGTGGTGATCACTGTGTAAAAAAAATAAAAATATTAAAAAAATATTTTGAAACAAATATTGTTCACGAATGCTTTCGATTATACTAAGAAAAACTCCCTCTTTTCCAGTCTTCGCCACATGAATTCCATACCATGCATTCCAAACGTTTGTCTGTTTCCAACTTTCTGATTTTATTTTAATAATGAGACTATTAACCTTCTATAGTTTTCGTTAGTATCGAGGGGTAAATCAGGGCAATGAAGTGGTCCAGACCTTTATAGACTGCCCATCCATCCGATAATATTCGTGTTTCTGAGAGGATCCACGAATTAATTATAACGTGCTCTGATCCCTCTTGTCAGCTCTGGTAATATTACAGAGCGTCGAGACATGTTCGACGGACCCAATAATTAATTAGTGGATCCTACCAATGGCACGAATTTTATCGGATGGATGGACGGCCTATAAACGTTTGGATCACTTCAATTACGGAAAGCATCAACATATCGCATATTTTTAGCGCGCGCTTGCGCATACAATAATAGCCACCAATTTTATGATGAGGAATTGCATTCCTTAATATCTAGAAAACTACTTACTTGCAGACGATTTAAATGCGGTTTTCGTTTTCAGCCTACCCGAAAATTGGTAACGGTCGTCATTTTTAAAGAAAATGTTAAGGTAGAAACAAAGTAAAAATTTACTGAAATGTTATTCAAACAGTCTTTGAACATTTATAAATAAATTAAATCCATTATAATAAAAATATGTTCATGGCCTGTTTTATTTTAACCAAACATCAGAGGTAATAGTATTTTTTTTTCACATTAAACATAAAAACATATCTGTTATAAAAACATTTATGACTGTTTATTAATGATATTTTATTTAAAAAATAGGTATGTTTATTTTTTAATATATTTACGAACTGTTTTTGTTTGATTAAAAAGAAAAGTTAATAAATATTTTTATAACAGTCATATTTTAATGTTTAGTGTAATAAAATACAACCATCTCATGTTTGCTTTTAAAAAATAATGCATAAACATATTTTCAATATATATATATATATATATATATATATATATATATATATATATATATATGATGGATTCTCCCGTCGATTTCGACGTATGAGGTTCGGACAACCCATATTTCTAAAACTCATTTATGCTTTTGCCTCTGATGACTTTTTAGTCCAGCAAGGGACTTGCAGACAAGGCCACAAATAGAACATGAATGTGGATTTAACGCTGCAGATATTGGTGCGGCTGCTAGTCGTTTTGCTCTTACTCTGTTTTCTTTCAGTTGCCTTAAGCTTTCAGATTGAAACCTCTGGAGACCTTCAAAACACCTTGATCTCCATCCTTTTCGGTCATTCACCTCATCTTCAAGACTCTTGTATGGTATGTTCACTGCAGACAAGTTACTCTTCAACTTGTCCTTGTACCTAAGCCAAGGACGTCCGACAATTCTTTTACCACCCTCAAATTGACTGTACAACGCAATTTTTGGAATTCTGTCATCGGGCATCCTCAATACATGACAAGCCCACCGCAATTGCGATTGAATAAGGAATGATTCAATGCCAGATATTTTGCATTTTGTGAATAATTCGGCATTTGATACCTTGTCGCGGAGGCTAAGACCACATATGGAGCGTAGACAGCTTTTGTGGAAAACGTCCAGCTGATTAATGTGATGTATGTATGGAGTCCATGACTCAGATCCATAAAGAAGAATGGAAAGAACAACAGCACGGTAGACAAGAAGTTTTGTGTCTAATCGAATACCCCTTTCGTTCCACAAGCGATGGCGAAGATTTCCAAATATATATTGTGTTATAAAAGTTCTAATAAAACTGTTTGAATAAAACTTTTTTTATATTTGCTTAAAAAAATTACATTATATACAGTGTTGGCAGAAACATTCACATAATCATTTCACTGTCTGAATGAATTCTGCCCTGACTCACCACAAGAGTAAGAATTCATTAACCTTAACATTTAAAGAAAAAGAAAATGGGCATGATTACATAAATTCAAAAAGATCCTAAGCGTAATTGCAATTGTGTTTTATGACATTACCCGATCAAAAGATACTGAAAGAAATAAACGGTAGGATGGTCAACATCTTGGAATTTAGAATTCGTCTTTTTGTCATTTATTTCTATATGTTCTCTAATTATATTCAACATACATCAAGCATCATAAAGAAAGGAACTGGTATAAGTAAAGGGGAAATATAATTGAATAAACATATATATATATATATATATATATATATATATATATATATATATATATATATATATATATATTGGTTCACTGTTTGGGGGAAAGAATTCCCGAAAAGTGCTCGATTAGGAAGAAAATATTTTTTAAATATGAGAGCTTAAGGATTATTTATTTAAAACTGTACAAAAGGCCAGAAAAACATGGGTACCGTCGGTTTCAAGCCTTACACAAGGGGGACAAGTTAATGGTAAATAATATTAAGCTATTGTTCATTGTGATGATTTTTTTTTTACACGGTGGTCACCACTTATCAAGGCCCGGAAGCCACTAAGGGATAAGGGTTATTGCAAGTACAGTACGTTAGTGTGGAGATTTATTGAAGTGTTTACTTAAGGGGGCGGTTCATTAGGAATTTGTTTACGTTGGACTTGAAGACATCCAAGTTGTATTCAGGTGGGAAGCAGGCAGGCGGAACAGAGTTTCACAGGCGTGCAGTTCTAAGAAAGAAGATTTCTTCATGAAATCTACGTTTTGATTTAGGCACAGATAAAGAGTGGGGAAAATTTTTGACAGTGGATTCAGCTAGACTGGTGTTTTTCGTGAAAGATTGGCGAGGGGGGCAGAGATTAGAGTTCAGACGAGCACCTGCCATGGAAATAACGATAAAACAAGGATAGGCTCGCAACGTCTCTTCTGTGGGAGAGAGGTTGCAGGGTAGAGAAAAGGGCATCCCCCACTAAGCCACGAAGTCTATTTTGTACTCTGTCAAGGCAGGATAGGCTGTTTTTAGCAGCTCCTGCCCAGATATGGCAGCAGTATTCTATCCTTGGGCGTAATTGGCTTTTATATAGATAGAGAATTGCATTAGTAGTGAGATATCTTCTGGAGCGGTAGAAGGATTCCACCATCTTTCCAGCGACCTTGGCAATAGACTTGATGTACGTGTTCCATTTCAGATCAGAAGTAAAGGACAAACCCAGAAGCTTGTTAAAACATGGGGCTTCTTCTAGAGGAGAGCCACCCATTTCAATTGATGCCAGATGGGGATCAGAGCGTTGATGATGTAAAGATAGGAGTTTGGTTTTAGATGCATTAAAGGTAACTAGCAACGTCTTCCCCCACTGAAACACGCGCTCGAGATCAGAGGAGAGAGAATCAGAGAGAACTTTGTCATTTACAGCCTTTGATGAGTTGCCGTAGATGGTCGTGTCATCAGCATAGATGTCAACGAATGATTTAAGTATGTGTTTAGGGAGATAATTGATGTAGATCAGGAAGAGAGTTGGGCCCAGGATTTACCCTTGAGGGACTCCAGCATTACTACTGCAGGCCTCTGATTTTTGTCCATCGATCACTACTCTTATGAACCTATCGGAGAGAAATGATTTAATGATTGAGAAAACATTTCCAGTTATACCGTAGCTGGAAATCTTGTAAAGTAGGCCCTTATCTCATACCTTGTCGAAGAGCAATTGCCCTAAAAAAGAAGCCTGTCAAGAGCAATTGCCCTAAAAAAGAAGCCTTTGTCAAGAGATTCACTTCTCCTGTGAGATATAACCGTTAGCATATCTGCGGTAGATCTTGCAGAACAGAAACCATATTGTGTGTAACTAAGAAGTTTATTTCTGCTGAGGTGGTTGACTATTTCTCTATTTAATATGGATTCCAGCAACTTACTCATAACACACAGGAGACTTATTGGTCTGTACTGAGAGGGAGATGACTTATCACCTGAATTCTTAAATACAGGGCATACTGATGAGGTTTTCCAGGGAGTCGGAAAGTACTTCTCCTTAAGGCAACGCTTAAACAGTTTCGTAAGTATGGGAGCAAGTTCTGGTTGAAGCTTTTTTTAACACTATAATTGGGATGCTGTCAGGGCCAGTTGCTTTACTGGAATCAAGGTTCTTGATTAGCTTGGCGACCTCATGCACAGATATGTGTATGTTACCTGGCGTGTTCTGTGTTATAGGAGGAACTATGGGAAGTTGATAGCCTTCGTCGCATAGGGTAGAATTAGCTGCTAAGTTCTTTGCAAATAGTTTGGCCTTGTCTGATGCTGACGAGATGACCTCTGGTCCATTGATAATGGTTGGGATAGAACGCACACTTCTGTTCAGGATCATATTTGTTATTTGCCAAAACTGGTGGGAACCAAGCCGCTTATCAGCGACTTTGGATTTAACAGACTGTGCATATAGCTCTCTTGCAATATTTATTACTCTTTTACAGTGGTTGTTGGCGTTCCTGAAAGCAGCTTTAGTCTCAGTGCATCTATTACGTTGGTAGTTAATTGGAGAATTGATATTAGAATATATATATATATATATATATATATATATATATATATATATATATATATATATATAGTCATCCACACAAAGATTGACATTAGAATATATATATATATATATATATATATATATATATATATAATCTAATGTCAATTTTTCAATTATTTATTTGATATATTTTTAATAACTCTGTTTTATTTATTTTGTTTTATTTATTTTGTCTGATTTTGTTCCTAATTTACATGACTTTCGCTCTTGATCGGCTATTTCTGGCGGGCCTAAGGGAAGTAATTCATGCATCGTTTTAATTCTTTAATCTTTTGATTCATTTTTATTTTGATTGAGGGGATAACTCATAAATCATTAATTATTGTACAAAGGCGTCACTACTTATCAAGGTACAGAACCCACTCGAGGATAAGGGTTATTGATTGTACAGTAGTCAATGGGATAATTTCTTAGTAATCGTTAGTAGTAGAAATTTGGTAAATTGGATTATTTAAGGGGGCGGTTCATCAAGAATTTGTTTATGTTGGACTTGAAGACAACCAAATTGTAGTCAGCTGGAAAACAGACAAACGGAATGAAAGTTGCATAGGCGTGCTGTTCTAAGAAAGAAGCTTTGTTCATGGAATCTACTATTCGGTTTAGGCACAAATAAAGAGTGAGGAAAATTATTGACGGTGGTTTCAGCGAGACGTGTGTTTTTCCTGTTTTACAAATTTTCACTTTTATATTCTCTAACCATTTTTTATATCTTATTATCTTTTTTGGATTTGAGTTTTCCTCTTTTCAAGTTGTATATATTTTAGTATATATATAATATATTATATGATTTTGTTTATTTTGGAAGATGGTATTCGTTTATCTAGATATTTGGTTAGAGTTTTGTTTTATTTATTGGTACCCTGACAAAAGAAGGATGGACCTGTAAATTCACCCTTATCCGTTCGTCCGTTCGTTTGTCCGCACTTTTATCAATAACTAGGCCTTAGAATTTTTTTTTCATTTTGCACAAACATTAAACATGATATGAGTAAAAAGTAAGAGAAAACTCCGATTACCCCCCTATGGGTGCCTTTCGAGTTAAAATGGCTAAAATTGACACTTTTGTGCTTATTAAAAAAAAAATTTCTGCCTTGGGTTTTTATAAAACTTTCTTAAAATTTGTAACTGACTGATTTCTATATAATTTTATTTGTTTATACTTCGCAATAACTCTTGCGTGTGCCCTAGAGGCTCTTTCAGGGCTAATAAAAACACTCAGTTTTGGAGACTATTTTAACATATTTTTCCAAAATTTTCTGTGTACATCTATTTAGCAGTTTTGCATGGTGCTGAACTCAAATTTAAATATTTAAGGCTTTTGGGACTGTGGGGGCTGAATGGGGGGGTTAGCAATTAATGAGCTTAGTCATTTTCTTTCTTTCTTTCTTTTTCTTTTTTTTTTTTTTGCATGGTGAAGAACTCAAATTTAGATATGTTAAGGCCTAAAACTGCACCGTTTGTTCATTTGACGTCCCCTGGAAACTGTTGGGGCTAAATGAGGGGGGATAATGCTGAACTTAGTCATTTTTCTGCCTTGTTCACTCTGCACTCACGGAGGATCATGCATGCTTCACTTGTTTTTTTTTTTTATTTATACCAAATTTTATTGTCTATGTATTTTTACTTATTGCGTTCTATGTCAAACGTATTCGCCCAATACATACATACATACATACATACATGCATACATGATGATGATGATTGCGACGTCTTGTCAGACGAATGCCACTCCTTCAGACACTTAAAGTCCATGAGCTCAAAAATGACTTTTTTTCAAGTCCCACTGGTGAATTAACACGCTTAAGCAGGCATGAAACTGAAGACAGTCATTGAGATCAATTATTACATGCTTCCAGCATTTCAATGCTCCACGCATCACAACTTTTCCATCGCCACAGGACCATTTTTATAGACAAATGCCTGCGGGAGTATCTATACACAGATGATGTTGCAGAGTCTTAGCTTTGTACAACAGCTAAGTCTCTCTCTCGGTTCAAAATGTTGATGTCCAGCAACAAGCAATAGTAAGATAGCCAGCAACAAGTTAAACTGCAGATCAGCTTAATGTGGGTACTGGCCTCCCGCTTTATGGTGTTATAAATCAGAGATTTGCTTCTCCTAGAAAGGTTGCCTTCACCACGGCTTGTGGGAGCCCTCTCCACCCTAACACACACATATATACACACAAAAACACACAGTGCTAGTTGGCCGTTGACCCCGAAACGGGTTCATTCGCCCTTTGGAAGGTCTTGTTTTTAATCTTTCAGGGAGACTAGCATACATACATACCTTTTTTTTTAATTCTTCAGGGAAACACACACACACACACACACACACACATATATATATATATAGAGAGAGAGAGAGAGAGAGAGTGTGTGTGTGTGTGTATGTGTGTGTGTGTGTGCGTGCGTGTGAGTGTCTTATAGGTAAATCCATAACTACTTAAATATGTAGTTGACGTACCGAGATGTGCACTTCAAACAGAGCTTCGTAGATATTTGCACTCATCTGGGCAAATTCAATTTAATTGCTTCCAACAGCTTAGCTAGCGTTAAAATTTCTAAAGTTATTCTTGCGAGTATAAAGGCATCGTTTTCACCTCGAACCTTATTTTTAGGTGAGACCCTTGTTAAATTGATCCGTTTTACAAAGATAAGGCAATCATTTTTAACGCCATTCCATCCGTGGGCGAACCATATCATCTTCAATGTTGACAATAAAATGAAGCAGTAAAATGCAAACCTCGAACTCAAACGTTCGTACGACGTCCATCAAGAAAAGAATGAAAAACTGGTTATTGTCAGCCGACTTGCATATCAAACCTATCAACTATCCAACCTCCAAAAATAGTTTCCGCACTTAGACAGTCACACAATGACGTTTTTTTTATGTCGACAGAGTAAATCTTCTAGTATATAAAACTCTTAGTGTAATATAACATAAAATGAAAGTTCAATGAGGTTCAACTTGATGAAATGAAGTTAGAATTACTAAACTGTAGAATTTATAGAACCGGATATGACATCACATGGGTCAAAAACGTAAAAGCGGAGTTAGTTGCTCGCAAGCATGCAACAGATAAATAGACAAGTAATTAATAGAAACATATATTAAGTCGCATTGTTCAAAGAGAGAATGCGCTAATAAGTTCCTTGGAAAAATGGTTCGTATAAACATAAAAAATTGATATACACTCAACACATATTATAGATCCCTCTATGTCTTCGAGGTATCACTGGCAAGTGATATAGAATGAAGATCCAGGCGAATAAACCTTTTCTATCTTCCACCGGTTTGGTCTAGCTTTAGTCTCTTTGAAAGTAAGAATAACACTGGTCTGCGTTTCAAATCATTTTAAACGCCAAAGTAATTTTCAACTGATTTATTGCATTGTGTATGTTTAATTCAAAAGTGTACTTCACTTTATTAGGTCATGTAGGGTTGCTAGCATATATTCTTATTCACTGTGAAATATTTTTTTCTAAATTTCCGAAACACGGCGTTGATTGAGTTTGTTTTTTGCGAAACCGAGTCATGGATAACTTAAAAATGTTTTTTTTTTCTTCTCTTTCTAGTTCTTGAAAAATGTATCAGAAATGTAAAATTGATCTTGATAGGTTCTGTTACATCTGCACACATATTGTTCATCCAGGCCGATAAACAAAAACCATAGATTTTGTGAAGAAAACACACCATGCTTACTTTGGAGTTAAACTAGGACACCTAGATTAGATATTCGTTCTCAATATCTGCTGTAAAACATTATTTGTATAGTATACGTTGTTTGCCTTTGATAACTTTTAGCTGTAAATAAATATTTTAACCGTGCATAGGTCATTGTTTTAGTTTTGGAATATATGTTTAATACGTGAAATGATTATCAAAATAATGTATATACTGGCAAGGGAGATATTGTACTCCTGTGTCTACATATTTTCAAACTCTATCTTGTCCGAAACTAAAAGTCGCAGAGCGGCACAAAGGGTCTCAAAGAATTTGGTTTTTACGGACCGTTGCCTTATGAATCTTTAACCGGTTAAAATAGTTTTTAAGGGGTCAAAAGTGGGCCAAAATTGAAAAAAATCGTTGTACATTTTGTACATTCATTTTAGTTATTATTAATTTTTCATTTTAATCAGTTCATATCCGTGTCACGTTGGTACAGTGGTAACATCATCAGCTTTGAATGCTACAGTTTTGCTTCCGGTTTCGATTCTAGCTGATGGTACCCAAATACTTTTTCTTTTGTATATATATATATATATATATATATATATATATATATATATATATAATTTTAGTCATTCAATAAAATTATAAAAATTATGACGTGAAATGGTTAAATTTCAAAGCAAAATATTTTAATTATTTTATGCAAGACAAAGATGCATTTAAAAAATTACAGGTTCCCATACCAGTTGATTGTTAGTTAATTTTATTCTGAAGTATATATATATATATATATATATATATATATATATATATATATATATATATATATATATATATATATATATATAGCAAGGAAAATAGATATGGTAATTATTCTACACAGAATATTTCGCATTTCAGTCTCGTGAGAATTTGACAGTATAAACCCGAAGAATTCTCACGAGAATAAAACATAGAATATTCTATGTAGCTTAATTGCCATATATATTTCCATATTTATAATTTTAGCTTAATTTATATATATATATATATATATATATATATATATATATATATATATATATATATATATATATATATATTCATCACTTACTACCTAGCTCTACCTATGTTTGGAACTCTGTTGATGTAAATACTGGCAAATTTACGCATAAAATTATATCTTCATATAGTAATTCATGTGTTATGTGATTAAATGAATAATCATATATATATATATATATATATATATATATATATATATATATATATGCATAGATCATCTTATAGCGATTAGATCACTGTCTGAATGACGTAAATGAACATTTAAAATTAAAATGTTTAAATTCAACGTTATTTCACGCGGTTAATGGTAGACGAATTGATTAGGTCTCCGCTAATCGAGTCAGAGATGTCTCTTGTTGCGAGGTTCGAATCGTTAGACTGGTGTTAATCGTGACACTCTGCACTGAAGATTCCCGAAAGAATAAAACACTAGTGCCTCTAGGTATTTAATTATTATAGTAAAAAAATAATTATATATATATATATATATATATATATTTGTAGTCATCGACATACAGTCCTGTTTCGTTGTATCAAAACTCATCAGTGCCGCTAAACTAGCATCTCTCTCTAGCCAATATGTATATATATATATATATATATATATATATATATATATATATATATATATATACTGGGAGCATTTCAAACATATTTCCTCCTATATTTTTCGATATCATCAGATCTAAACGTTTAAGTAATCATATATATATATATATATATATATATATATATATATATATATATATATATATATATATATATATATATATATATATATTAGCGATGGGACGATTCGAATATTTTTCCCGATTCCAATACAATTACCGATTCTGTGCTGAATTCCCGATTCCGACACAATTACCGATTCCGATTCTTAATTAGTTCTGAATAAAATATTTGCTTACTTTGATAATACATAAGTGTTTTCTTCTTCTTTTTTGTTCCGTAATGACACAAAAAGTGTTAAAACTAAAGTATTTTTTTAATAAATATATGGTTTCGTTTTTCGTGTCATGATGTCAAACACCCGTCTAACTGAAACCACTGTCAATAATGTCCCCATTCTTTATCTGTGTCTAAATCAAAACGTAGATTTCATGAACAAAGCTTCTTTCTTAGAAGTGCACGCCTGTGGAACTCTCTTCCGTTTGCCTGTTTCCCACCTGATTACAACTTGGATGTCTTCAAGTTCAATATAAACAAATTCCTGATGAACCTCCCCCTTAAGTAAGACACTTTATCAAATCTCCATTAATAACGATTACTACGATACTATCCCATTGATTACTGTACACGCAATGACCCTTATCTCCGAGTGGCTTTGGGGCCTTGATAAGTGGTGACTGCCATGTAAAAAAAAAGACTGCATGACTCCGTGATCAAGTTTATTTTTTTCAACAATAGTAAAAGTAAAAATAATTTTTTAATATCATGGGGGTGCGTAGTCGCCTTTAAAAACAATATCTCCTTCAAGAACGGTCATAACATGTGTTTTCAATCGATATTTATCAATAATGGACCAGTTTTCCTACCTAGCAAAAATGAACGTGTTTTCCGTGGACGAATTTTCCTAGCACCAATCTATATATATATGTGTGTGTGTGTGTGTGTGTGTGTGTTTGTGTGTGTATACATATAGGTGTATATATGTATACATATATGTATACATATGTGTATGTATACATATATGTACACATATACATATGTATACACATATGTATACATATACATATCTGTACATATAAATACAAAGCCAGGAAGAGAGAGAATGGAGAGTGGACGTATCCTGTTATTATGTTAAAGTAAAAACAAAAAGTACACATATAAATATACCGGTATAAGTATGTTTCTGGGGGGAGGGGAGAAAATCTGTTTGTCAGTTCCTAAATGAGACGTGACGACACGGTGGAAATTGATGGGTTAGAACTGTCTTGAGCAGACTAAAAGGGAAAGGATACTGATCTCTAATACAGCTCACACCTGGCTCGTGGGTCAGAAGGTTCTATCTTGGGTGGTAATCTTTGTCAGACATTCTTTGTCATCGTAA
Organism: Euprymna scolopes; assembly: GCF_053919585.1. Taxonomy (NCBI): domain Eukaryota; kingdom Metazoa; phylum Mollusca; class Cephalopoda; order Sepiida; family Sepiolidae; genus Euprymna; species Euprymna scolopes. Next base: position 69,366,000 of record NC_136487.1, read on the forward strand.
ACTGCCAAGGCTATTTTACGGAAGGCAAGGGCCAAGGATTCAAGACACCTGTGATAATGAAGGAGGCCGATGATACGAAATTCCTTGGCACTATATTTACGATAATGTTAGGGATATCTTCGAAGTGTATACTAAATTAATTTGCATTGACGAAAGGTCGAGCTTTTTGTAAGGTTTTATCATTTCACCCATTGAGCATTCATAGTAAGGGCAGATAAGTAAAAGTTCCTCCTTGTATTGCCTTACAAGTCGGAGCGTCTTATAAAAAAAATTTGTGTAATGAGAGATTCGTGTGCTTGGTCGAATTAATTCAGTTACGCACTTGCCCTTCTCCATCATTAGCTGGCTCTTCGCTGTAAGAGGATTTTTAGTCTGTCACTCTTTTCTTACACACGAGTAGCAGTTTATCAAGGTCAAAATGCCACTCGAGGCAAAGAGTTGTGTCACATAGATGTCGAGATTAATAGACAATGGTTGGATCTGGGAATCATTTGATAATTTTAAATGAGGACTTAAAAAGAATTTGTTAACATTGATCTTGGAGACGATCATGTTGTTGTCAGATATGAATCAGCTCCGCAGTATCGCGTTTCATAGACGACAAGAAACTTAGAAGTTCTACAAAAATCCAGGTACAAAAGCGAGACAGAAAAATGTGTAATAGTGATTGCGGGTAGTGGGGGTTTTGTTTTGAATGATTTACAGGGAAACTGGAACTCAGTCGATAACCTGCTAGGAAAATAACAATGGAATATAGAAAAGCCTTGCAACGTTTCTTCTGTGAGAAAAAAAGACGCTGTACAGAAGACAACACCCTACATTAGATTTCCCAATCAATTTGGTACTCGTTTAAAATAAAAGAGAATGCACTGAGTAGCACCTGTCCAGATTTAGCAAGAGTATTAAGACTTATAATGTGTCTGGCTCTTAAACAGTTTGAGAGTTTCGTCAGGTTTTAGATAATTCCTGGAGTGGTAAAATGATACAACAATTTTCCAGCGATTTTACTAACAGATCTGATAACTTGGCCTTTTGGTCAAGATCAAAGTGTAGTATCTGTTCTTCAGATGCTGCACTTCCATTTCTTGTTCTCTTTCGGTGGAGGAGCAGTAATTCACGACTGAGACATTTTTTTTTTATTTTTGTACCTTTTCTCCACGTTAAAAAACGACCCTGGTGTCCAACTCTGCTCTCGTGGGGAGGCATAGTAAATAGGTACTAACAGATCTGATGTAAGTCTTCCACCTCCCTTATGAAATGAAAGTCATCCCCTCAGCTTATAATCGCATTTGTATCGCTTGACGTCCAAATCGAACGGACATATTTTAGTTTAGACACAGCCACGCATCTCTCTAACAGGCTCCATCTGTGACTATTCCGTCAGTCTGTCGCTATAAAAGCAGGCCGCCCGGCGTTACCTGGTCGTAAATTACCCTGGAATATGTTTTAATTCATGCAGATTTCGTATTTATTATTATAGAGCAAATTCGCTATAGATTTCAATATGTAGAAATGATTTCAAATGTAAAAAGAAATATGACTTGGCTGCTATCAGTTAGAATCGAAACCAAAACATATGGCTCCTCAACCGTGTCTGTTAGTGTATAATCCAAATTCATGATATACAAAATTAGCAAAGCGATGTTGTTTAATCTATAAGTGTTAATTAGTACATGTCCAGAAATGAGAGTAGTTGACTTATACCAGGTCAAGGTCAATTTTATTTTTTTTCTTCTATTTCTATTCCTTTACACGCTATTTTACCAGCTAAAAATCAAATCAGAAGTGTTTCCAAAGGTCCAAATACATTATAAATCAGGTTTCAAGTCTAGAAACCAAAAATTTGGACGTGAGTTTGATAGAGAAATTCCACACGCACGCAGGCAAGATGACATATATATATATATATATATATATATATATATATATATATAAAAGGCTATATGTCTGTCTGCCTTCATATTTTCAAACTCTATCTCCTCCGAAACTAAAAGTCACAAAGTGGCGCTAGCGGCCTCAAATGATTGGATTTTTTATGGGCCGTTTTTTTTATGGGTCTTTAGCTGGTTAAACTAGTTTTTAAGGAGTCAAAAATGGGTCAAAATTGAACTAATCATCATACATTTTTCACATTCATCATAGTTTATTATAATTTTTTTAAATTTTAATCAGTTTATACGCGTGTCATGTTGTCACAGTGGTAACGTCACCAGCTTTTAATGCTTTTGGTTTCGATTTTAGTGATGTCACCTAAATATTTTGTTTTACTTTTGAAATAACGATTATTATATTATTAATATATACGAAATCTGGACAAATTAAAATATCATATTTAAGCGTATTTTACGCCCAGGCAAAAACGGGCGCCCATCGCTAGTATATATATATATATATATATATATATATATATATATATATATATATATATATATATATATATGGGTTTTCTAGAACCGTTTTACTCTAAATGCTACATAATTATGCACGATGTAGAAAATATGCATAAATAGAACTGGGCGTAATAGTTCAATGGAACCAATCATCTGATCAGTCTCCTTGTGTTTTGCCGATTTGCCATCGATGAAAGCGGAAACCCCGTAAAGCCAGGGGAGATAAGTCACTCCGTCATTAAATCACGCAATAACGAATGAAGGATCGGTAAAATGCTATAAGACTTATTTCTATTTTAAATTAATTTACGACTGAATGATTCCCCCATATTTTTGTCGGGGATAATTAGTTTTGCATCATACGTTAGTACATGAAAACCTGTTTTATTTGGAATGTCATTTTCATTTAAGTGCGATATTTTATGGGCACATTTTCAATCACAAAGCGCACAGATTAAATGGACGAATCTTAGAAATATTCATTCTTATGTATTTTCTCTTTTACCGCTTCTTTGATGCTATCTTTGCTTACGCCTCTTCCCTTCCCCTACCTACATCTCCCGCATATCTACCTACTCTTATCCTCATGCACGTCATCACTTTTTTTAGGGTATTCCCTGACAGCTCTTCCCATCGTGTCTCCCATGTCAACAGTGAAATAAACATTCCTATGTTCGAGTCTTTAACTGAATGGGTGCGGGGTGTCCGGGCGATATCACGGGGATGCAACAAGAGGCGGGTGGGATGAAGCAGGGTGGATACTGTCGAAAGGCGCAAGTAGTGGTGGGAGATGGGTTCGTAATCCAAGCCGATCTGAGGAGAATATACAATATTTGACAGTTATCCTTGAGAGCGCAAACATTGTTGGGTGAACTAGACTGACCGACAGGAAAGGTCCCTGAATTATACTATACTAAAAATCGCATGATATGCATGTTATTATAATAGTGATTATGTGTCTGTTTTTGTATGAAACTCTTTCTCTATTTATGTTCGTATTACCCTTTTTTTTATTTTAATTTTTTTGCTCTTTCTAAACCCAACAAGGCTTATCGCCACTTGGGGGTTAGAGGCTGCTAGTTAAGATCATGTCTAATAGGGTGGTATGGGAAGCTGAACAGCAACGATTCTGTTTATATTACATTTTAAATTTATCAGTCATGCAATCAGGAAACAGGAAAGGAATTCCCAAATCTAGCAGAAACTGTTAGAATAGAAAGCTTTCTGGCATCTATGGACCACAAGATAAGAGGTGTGATTCTACTTCTTGTTGAGATAGCCGTTGGTAAATCGGGAGTAGGTACGTTGAAGGGGCACAAGTGCTATCAGTTCATAAAAGCACGTTCCTTTAAAGTACTTGTAAAACATGTACACGGATACAATATTGTGGTAATAGGACAGAGGCTTCGCCAACAGAGCGGAAACGTTGGTTAGAGACTCTTTTTGGACCCTGGCTTGTGGTAAATATACCAGCCTAGTGGCAGCTACAATACTCGATGTATGGATGAATTGTGTCTTTGTAAGCATGTAGGATACCCTCTGTTGTGAGTAATTGTGTAGCATAGCAACAGGAGCCACTTTCTTTGCGGCTGCTTTGGCAATGTCCTCAGTGTATTTGTTCAAATTCAAAGGATGAGCTTTCAAATAGGGTGTTTTTTTTTTCTTTTTAGAAATTCTAGATAATTTAATTTTTTAGTTCTCTTTTTACGTCAGATTCACGACATTGAGACTCAGAAACTACTGTAAATAAAGACCAGACTGATGGTGTCATCCTAAGCGGAGAGTCGCGCAGCTCTATGCTTGTTCACATTACATTTAAAAGTTCTGAATGTTGTTGGAGTCGATGAAACAAAAGCAAGGAGGAAATCCCCGAAGCATGTAATTCGAAGAAAATAAGCTCTTTAGGTAGAAAAACTTTCAGAATCCAGGAATCTCTACAGCGAAGGTGTGTGATCTTGTTTTTGTGGGTTATTTAAGTGTATTTGACAGATGTGCAGCAATTTCTTCCGTTTACGCACTTGTGAAATAAGAACAACGTTGCAACGTTGAGGCGATGCGACAGGGCCTAAAGCTTGGTAAACATTGAGGGATCTATAAGGTTAGAGACTCTTTCCTGGACTCTGTAGAAGCGAGTGATCCCAGTGGTTGGTGAACCACCCCAGATGTGGCAATAATACTCCATGTATGGGTGAATGGTTTCCCTCGAAATATATATATCAGGTTGCCATGAACGTTCTTGCGGTTTTTAACTTATAAATTCAGATGAAAATATCTCGGCTCAAACAAAACTTTTTTTATCGAAATAAGCTCCATTAGAATCAGCCCACTTTTGCCAACGCAAATAATTGTATTTATGCTAGTAACATAACATCTTGAGTTCTGGTGGTGATGAAGTCGCTGAAGGCGTTTTTGATATCGCTAAAATTTTCGAAGCATTTCTCACGCTGTCAAGATGTTTGAAAAAGTGATAGTCGGCAGGGGAGAAGTCTGGAGAGTATGGCGGATGATGCAGAGCTTAATAGCCCATTTCGTTGAACTTTTGCAGAGTCGGTTTAGCAACGTGCGAGTGGGCATTGTCGTGGAGGGGAATTGGCCCTTTTCTCTTGACTAATGTTGGTGATGTTGTCGAAGTTTCTGATGCCTTTCATCCATTTGTTGACAGTACTTAATCACCGTAATGTTTTCGCCTGCATTATAAAAAATTAATGAGTGAGACCGGTCGCAGAACACTAAGCACTCAGCATGACTTTCTTTGGGGGAAGTGTCGTGGAGCTTCTTCGGCATCTAACCACTGAGTTGAGCTGGGCTAGTTGTCGTAAAGAGCCCACTTTTTCATCGCAAGTCATAGCCCGGCCGAGAAACAGGTCGTTTTTGTTGCGCAAAAGAACGGAAGATGACACTTCATAACGGCGTTTCTTTTGGTTGTCGTCTAATTCGCGAGGGCACCATTTATCAAGTTTTTTGTCTTTCCAATCCCTACCAAGTGATTGGAAATCGTCGTATACGTTACATATAATTCAGAAGCAAGTTCTCGAACAGTTGTGCGTGGATTAGTTTCGGCTAAAGTTCTTAATGGATCGTTGTCAACATTCGATGGCCGTTCATTACGCTCATAATCTTTAAGTCTCTCATCGCCTTCACGAAATTTCTAAACCCACCTTTGTGCTTTGCGTTTAGTAGTGTTTCCTGGGTCAAACGCTTTGTTGATATTACGAACTATTTCAGCAGCATTTCAGCCTAGCTGTAATTGGAATAAGAAAAATGTGTGAATTTGCTTTTTTCCATCTTGTATTCAACGTTAGGCAAAGAAAACATACTTGTTTTAAACGATTGTAATTTAATAGACCAAACAACTCTCTTTAAAATGATAAAAAGTATATATAAAAGTATATAAAGTAAAAGTATTATAACGAAAACTTTATGAAAATGCATCATTTGAAATCCAAATTAAAAACTCTGCAATAATTTTTTTTCTCGACCTAATCGGATACTAGCAGGCGTGAGAATTGTTTTCTACCTGTGCACATATCCCACGTTTTCGCAGCAACACCTGACGGTATCTTCTATGTAGTAATTTCAATTCGTGTTACCTATGAATTTTAAGTGGAAGAGTTATAATGTTGAACTTTCGCGGAATGTGCTATAAGCCATGGCAATCGGTGCTTGTTATTTGTGAATGATGAATAATTAAGAATTTATGTTCTGTTAAATATTTACTTAGTTTCTGTTGACATGTACACGGAGATCGCGATTAGAATCTTCTCTGTGTACCTCTACAACATTCGGTCATACAACAGTGCTCTTCGTTCTCGCACTGCCATGTAACGTAGTTGTTACATGCCAACACTTGGGACCCACACATTGTATGCAGACAGCCGCAATGGAAATAAAGATAAGGAAAGAATCCGACTCACTTTTTTTTATTTTCAATTGTTTCCAGATACTTTCAGAATAACGTCTTTACTCTTGTTCAAAAGTCTCCTCGTACTCCAGTGTGCTTTACAAGACTTCGCCATGTCGAACACGTGGCGTTCTGTCTTTGACTGGCCATATTTAACACACGCCTTTTCCTGTCTCTCCCGGGAAACGCGTGTAAAACGTCTATTTCTTCCCTTTCAGGTAATGTTTTTCTTTTTTTTTATAACTTTTTTCCGTTCTTTCTTCCTCGCTGTTACGTCGCCTCGTTATTTGCATACGATGACTGTTGCTGCTGCTGCGACACGCGCGTCGACGCTCTGTTACAGTCCTGTGCATTATGTTTACGTTCTACAAGACATTTCGAGCCGCATCGGTTTGGGCAGTTGAGGGCAGACAAGACAGTGTTGTATTTCATGTCCCTTCCTCTTACATTCGCAGATGATTGGATCGATTTTGTAGCCCTATCTGACCAAAGCAACTTTTGATCGCCCCATTTTTTTCTCAGGCGGTTGTTTTCCAATAAATCCAGAGTGATTTTGATCCGGAAGTGGGAGGGGAGCTCAGAAGGGGAGATTCTCATGTCTGTAGTAAGAGAGAGACATACTCTAATCATCTAGGTTTGCGGGTTAGTCATGACTGGGGAAGCTTCTTCTACACTTCAGTTATTTACGAAATGAATTGCACGTCTATTTATCATACTGCTTTTAACAAATAAGTGTAATCAGATTTTCTTATTATTTTCATTTTTATATTAATAGGTGACCACTTACCCTGGCCAAAAGCCACTCGATAATAACGTTTAATGTGATTGTCAGTTAGATGATGAAACATCTGGTCTATCTATATATCTATAAAAAAATGAAGATATGTGTGAAGACACTTCTCAACCTATACACCCCACGAATTTTGAGTCTACAGACTTGAAATTTTATATATATATATATATATATATATATATATATATATATATATATATATATATATATATATATATATATATGTAGTATTTAGACTGGTAGAAAACTTTTAAATCCGTTTTAATATGGAAAAAACGGGTTGCTAAGAAAACAAAAACGGAAAATTAGTACGTGCGGGATTGCCGGATTTTTTATATTTGCTTAGTGTTTCACTGAATTCGACATGATGTTAATTGAAAACGATTGCTATACCGTAAAACTGAATAAGAACCAAACAAAAAATGACGGTAAAAATGACCTGATAGTGATCAAGAAATGCTTATCAAATGTTGTTGCTGATCTGCAATGCCATTAAAAGCAGCACCAGTAAAACTCAATCCATGCCTCCAAAAAGTGACTAAATGTGCTATGTAGGGTCAAAGAATGACACATCGACTACGTAAGACCAATGAATAGGATGTGTTACTTAATTGTGCTAGATTGTTTTACAAAGTGGGAAAAGTTCCCAAAGTGTAAGAAAACTACGTAAAAAAAAAAAGCAGAATAATTTTTTTAACTCAATCTTCGTAAGATGTGTAATTCCTGATAAAATGGCATTTGGTAACGAAACTCAATTTACGGCTAAAGAATTTGAAGGATGTTTAGAAGGAATTTTTAATTAATCATATGACACCCACTTTATTTCCCCAAAATATAATATCCAAGCGCGATGCTTCGTGCATACGTTTCGGCGAGCATTACGAAAGTGAGACGGATGTGAAACTGAAGAAGATTGGTTGCAACAATTCCGCAGAGTTTATCCGGTGAATCTGAAGCCTAGTAGAATTCCGAGAATGCCACGCGCTAAACTTCTTTTCGCAACAAGAATTAGATAGGTATTCGATAAGCTACAACTCGATAAAACCAAACCTTTAAAAGAAATTATTATAAAGACTACAATTTTTCTCTTCAAGACAATCTATTTTAATCATTATAATAATAGCAATATTAGCTGGAAAAACCACATAATAGAAAATCAAATTGAGAGACTATGCTTTGTATGATAAAACAGCCAAGACAGTTTATTACACACATTGCCTACGATGGGTGTGAATTTTTTCACGTCACATAAAATCAACTCTATGAAAAAGGATTTTTTTATCAAAAAACAATAGAAATATTCAAACATGGGTTCCAAGCATAGGTTTCATTCATTGATTAATGCAGTAAAAGCAAAGAATTCCGTAGTCCTTGAAGACCATTGTTGCAGTTGTTTGTAAAAGTAAAACTAGGTGTTAAAAATTAAAAACCAGCGTAGCCTAAGGGTTAAAAGAGAGTAGAAATATAATCACACACACACACACACACACACACACACACACACACACACACACACACACATATATATATATATATATATATATATATATATATTTACACAGCGATCACCACTTATAAAGGCCCGGAAGCCACTTAGGGATAAGGGTTATTGCAAGTACAGTACGTTAGTGTGGAGATTTGATGAAGTGTTTACTTAAGGGGGCGGTTCATTAGGAATTTGTTAACGTTGGACTTGAACACATCCAAGTTGTAGCCCGGTGGGAAGCAGCAAGACGGAACAGAGTTCCACAGGCGTGCAGTTCTAAGAAAGAAGCTTTGTTTAATCCATACATATATATGCATATCATTAATTTTATTCATCAAGCAGTTGAATATTTAATTCAAATATTAATTACAAAATTTACGTGCATAAAAGTCATCGATGGACATGTGTTTCTGTATATCAGCCATCTTCAGCATGGTTAAACTTGTGACAAAGGTGATACCCAGAAACACGTAAAAATATTTATTAAATATTTGATCAAAATATTCAAATGACTAATAGATAAACTCAATAATAAAAAAGTACGTCTCAAAAAAAAGGGGCGGCGTAAAAATATAAACAAACAGCAGCTAGCTACCTCAAAACTACTTGGAGAGTTTAACAAGTGAATACCATATAATCGTAAATAGAAAAAAAATAAATCAACAATATATCTTATATATATTTATATATATATATATATATATATATGTAATATATATATATATATATATATATATATATATATATACATATATATTGAAATTAGGAAGGGAAGACTTTTTATGATTCGTGATCAAAAGTAAATGTATATATATATATATATATATATATATATATATATATATATATATATATATATTAAAATTCATCATTCAATAAGATAAAAAAGCTATAGCAAACATCTAAATGAGTATTTTAACCATAGTTCCTGATTTCAAAAAGCGAAAAATTAAAAGGTAAATATCTCTATATATTTTTAAAGCAAACTTATAATGTAAATTCAAATCTATATTTTTCTCTATTTATTTCTATCTCTAACCCATATTAATTTTCTTATAAATTCTAAATCCAGACCTTTTATTTCAATTTTTTCAGATTCATCTGCCTCACTTTTAATGCTAGGTTTATTTATGGTGTCTTTTAAATTCAATAAAAACCCTTCAAAATTTGCTGACCTTGCTTATTAAAAAACTATATGTAATTATTGTACGTAACTTGATGTATACCACAATAAAAAGCATTGTTTTCCGAAACGATCGTACAGATAATTGATTTTGTTGTTGTTCCTTCTTATGAAACGGATTTTTAATTTAATTATAATTTGATTTTTAAATTTTAAATTATCAATCACATTACTTTATATATATATATATATATATATATATATATATATATATATATATATACACATATTCCTTTAATCTTCTCTCCAAAAACGGGGGAAAAGTGAGAAGTGGAGCGGAAAGAAACAGAAATGGGGAGCCAGCTGACCGGTTTCGACCCTCGCTGCTCAAAGCTGTATCGAGGGAATTTTTAAAACAAAGAATGAAAAAGCGATTAAAATTGCGTTTTATTTAATTTACGGGGAGAAAAAAAGTTGGTAAACGATTAAAATAAAACAGCTGGTCGAATATATCTTTAATTCCAAGTGTTTAGACCCAAAGTTGGCGGAGGAGTTTGGTAGAGTTTTCAATCGTTACATCGCTGAACTTTGGCCCCTTTACAGCCAAATTTCTGGCCGAATCCCGATCAAAAAGATTTTCCCAAATCTCAATACCCCGTATCTTAAATTTCGAGTCTGTAGACCAAAAATTGACAGAGTTATCTGGTAGAGAAATGTACACGGACAAACAGACAGGCAGACAGACATATATTTTCACTTTTATATATATATATATATATATATATATATATATGAGATAGTAAAACTATAATAATCAATATATATAGTTTTCATATTTTAGATTATGCGCTATATATAATATATTTTTGTATTATACAAAGTGTAAATAAGAAAAAAATATAGATAAATTCTATGAATTAAAAATTAGTTTCGTATAAAAACCTAAATGCACATAATCTAGATTTCCTCATTGTTAACATAATCTTAGACAATTAATATTAACTTATTATGAATAAGAAATTTGAAAAAATAGTATATGAGATATTTTAGCGTTGATTAAAACGATATGATAACGTTATACAAGGTGACTAAAAAAAAACGGGCCCCAACTCTATTTAGGCCTCGTTTCTTAGTGTTTTGTTCGAATTAAATGAAACTTTGGTCATGGCTACTTTATTATATTCAAAACATTACATCAAAATACTAGGGTCGTTGTTTTTTTTTTTTTTCTCCGTTGACTGTAAAATGCCCAGAAAAACAATTGAATGTCCTCTGCTTTTGGGTCACCCTGTATTAATCCGTTGTACAGTCATACTACTTGGACCAATAATATCGGTATTTATATTCGCCCTGCCTGTGTTTTGATGGTTAGTTTGTTTTTTTTATTTTTTTTGTTGCTTTTTGTTTTTGTTTTTTTTTTGGAGGGGGGTCATAATCATTTTTACATTTTCCTTTTAGAGTGTACGAGTGTACTTTTGACACTACGTATTTTTCAATCTCCAAAAATTTTGTATTTACATTTGGTGGTGGAAATCTTGTTTATAGTAAACTACCTGAATATTTTTTAACTATATAATTATTTACGATAACAATTATTAAATACCTACAAACACTAGTGTTTCATCCTTTCGGTAATCATCAGCGCAAATTTATTCGAACCCGGCGACAGAAGCCATTCCTGGTTTCATTAGTAAGGACCTAATTCATTCAGCTACCGTTACCCGCGAGGAATGCTGTTGAATTTCAAACATTTATTTTTTAAATGCTTTTTTAACGTCTGTCACAGTGATCTAATCATTATATGATGACGTATGCATATGAGCTTAATTGGCCGACTTAATTCAACTGAAAGTGTTCAACGATCAGAAACGAGTTTCTTAAAGAGGCTGACATATATATATATATATATATATATATATATATATATATATATATATATACATATATATATATATTGTGTATATCTTTTTACAAATTTATGCTGAAACTAGCAGGAAGAGCCGACTTTGCCCGAGATTAAATGGTGATCAAGCTCCCCGCAGTGATTTAGTCCACAATATGTTGTAGACTACATTGTACTGTAGAGAGCCCATTGTTGAGTTTATAAAATAATTGTATATATAATGGCTTAAATTTAATTTTAAAATGAAAAAGTCAAGTATTATGATTTAATTGTGCTTTTAATAAAATTATTCAGTTCAAATACGCCCCTGTCATATTGAGGTACCTACTGCTGACTTTATATGCCTGGCCGTACTTTTTGCGCAGTGATAATGGTCTGAATGTAAGATTAAAATGAAAAACTTAAATATTTTGACGCAATTGTATTTTTAAAAGGAACATTAATTATATTATAAAACCTATCTAACAACACTGCCAGGCACATATAATAACTTCATGTGAAATTTCATAAAAATCGGGCCAGCCGTTTTCGACTCCATAGGAACGAACTCACTCACGCACACACACATGAAAGGGGATTACGGTGGCTAAGTGGATAACAGCACTGACTCTAAACTGGAGTGGTCCAAGTTCGAATCTAGTCACGGCCACCGAGTAAGCAGAGGGCTTGTTAACTGAAAAATGCCTGCAGGCAATGTAGGTAAGATTTGTCAGACTGTCATTACTATAAAGCGACCACTTGAAAAAGAGCAATAAAACATTGTTAAAAAGAAAAATGGACACAGTTCCATGAATACTGAAACTGAACTTTATTCAATATAAAATATAAATATTATCTATGTAAGTAATTTTAAAGCAATATACAATTTAATACTGATAAAACTGAATTATGAATTTAGGAAACAAATAATTAGAAAACATATTAAACACCAACGATGAAAAATTTTAAAAGTGAAAACAAACAATAAATAATTTTAAGAATGAAAACAAACGATAAAATACAAAAAATTGAAATCAAGCAAATAATTTAAAATACAAACAAACAATAAAAGTTACTAGTGTAGAAATATTTTTTTAATTTAATTTAGAGAAAGATCACATGGGTCGAATGTTATTTTTTGGAACTTTACAGATGAGGATTGATATAATATAAATATTATCTATGTAAAATTAAGTAATTTTAAAGCAATATACAATTTAATACTGATAAAACAGAATGATGAACTTAGGAAACAAAGAATTAAAAAAACATATTAAACACCAACGATGAATAATTTTAAAAGTGGAAACAAACGATAAATAACTTTAAGAATGAAAACAAACGATATTGTTTTCATTCTAATATACTTGACACCACTTTTGTTTCTAAGTAAAAAAAAAAACGTAAGTTAAAACTCAGTTGGAACATTAGTAATTTATATTGACTTTGGCAACATTTATACTCAGCACAGGATCACAGTGTAGTATCTGTTCTGATGCTACACTTCATTTATTATCTCCTCGGTCAGTGGTGGAGAAATCCTTCATGACTGAGACAATCACGAGGTTGTCTCCTCAGCAACCGACAAGGCTAACATGCTTGCCAGTCGGTTTGCCTCAAACTCCACACTGGACCCTTCCAACCACCCCCTACCTGACTTTCCTATGCGGACAGACGCCACACTAGACGATCTGAAAACCACCCCTGCTCAGATGCATGCTATCATAAAAAACCTTGACACCTCAAAAGCATGTGGACCCGATCTTATCCCAGCTGTGCTATTAAAAAAGTGCTCAGCCGAAGTAGCTCCAGTTCTCTCCAAACTCTACAACAAATGCCTTAATGAAGCTTGCTTTCCAGGCTGTTGGAAAACTGCTTCTGTTGTACCAGCATTCAAGAATTCTGGCGAAAGGACAGACCCATCAAATCATCGCCCCATTAGCCTCCTCCCACTTTTTGCCAAAATATTTGAGACCATAATTAACCATGCTCTAGTCCATCACCTTACAGATGCTAAACTACTGACTGACAAACAATATGGATTTAGACAAGCCCGTTCCACAGCAGACATCCTAACTGTGATCTCTGAACGTATATACCATTCACTGGACAAAGCGGGGGAGGGCAGAGCGGTAGCTCTAGATATATCTAAGGCTTTTGACAGGGTATGGCATGAGGGTCTCCTCAGTAAAATCAGATCATGCGGTATCACTGGTAGAATACTTAACATAATTAAATCCTTCTTAGATAAGAGAAAAATCCAGGTTGTCCTCGACGGTCGTACATCTATACAATATGATATAAATGCGGGGGTGCCCCAGGGTTCTATCCTTGGACCTCTATTGTTCCTGATATTCATAAATTACCTCCCCGACAACATTGCCTCTGAGATGGGTATATATGCTGATGACACTACACTCTATGGCAAACACGATAGGAAGACGAATGAACACATTTCTAAAGAAATGGCAGAAACACTAGAGGAAGACCTCCAATCTGTAGTGGAATGGGGACAAAAGTGGTTGGTCGCGTTCAATGGTGCCAAGACTAAACTAGTTTCATTCAATAATTACAAGAAACCCTCTCTACCACCCATAGCAATGGCCAACGACTCTTTATCTGAGAGTACATCTTTCAAACTCCTTGGCCTAACGTTCACAGGAAACATGAGTTGGAACAATTACATTGAAGGCATTGCCAGGGCCGCTGCAAGAAAGGTGGGCTCTCTCTACCGTGCTAGAAAACTACTAATACTCGAAAGTATCCTGTACCTCTATAAGGCCACCATTCGCCCATGTATGGAGTATTGCTGCCACATCTGGGCTGGTGCATCTGCTACTAGTCTCTCGCTCCTTGACAAGGTTCAAAAGAGAGTCGCAAACCTGATAGGCCCTGAACTGGCATCTAAGCTTCAGCCTCTGTCCCATCGACGAAATGTTGCATCCCTCTGCCTTTTCTACAAGTATTTTAGTGGTGAATGCTCTGACGAACTACAATCACTTGTGCCCCCACGACGTGAGCACCCTCGACAAACCCGACAGGCTGCTAAATCCCACCCCCACACTGTAGAGATCCCTAGATGTAAAAGATCTTTTTACTCCAATAGTTTCTTCCCCAGAACCGCTAGACTCTGGAATTCCATTCCAGGTCCCTGCTTCCCCAACAGTACTGACGTGCAGAAGTTCAAGTGTAACGTGAACCGACACCTTGCTGCCCAAATCCCTGCATAGTACCCCAGTAGTTGTTGCCCCTGATAGTAGCCCCATACACCAAAGTGGCAATTTGCCTTGTTTGGGGTGAAAATGTAATAAAAAAAAAAAAATTTTAATTTTTTATTTTTGTTCCGATCCAGAGTGCGCTTTTTTGAGGAGCTAGATTTTCCCACATTAAAAACCAACCTTGTGTCTAACTGTGCTCACGTGGGGAGGCAAGTAAATGAATTTTTTAAAGATATTTTTGAAAAATATTCTCATGTAAAAATTATTTTTTTATAATTCAAAAAAAAAACTATCAGATTTAATATATATAACGTTCAGTCACAGCTAATTTTATTAATACCCTCGTGGTGAATGATTTTCAAATCGACTTTAGAAAAAATATAGAACTTAGAAATATTTGGAAATACTCAATGAAAGATTTTATTTATCATTAAAAAGACACGTCGACAAATATTCTCATGTAAAAATTATTTGGTTATAATTTTAAAAACTAAAACAAAATTAAAATAAATTTCCAACCTTCTTAGTAGACTTTTTAGCCTTATAAGAAAATTAACAGTTAAAAATATCAATATAACGTTTGCAGTATTAGCAATAAATAGTATTTTTTTAATTTATATTAACAATGTTAGCAAACGTTATGAAAGTACTTGGATACAGATCTAATTAAATATACGTTTAATTATTAACAAATAACATTACTTACTTTACTATATTTCGTTGGAATAAAATTTTCCATTCTAATGGCACTTATCCAAATTGAGACTTGCTCCTTCTATTTAGGAAAAGAAAATATATGTACTTTGGGGCCTTTTGGATAATTTCCCCGGCAATTTGGAACAACGCAGGAATAAACCATGTTGGACACCAAACTAAAACTTTAGATGAAACTGCTGCTAATAGGGACCTTTAGCCTAGACCATATACCTACAAGTGGATCTGATAATGACGTCACGCTGTCATGTGCATTGGCCTTCTTCTTACTCTCGGTAACCACGATCTAATTCGTTTCATGGAAACATTTTAATCAAAGCAACACGTTACCTAGTGACTAGCCTCCTGAAAGTAAGTAAAATAACCCCTCCATCGCAAAATATGGTGGTAATATCTGAAGTATTACATGATACTAAACAGGTACTACATTTTCATCAGTAAGTGCTGGATAGGTGGTGTTTAGGTATTAATTATTATAATAGTTGTATTTCACTTATTTTTCTTCTCTCCTCATCTATGCTTTCTTTATAATTATCTCTCTCACTGTCTGTCTCTCTCCCTCTCTTTCTCTGTCTGTCTCTCTCTCTCTTTCTCTGTCTGTCTGTCTCTCTCTTACTTACTGTCTCTTTTCTATTTTCATTCTTTCCACGACTTTTCTTTAACAAGGCAGGCACAAAACATAAAAGAAAAGAAATTAGATCAATTCACTGAAAAAATAAACTTCAGAGTGGGTGTAGGTTGCCAAGTGCATATCCGGTCCGTAATCAGCTGAACATAATAATAATAAAAAAAATGTTTTCAATGTGCAGGTTAACATGTGTTTTAATAAACAATTAATTTAAAGCGGACAGAGAACGGGGATGTTTATGTGCGCAATTTTCACGGGTCGAAAGAGGTTGACAGAAAGAAACCGAGGTAGAGAGAGAGAGAGAGAAAAAAAAGAGAAAGAGAGAGACCAGGGTAGAATGATAGGATAGAAAGGTGAGAAAAAAGAAGAAATGTAAACGCAGGAAGAAGAATAGAGCGGGATTTGTTAAAGGAAATGCAACAGATAATTTTCAATAGAGACTGGTTATCGCGATAATCACACCGGAAGTGACTGAGGCGGTATCATTTTGTTCTGCCATTTGGTTGCGTCAATACACAAGCGAGTACAAAAATGTGTTTCTTACCGACATGTATCCACCTCCACACGGTTTAATATCCAGCCATATATATATATATATATATATATATATATATATATATATATATATATATATAGTGAATGAATGACAAAAGCCTATATTCCAAAGTGCATGATGTTGACCATCTTACAATTTATTCCATTGATTTAGTTGACATTTACAATTCTTGACAGTATCTATTTCGTAGCATTAAATTAATCTCTTGATTATTATATCAATTAGTGAACCTATTTTGTCCTTAACTTATCAAAAGAAATAACAACAATCAATCCATCAAAAGGAAAATTAAGTACGTTTTGAAATTATTAAAATCTGAAAATTAAAAGAGAAGCTGTAAATACCTCATAATATGTTTACATTACGCCATTTTGAATTATATATATATATATATGTATATATACTTATTTATTTATAACGTATTGGTTGTGTGATTCCAACGAGAGAAAAGCGTATATATAAAATATTCAAATACATTAAAGAATTGAGAACAAAAAATGGCATACGCCTTACATTCGCCTACCTAGAAGAGACTCTATTTGAAAATATAGAACAAATATTCGGTCGCAACACTAAAAATCTATTTATAGAATCCTGGAAAATATACCTCGATGATTGCTTCATCCTGTGGAAACCCACATGAGGGACATCAAGGACTTACACACCTACACCTCAAAATTAAATTCACTCTAGAACAAATCTCAAAAGAATTACCCTTCCTATACATACTAATAAAAATTAAAAAAAAAACAATTATCGCATACATCTACCACAAACCTACAGACACCCAACAATATCTACACGTTAAAAGTCATCGCCTCAAAAACTGCATAAAATTCATACCTACACCCTAGCACGTACAATATGCACCATAGTCACAAACACCTCCAAACAATCCGACTTAAGGAACTATGAAGGAATCTAAGAAAGAAAAAAATACCCACTACAACTTATAGACAAAGGTATCCAACTGGTGAAAAATATTACAGTAGAACAATTGAGAACCCCCCAAAAAAACAAACAAATAAAGAACAAATCCTAACATACGTTTCAACACATAACACAAACAACCCAGGACTTTTCACAAAGATAACAAAAAAAGACGTTCTACCAAGCAAAAACAGCACACTAAACGACTTCCTTAAGACAACAAAAATAATAAAAACCAAACGCCAACCCAAAAACCTAAAACGCATTCTTACTTCATCCAAACTCAATCAACACACAGCACAAGGCGGCATAAAATGAAACAATGTGGGTTTTGTAACATAATATTAGAAGAAAACACATACACATTCATAAACCGTACATAAACATGCAAAATATAAAGACATAGACTGCACCTCCAAAAATGTGATCCATGTAATAAAATGTGAAATATGCGAGAAATCCTACATAGGCACCACCAAAATCCTTAGTAATAGAGTTGCCTTTAATCGACCTAACATTAAAATCACAGAAAATAGACACCTGCATGTTTCACAACACATACGTACATGCAGTGGAAGCAAATTTAAGATAATGCCCATTTTCCAAACCGAAAACTACTTTTACTTATTAACACAAGAAAAAAATTCATAACAAAATTTATTCTCGAATTAAACAAATCCTAATAACAACACATATAAATAAGCAAAACATAAAATACACTTGCTTATATAAGTGTGCACCCCACACACGAACAAATACAAGCTTACCCTTCACACGCGCACTCATACACGCGTACCCTGCACAGGCACGCACATCCACATCCAATATAATACTGATTCCCTAAACTAAGCAAATAACGAGAAACAAAATACACTATTCTGCCTACATTCAATGAAAGAAAATCTCTCTAGATTTATGCATTTTAATCAATGTATATATATGTGTGTGTGTGTGTGTGTCCCTTTACTATTATTTTATTTCTTTTTTAATTGATTTTCCATTTTATTTATATATGTGTGTGTGTGCGTGTGTGTACATATTTATATTGTGGACCGTCCTAACTATGCTCTCGTGCTGAGGCAAGTAAAATGGAACACACACAGACACACACATGTGGAAAGAAGAAATCACAGATTCTAACCCATACATACACATACGCGCACACTATGCAAAGCCACTCGCTCTTACACACACGCACAAACATACGCACACACATCAAAGTGGAAAAATCATCACAATATTCACCAAATAGACTTAACACCTCCCACCCAACAAATGTACTTCATACTGACCGAATGAACTTTTAACCAATTTCACTGGAGACATTCAGTCTCATATTAACATATCTTTCGAAAGCACAATCGTCCTAGCCGAACTAAAATGATCTCCAAAAAGCAATTTCATAAACTTTTTACCGAAAGCAAACTTCTAACTAAACACTTTTAACTAAAAATATCTGAAGAGAACTAAATAAGGCTCGAAAAGCGTTATGAAAATATTTTAAAATATTAAAAATTGATAAAAGTCTTAAAAATATTTTTTTCTGGCTATATCCTTTTAAATAATATATATATATATATATATATATATATAAATATATATATATATATATATATCCACGGATACGTTTTTCGTTGTCGTTATGCCTAAGAAATATCGTTATCCCTAAGAAATATCACCCCTATTTTTAGTACGTAAGTAAATAAATAAATATATATTATTTATTTTTATCTTTTTTAAACGGTACTCTTAGTACACGAGTTTCGCTACTATCCGCGTAGCTTGACTGTAAGTATCATGATTCAATTGCACTTTAGTCTGAAACATTCGTCTCGAACGCGTCCCTGCCATATCAAAGAACCTACTGTTTATTTTATATGTCGAGCCTTTCTGCGTGGTTGGTAATAAAACTCCCACATACATGTGAGATTAAGTTGTGTACGGTTTTAACTTTGGTCAAAATAGACTGTTCTTTCTTTTATCGGATTTTTGGATTATCGATTATCGATACATATCAAACACATTCCGATGCAAAACTTACATAAGAAAGATGCCAGGCACATAATGTACTTTCGCATAAAATTTCATAAAAAGTCGGCTTAGTTTGTTTCGAGTTCATAGGGAACTCACTCACACACACACAGACAAAGTTCCATTTATATATATATATATATATATATATATATATATATATATATATATATATATATATATATATATACGAAAAAAAAAAAGAAAAAGAAATACGAAAATATAAAAGCTTATAACTTTTATTTAATCGTTTTCAATTGGTGATGTGCAAAATAATATTATGAAAAAAAATTTAAAAACTTTTTTTACAGGTACATAATTTTCGACCGATCCTTCAGTCTTCACATATATATATAGTGAATTCAAAAACATATATTAAATCTATTGCTATTTCAGCTTCTTGTAAAATCGGTTCTCTTTATCAGTCTTAATGCTTTCTCACAATCGAAGATATTCTCTATCTCTACAAACTAAAATGAGATTATGTATGGCGCACTGTTGTCATATTTGGGTTGGTGAATCTGTGTTGCATTCAAAGGTTTTTTTAGATAAATTGCAGAAACCATAGCTATAATTTGTTTCCCTACAAATGTGACGTGACCGTCTCCGGAAGCGGGCTCCCCATTTGGGGGAGGTTGAGACTCCCGAACCCCTGGAGAATGCCGAGCAGCTATGTTTGTGTTATTTGTTAAGTATTATTGTATGCCCGGGCAACAGCAACCGACCCTGCTGAAGGGAAAAGTTAAGTTACATTTTTTTTATTTTTTATGAAACCGACATATAAATTCTATTAAATCAATAGTGTTTTGCCAAAAATCAACAACTGAACAATTGTATATAAGTGCATATCATATTTAGTATATCTAACTTGAATTAACCAAGTAGAATAGATATACCTGTCTTTTTTTGTGTGCATGAAAATCTATTCACTTTCAGTGTGACAGTGGCATATCAACCCGAAGGTGAAATCGACTCCGACCAAATCGATCAATAAATCCTACTGCGCGGAGAGATATTGCGAAGAATTTCCTATGAGGAACGAACACAGGTCACCTTGAGATCCGTGACCGAGGAATTGACCCGTATGTGACGAGGAGATCCCTAATTAGGGATCGCGAAGGGTTCACATCTGGTTGCCAGTGACCAAGAAAGATCACACACGCACACACATACGCACTTTCGTCTACACTGTAACTATTCTCTCGCAGACGTGGTGTTGCTTTTTTTCAGTCTTTTCTATAAATACTATTATAGCATAGGTCCATTCGAATTGTCTGATCTACTCCATGCTTCTTTTATTCCAACTCGTCTGACAACTCCTCATTGTAATACATATTCCTATTCTAGTAACTTCTTTTCAATGACCGCAAGGTTGTTTAACTTTCTTCCTGCAGTTATGGTCTTTTCAAGACGAAGGTCAATAGACATCCCTTGTCTTTACAATAATTTGCTTTCGGTCTTGTTAGCTCATTGCACCAAGTGGCTTCATGCCTTGTCTCGGGCGATTGCTATTTAGAAAAGAAATTTATGATATAACTAGCCTAGGTGCCCGGCGTTGCCCGGGTGTTTGGAGGTGTGTGTTGAACCCCCCCCCCAAAAAAAAAGCTTGTTGTAGGCAGGCAGGAAGGCTTAAACCCATAATGCGGAGGCGGAAAAGAAAGTGAAAGAAAAGCTGACGTCTTAGCGCTACTCCGTGACGCGACCGGAAGTTCAGAATGTTACATTTAGGTAAAGTCAATCCAACCGATACGATGACTTGCAAAAATGGCTCGCAAAAAATCGGCTTCTCCTTGTAGAAAACTGCCCCGTTGAGGGTGAAGAAATTCATGTGTTAGGCCAATTTTTCGATAGTTGTCTCCCGAGATGTTGTGCTTCAAAATAACACGGATCCCGTGAAAATCTGTCGCCTCTGTCAAAAAGTTTTAAGCATACATACATAGATATATTTAAACAGACAGGTGAGATTTATATTATAGATGTTTATAACAATTACAGGTATTCAACATCGGCAATATCTTTTCCGTACGATCTTAGCATGACTAATATATTAATTTATTTATTTCAATTAAAAATATAATAGCTGTTTGACCTCAGTGTTTAAACATAAATCTGATCTAGTACCCACAGTTTGAATTAATCGCCTTTACATGTGGGGGTGAGGTACACCACCGTTATAAATTGAGGGGTAGTACTTTTTCATTTTTATAATACATAAGTTTGTGCATTTGACTAACGTAATCACAATAAGAAATTGAAAAAAGAAAGAGGCGTCGAATTCTTAACAAGAGCTTTGCCGAGTGACTAGTGGTGAATGCACTAGATTAGATGTTACAATCGTACGCAGTGCCTGGGGGAATGGCAATTTTATGAACATACAGGATACTCTCAGATGTTAGTAATTTCTAGCATGCTCAAGGGAGCCCACATTGTCAGCAGCCTTTACAATTCTCCTCAGTATTATAATGTAGTCGTGGGCCCGCCATTAAATGATCAAGCCAGGGTACGTATGGATATTTAATGTCGCGTTAGCATTTAATCTATGACATGGGCGTGACGTCACGAAATGTAATGCACATATATGAAGGAAGATCGAAATGAGGAGAGGAAAGGAAGAGAATAAAAAGGAAAAGACGCGTGGCGATTTGAAATATACGCTCGAGAAGCACGCGAGTCTGTTATCTCTTTCTACCTCTTCGGAAGCGAGCCGGCCGACCTGTGCCCTATTCGATTTTTTTTATATAAATTGCGTAAACCATCTCTATAATTTAATAATAGTTGAGTCCAAAAGAAATTTAAGGCAACACAAGACTGTTTCAATATACAACTTTCGGGTCCACATTCTAAAATTAATAACAACGTTAGAGTGTATTTAAATGATAATAGATACTTAATATCTTTATCATCACAAATTTAGACATTAATACTTCGATGGGAATTAATTGTTTGCATTAATTTTAGGTTTGATTATTCAAACTATTTTTCTCATTTTTAATGTTACTTTCACAACGTTTCGGTGGGTGTATTCTTCGACCATCTTCGGATATGTGGAAATATAGCCAAAGGTGACACATGTCGCTCAATAAACGTAAGGTGAGAAGAATACATGCATACCTGAATATGTGGAGATATTGAAAAGTCGGTTATGGCTGATTGAAAATAGATACCAAGTGAAACTGAAAACAGCAGGTGGCTCTAGAACAGCATCCCAGTCGTCCAGAGTCAATATGTATAGTTTGTGAGGGGGGAAAATAGGGGCAAGAAGTTACAAGATTACACCCTATTTTTTAACTTAATTTGCTTTTTCTATGAGCGAATTTCGGACAAATTAGAAAAGTGCCTTTGTTATGAGTGGATAGTATGTGATTTTCAATCCTCTCATAGTTTCTATCATCATTTTCTTTTCATATGAATTAAATCCACCGTACTCCATTAGCACGCTTCTATTCTCTGCTAGAAGAATGTATTTGTTTTGCTAATCGATTTCGTCCTTACAGTGTTTTATATGCATGACGCATTTAAAAACTACCATTTTCCACATTCCACCCCAAATCTTACTATATCAGGGGTGAAGGGAGGCTGCTGTTCAGAGGCAACCCTTGATATGTATTATAGTGTTACTTAAGTGTCCAAGAGGTAGCGACGGAGTGGTTTCCGTTCTCCAAAATACACATGCATCCAATCTTCCATCGGTTAGTGAATTAATGCGCGTGAGCAACCCATTGATACGTTTCCTTTTGTGCTGTAAACGGCGCAGAGGAAAGGAACGGTTCAATTCTGGTAAATATGATGTCACAAAAGCACACGATGTCATCAAGTGCCACAAAACGTCAGCTCTTATTTTGTAACGTCAGCAACCTTATCTTTTTTTATTACAGGCCATAAATTTCAACTCTTATATCCGGTAGTATAAACTTATCTTACTTTTCTAAATATATCCTCAGCATGATCCAATTTTCTTTTCTCAGATTCAAAGTTATTAGAATCTACACTGGTGTTTAGATGGGTTTTTATTTTTTTCAGTTAGGTACGGTATCTTACGTATCGTTCTAGGAGGTTTACCCTCGCCAACTTTTCTTTCGCATCCTTCGAGGAAGGATTACTTTATTGTTGGTCGCCGGAGGCGCTCCTACTTGGAATGCCGACGGGACTGGCCACGCCCTTTTCTGAAGGTTATAGTTCTCTTCTTCTAGGAGGCTGGCTTTTTCAAACCCCACTTTCTCTACCTTGTGTCACATCGTTCCGCCATAGGAGCGAGATAAACATTCTTAGCCTTTTGGCTAGGAGCAAACTATAATATCTGTTCCAATGTTTTATTTACTGCTTTCTGTCTTCGTTTAGTGAAAGAAAATTTCTTCGAGACTGAAGCTATTTTTTTAATACATTTTTGTTCTAAGAGAGAACCATTGGGGGGCGGATTTTGCCCACGTTCAAATTGCACATGGTGCTTAACTGTGCCTGTGTTGGAAACAAGTAAATAAGAATACAATGAACGCATTAACCAACTGCACAGACAAGACGAAGAAAATTATGATCAATGAAGAAAAAGTAATTTATGAATTAACAAATTCACAGGAACGAAAGAGGCAAGTCCTTTTTTTATATTTGTTTTATGGAAATCGCTACAGACAAAGTCGACGCCACTTGATGTAAGGAGGTAAACAGAAAACCTATGTAAGGTCAATAACTAGCCAAAATAAGTGCTGGATAAAAGATATCAATTCTTTCCCCTTAGTCAGAAACACTGCTCATGGAATATGAGGTATAAAAGATAAAATAAGGGAAACCGACTCCCGTTTCTCTTATTTGATCAATAATGATTAACTACTAGGATGCCGAAAATAAACACAACGTCCACTTTCTACTCTTTTGGCTCATAATCGCAGCGTTTGATATTAGACAAAATCAGGACAATCAAGCATGACCACATACACACAAACATGGCAGTTCAATTTAATCGTTATTTTTTATTTGAGCCACCTCTTCCCGAAACCTCATCATGGCGTCTTTGGATACAAAAAAATTTTCTCAGCCTTAACTGAAGTATAACAATTCGCTAATGCCCACGTAAATATTCCGTGTGAAAGCACTTTACCAAATCCTCTATGTTCTGTTACGAAGGGTTAAATGCATTTAAGTCTACCCATTGACAGTTTTCTGAATCATCCATAAAATATGGACTTTACAGGAAGCACCGATTATACCCGTAGTGTATTTTTGGACGATAAGTGTCCACAACAAATATTAACCACAGCAAGAAACAAGTTAGCAGGAAAATATATTTAAATATTAGGTTATTCAAAAGTTCGTTCATTTTAATGAAGTTTTCGGTCATCATTTTATATTCATATTCTTCACATCCTATATTTGGTCTAGCAAGTATGTTGACGTCACCGTGTAATATTCATCGGAGCAGAGGAGTTCTTATATTCTTGCTTGTATTTCAAGTCTTGAAATGGAAAATTAAAGAAAACACTACTGAAATCTGATGCCTTTTTAAAAAAAAAAAAAACGTTCAAAAAGCGACAGAAACTTGTATACAGCCATGTCAAGTGTATGCGGAGAATGCTGTCACGATGTACGAGAAATGGTTTGCGTGATTCCGAAAAAGAGATTTTTAAACGAGATATGTTCTTCGCTTTGGTCGACCAAAAGATATCCGACAGTGACCAAGTGAATGCCGTACCTAAATTAGATTACCGTTTGACAACTAGAGAAATCGTAGACCTTCCCAAGGTTTCCAAATTGAGCGTGAGAAATTAATTGCATAAATTCGGTTATGCTTCCAAACTTTTACCTTTGGATTTCGCATAAACTGAAAGAAGCACAAAATGACCAACGGATTTTTGGCCAAGCTACTATATTGCAATCAAGCGTTATTTCCTAACCATTTAAAGTAGATAATAGTAAAAGACAGATTTCAACGATAATACCTCAGTTAAATAGAATATTTTTTGACTGCTGTTTCTCAGTTAATAAAGGTTTCCTAACCACAAAGAGTATTTACTCTAAACAAACAACATATAACTTTATAGTTTGAGAAGTAATACACGTATGGTTTGAGGTGAAAATTTGATCGAGAGGAATTCTTTTCTAAAGTAATTTTTCGTGGCATATATTTCTGTTTTTTTTTTGTTTGTTTTTTTTTTTCATAACAAATCATTGTGCTAAAAAGTTGAAGATATGTTTGGAATTCTTGATTATCTTGATAAATGAAATGAAATGTCGGCCGTTAAATTTGAATCTCTTTACTGGGAAATAAAGATATCGTTGCTGGAATCTGCTTTTTGCGATTTACATCGACATGGTCACTGATAAATAAAATTGTTTATTAGCTATTTTACTATTCGTTTATACAAACATTTGCAGACATATTTCGATCGAACCATTAAATTAGTTCGATTTCCTCATGTCATTATATTAAATGGTTGTGAAAAGTGAAATATATTTTTAAAAAATTCGACTTTTTCATCCAGGTACATGCTATTATAAAAAACCTAGGCATCTCAAAAGCATGTGGAACAGATCTCATCCCGGCTGTGCTATTAAAAAAATGGTCTGCCGAGGTTGCGCAGTTCTCTCCAAACTTTACAATAAATGCTTTAACGAATATTGCTTTCCCGACTGCTGGAAAACCGCTTCTGTGGTATCAGTCTTTCTGATGAAAGAACTGACCCACTAAATTATCGCCCCATTAGCCTCCTCCGCTTTTCGCCAAAATATTTGAGTCCTTAATGTCTATTCTATTTTGCAGCTTTTACCAAGTTTTTTTTTTAGACAAAAATGTTTTTATAAGAAATGGTCTTATATATATATATATATATATATATATATATATATATATATATATATATATATATATACGTTTTATTTTTTATTACCGTATCTTTCTGTTAAGTTACATTATTGTTTCAGCTACCCGGCCGTTTTTTGGCCGTCTGTAGCTTCCTCATACTTTTACAGAAATGTTCGTTATGATGGGATTAAAGAGTGAATAATGTCATAACGAACATTTCTGTAAAAGTCGGAGGAAGCTACAGACGGCCAAAAAAAAAAAACCAGCCGGGTAGCTGAAACAATAAGGTAACTTAATAGAAAGATACGGTAATAAAAAATAAAACGCATATTTGCTCTACAACAGTATTGAGCACTTTCAGTTTTTATTAATTACCATTTCTACCATATATATATATATATATATATATATATATATATATTCAGTGGGTAGCAAAAGTATTTGGTACATTGTTTTTTTTATATATTTCTCCAATAATATCAAGTATATTTGAATGAAATTTACACTTTGTAAATCCGTATCTCTGTATCCGAAGAGATATCATCCATCTAAAAATGAAAGGGAAATTAATATATGTTTAGTTGACAAATATTTATTAACGAAAAATTAATTTATTCATATGCAAAAGTATTTAACACATTTATTAATATTTAGCTGTATATCCTTCGTTTTGCCTTACAGCCGCCAGACGCTCTCTATAACTGCCTACTAGTTTCTTACAATCACTTGCTAATAGTTTCAGTCATTCCTCGAAAACTCCCTTCAATTCCTTCATATTCTTAGGATCCCTTGCATGCACCCTTAACTTACACCGATTTTCGATGGGATTTAGGTCGAGTGACTGGCCAGACCACTGTAGAAAACTAATCCCATTCTCCTTAAACCATTTCATAGTTATTTTAGCTTTGTGCTTGGGGTCATTGTCTTGCTAGAAGATAAAAATCAATGCCTAATCCTAAGTCTGCGGCGCTCTTGAACAGATGTGTTGACAAAGTTTTCGTGTATTTTTCTGCATTCATTTTCCCTCCTATGTTTTAAATTCCTCAAACTGTATTTGCAGAAAAGCAGCCCCAAATCATTACACGTCCACCTTCAAATTTTTCAGTGGGAATGGTATTAGATGATTTAAATTTTGTGCCCTTTTTTCTCCATAAAATGGTGCGCATCTTTCTTCCGAAAAGCTTAATTTTAGTTTCATCTGACGAAATAACTTTCTTCTAGAAGCCACCCGATTCACATTGATATTTATAAACAAATTTCAAACGATCTTTCGCATGTCTAGGACTCAACAATGGAGTCTTTTTCGGTGATGTAGAATACAGACTTGTACGATTCAATGATCCCTTGATCGTGCCCTTGCTTACTTCAATACCTTCTCCTGCAAATCCTTCTGAATTTCTGAACGATTGAGAAATGGTTCTTTCTTCGCGTTACGAGCAATGCAACGAGCAGTAACATCATTTAATTTACGTGTCCGACCATTTCTTGAGTAATTTTTAGCATTACTACCCGTTGTTTTCATATTTCTCACGACAACCATAACAGTACTCACCACCAAATTTAATTCTAATGCTATTTTCTTGTATCCCATTCGATTTTTATACCTTGCTATGATTTCCCGGCGCATATCATTAGTCAATTCTTTTGTTTTAACCATTTTAAAAGAGTAATGAAAGAGGCAACCTATGCATTGTCTGAGAGCTGTTATCAACTGACCCATAAGAAGACCAAATCCTGGAATGCCTTCTGATTGGTTGAAATGTTTTAGCAAGATTAAATGACTGCGTAAGAATGGATTTTCTGATTGGTTAAAAGCATTCTAGAAAGTATTGTAGCAAGATGAAATGACTACTTAAGCATGAAACTTGACAGTTTTTTTATATGAGTAATTTGATTTTTCGTTAATAAATCTTTGTCAACTACGTATATTATTATTTCCGGTTTTTTTTTTATTTTTAGATATATAATATCTGTTTAAAGATTGAGTGTAAATTTCATTCAAATTAACTTGATATTTCTTGAGAAATAGAAAAGAAAACAATGTACCAAATACTTTTGCAATCCACTGTATATATTTCCAAAGACAACATGAACTCTCTACATCCGTAGATGTATTTCTGCACTAAGGAGCCATAATATATATATATATATATATATATATATATATATATATATATATATATATATATATATATATATATATATATACATATATATATATATATATATATATATATATATATATATATTCCTTAATTGGAATTCATTTTTGAGATGAACATTATATATGTCAATTTATTTTTATTCTTTTTTTATGAATCCCAATTAAGGAATAATATATATATATATATACCAATCGGTACGGACCCGACTATGGAAGATCAGATAATAAATAAACGTAAATCCAACCTTGACCGCCCTCTGGGGCCCGTGGCGCAGTTGATAGAGACGTTGAATCTCTACAGTTCCAGATGAAAATTGTCTGAAGATAGCGGTTTCAATCCCACCCAAAGCGTGCCAGAGGTTAATTGGCCAAAAATGTGGTGAGACGACAACAACTACGGATGGCAGTGATGGCTGAGAATGCAGTTAGGAGATTCGAAGTTCCTATCCGTCGCGGTTACCACCTGACGAAGGCCAGAGGAATAGTTGGCCGAAACGTTGTGAATAAACAAAACCAATAAAAGGTCAAAAGCAACAACTAATAAAGATGAGAATAATAGTCCGAAATAAAAATAAATTAATAAGGAGCCATTGTTTGATAAGTCAGTATCAAGATAGACAAAAGTATTAAACATAAATAACGTATCGTTATAGACACGTGTATCTAAGTCACAGTATGATTTCACCGGTATCGAGGCGTATACGCTTTCATATTTTTTTCAGAATAAATTGGCGATGGCCCCCGTGCTCGAAGCAGGAAAACGGTATTTGATGAGTTAAATGCCTTAAGCTGTGTAAGAAGCAACCATAAATAATTCTCCGGATTAAATTATTAAAGAATTTAAAGACGTTTTAGTTAAAATTTAACCGTCTCAAACTGAAAACTTTTCTAGCAGTTTTAAATTGTAAAATAACATCCCCATCTATCATCGTCGTTAAATAGGAGTGCTGGTGCCGGAATATCGCTATGCTTTGTTCTATTATCATATGTCGCAATCTATGCAGACACGTTAACGGTGACCAGAACTTTTATGTCCTCTTGCATCTGCTTGAGCATACTCAGGAAAAATTATATATTCAAAAAGCATCCCCAAATCATTTGACGGTGTCGAAAGCCTTCATTAAGTCAACAAAACTTTGATATAGTGGCAATCGCTGCACGAAGTATTTCTCATTAATTTCACATGCAGCTACTATTATGCCAGTGGTTCATCTGATAGAGTTAAAGCCACTCTGTCATTCGGAAATAGCTGGCGGGCTAATATGTTCCATCGGCCTGTTCTGCAGAAACCTAGCAAGTATTTTGCCCACAGTCACTAAGACTGTAATACCTTGATATTTATTACGGATGTATTTCCATCTCTTGGTCTGATACAGAGGCACTAAGATATGAGGAATTTTCAATAAGTCTCCAGAATAATTTGTATAGGCAATTGTCACAGACTATTTTGTACAGGCAATTGTCATAGACTAATTTGTACAGGCAATTGTCATAGACTATTTTGTACAGACAATTCTCATAGACTATTTTGTATAGGCAATTGTAATTGACTAATTTGTACAGGCAATTGTCATAGACTATTTTGTACAGACAATTCTCATAGACATTTTTGTACAGGCAATTGTTATAGACTATTTCGTACAGGTAATTGCCATAGACTATTTTGTACAGGGAATTCTCATAGACTATTTTGTACAGGCAGTTGTCATAGACTATTTTGTACAAGCAATTGTCAAAGACTATTGTGTACAGACAATTCTCATGGACTATTTTGTACGGGCAATTGTCATAGACTATTTTGTACAGGGAATTGTCATAGACTATTTTGTACAGGCAATTGTCATAGACTATTTTGTACAGGGAATTGTCATATACTCTTAAAAATTCAGTATATTATTGTTATAAGCTTATGAGATGACTGATAATTTTTATGATTTCAGGTTCAATTGAACAGTTACAGTAGGAACTTGAATACACTCTACTAAAGCCTGATTATCACAGCTGATGAATTTCAAAAATGCAACCGGGACGTTAGGACACTTTAGAATAACGATCTTCAAAAACATTCTGTTTGAAACTTGGAAAAGATATCACAGAAACATATGGAATACTTCAGACTTCTTTTAAACCATCTCGTATGAATCAAGCATCAGTTTTTGAGTGGCGTAATATATTCAAGGAAGGCTGTGAGAGATGATAAGAGGTGTGAGAGGGGTAAGATCAGAACACCAGAGTTGATAGGCCAAATAAAGAATTTAATGGATAAGAACCGTCGTGTAATTTTAGAGACAATTAGTGCACAGTTTGATGTTAATTATTTGTAAAGAATTGAAGATACCAAATATTTGTGCGAAGTTTGTCCCAAGGATGCCCCAACCTTCTCATAGAATATTTTACTAAGATGAGTATCAAGACAGTTCCTCGCCCTTCTTAATGCCCAGACGTTGCTCACTGTGACTTTTGGTTATTTCCTAAGCTCAAGGAAAACCTTAGAAGCTGTCGTTATGAGACAATTAAGGAGATGAATGAGACTGTGACAAGGGTCATTGACACTCACATACAAGAGGACTTCCACATGGTCTTTCAGAAGTTATTGGAATAGTGATACTGCATTGCAGCCGGAGGAGGTTACTTAGAAGTGAACTAAAATATTGTGTGTACTATCAATAAAAATATCCATATGAAAAAGTCTGGAAAAATATTGGATGCTCCTCGTACCATTAAGTTAGTATAAGCACACGTGCACAATACTATATATTAGTTATAAGATGTAATACTGTATTGGTAACATTTTCATTTCGAGGATTTAGAAGTTAAACAGGTTTCCTTTCCAGTACTGATTTTCTTGAAGCCGACTTATGCTTCTTCATTACTTGGTAAACGATCAATTCTGAACTTAGCGGCACATTGAGAAAGATTCTTGAGTACATTCATATTTATTACTGAAGGGATATTAAACAGATCCATGTTGCAGAATCTTCTGTCGTTCTTTGATGACACCGAGTTTGTATTTACACGTAGGATTTGGGATGATCAAATACTTCCCATAGCTGACCATGAAATATCCTAATACCATTAATGGCACGTGCTCTGTGGATTACTGAAGAGATCTGTGGTCAAAAGTCATTCTTACTTCTTCTAAGAGGCATTATGTTTTTAGAGGGGCCTATATGTTTCACTTGCACTTCAAGACTTTTTTTACAGGGAAGTTACAACTTATCAAGGCAGAAAGAGCATTCGGGGATAAGGGTTAATGAGTGCACGCTAGTCAATGAGACAACAGCGTAGTAATGGTGTGTGATTGAAATTGGATCGAATTTGATTATTTAAATGTGAACTTTTTTTACATTGGACCTAAAGACAACCGTGTAGTAAGCTGGAAAGCAAGTAAGCAGAACAGAGTTCCACAGGCTGGCAATTCAAGGAAATAAGTTTTGTTCATGGAATTTGCATTTAAATTTAGTCGCAGATAGAGAGTAGGAGAAATTGGTGATATTAGTGGTAACTAGACGACTGCTTCTTGTAAAAGTTAAGCAGGGGGAGCCACAGATTGAAGCTCAGATGAGCACTTGCTGTGAAATTGACAGTCTCGCAACGTCTTTTCTGTGTGAAACAGGTTGCATAGAGGAGGAAAGGGTATCACCTTCTAAATATCGAAGACGGTTTTGAACTCTGTCAAGGCAGGATGCAGTTCCTAGCAGCTCCTGTCGTGATGGGGCAATAGTAATCCATTTAGGGACGTATTTGGCTCTTATATAGGTAGTGGATTGTGTTGGGGAGTTAGAATCCAAACGCAATCATTTCTCCAGCAACCTTGACAACAGATTTGACGTAAGTCTTCTGTTTCAAGTAAGAGGTATGGATACGTAACAGCTGGTTCATGATGGAATCTTTGTCACCAAATAAATAAGTATTCCTTTTTTTTTTAGCTTAATCTAAATACTTTCGCTCTCGCTGAGTACACTTAGTCCTTAAAATTCTTTCACGTTCAATCAAATTACACGTTTTCAAATTTATGTTTCAGAGTTTTACACATATCCAGGCCGTTCAGTTTTCTTCTGTTATTACCATGAACGGTGCCCGACTTAAGTGTCTTACTTGTAAGCTATTTGCAGTAAGCACTCGTCTTCTACCACAACTCTCACATTATTTCTTCCTTTTTCCGTTGGATCTAACGCAAAGGACAACGTCTAGGAATAGACGTCCTTTGTGTTAACTGTAAATATATGAAACACGTTATCAATGGTATTGGATCTCGGCTAGTAACATTATGGTCGACTTCGAATATAATGTCAACAAATACTTACTATAAACTATCTCCGGTAATAATCACATTTGGGTCCATCACTTTCATTCTTCCCGTAATATTCTTCATCATTTCACTGGCAATCAACCCTAACCCGATGTTCATCTCTACCCCGTTACGGGAAAATGTGACACAAGGTCGGCATTCCTCGATAAGGGTGCCTCAAGTGATAAGTAATGAACTAACTGTTTCTCTAAAGTGAGAAAGCATAGTCTGGGAGGTTAAACCACCTAGAATTACACAGGACCATAACTTAGTCAACAGAAAAATCCAACTCAACGATTTGAACTCGAGGGATTCTCCTCCTCAGCCATGATACGTGGCGACACATTATTGTAGTAAAAGTCTTATTTGTAAAGAATTCCGAGTTAAATAAAATGTATTATTTATTTTAATCAAATTTTGAATTCAATTTTATAATCTTTAGATGTGATGACGTTTCTAAATTTTTTGAGATGAGGATTGGTTATTCGCATTATTTGGATTCATCGGACTACTGTTCTCATCTTGAGTGTGATTTTCATAAGGTTTCGGTCGATGTAACTTCCGACCTTCTTCAGATGTATCTTATCGAATTCGGGAATGTTTCTGATGAACTCTTTATTTAATTCACGGGGGTATCATGCTCTTGTTTCGTCAGCCATAACTGGATAGAGGTCGTAAGTAATTTGCAATTGTATTTTTCGGTCGCCCAAACTGAGGATTGAACCGTCAACCTTCAGGAGGATATCTCTTTTTACAATTGATTTTTCCAAGTATTCAAACCGCTGCACCGTGGGTCCTTGCGGACAAAATGCCTTCGGAGATTGTTTTATTTGACATACTTTGTCAAACATTCATTTTTATTATTGCATTTTTCTTTTTACTTCTAAATTCGCCAAGCGCATTTGTTGTTTTTGATGTGATGTTTGCATTTTGAATAAATGCTCACAGATTACGTATGCTATCCACCAAGCTCCAACCTCTGGCACATCGCTGCAATGTTGCATTTCTGTATCTGTTTTACAAGTAATTTAATGATATATGTTTGACAAACTCATTGCTCTTGTACGCAACCGACGTATATACACCCGACAAAAAGGTTAAGTAGCAAAATCACGCCCCTTCACTGTAGAGGTCCCAAGGTGGCTGACAGCCTTCTAATCTAATTGTTTATTCCATTGAAGGGCTAGACTTTGATATCCCCTACCTAACCACGCTTCCCCAATTGTACTAATGTGCAGAAGTTTAAATGTAATGTGAACAAACATCTCGCTCATCTCCTCACATAATTCTCTATAGACATGTTTCCAAATAGTAAAATTCTACGTCCAAGTTGTAATAAGCCTTACTTGGGGACGAAAAAGAGGTAGATACGTTTTTTTTATTATTATTATTTAAACAGTAATCCAAATAATCTAAATAATACAAACGGATTTCCTATCTTTCTGCTATTTTTGTTTCATCCATCGGCTTCATCTTTTTCCCCTCGTGTTCTTTTAATAATTCTGGGAATAACTTCTTCCACGCAACTGTACCAAAATCTACTAAAATAGTATTGTTTATATCTTTCCTTTTTAAATATATATTTTTTTCTCTGCATCTACTGCACGTGTGCGAATAAAACAACAGAAACATACATGCCAACTTCTTCGCGGTGTCGGGTGTGAGTGAGTAGGCATACAGATCCCGAGAATGTACTTCTTTAAGGGGGGATAACTTTCCGTGTGGTTATCGAGTAGGATTTCGCTAAAAAAAAAAAAAAAAAAAAAAAAACTGGCGGTGATGGTAATGTTATGAATGGTGTTAAAGGCGTTCATTGGATAGTTGGGGTGCGATTAGAACGGTGGGCCAGCTTGCAACACCTGGTTTATATGTCAAGTGCCCGACCAAGGGAAGACATTTATCTTTTCACAGAACAGTTTCCGACTTCCGTTCATCTAATTTCTCTCTCTCTTTCTCTCTCTCCCCTCTCTCTCTCTCTCTCTCTCTCTCTCTTTCTATATATATATATATATATATATATATATACATATATATATATACATGTGCATCTGCGTGTATGAATATGTATACATATGCATATTTATATATTAATATATCTATATATGCAAGTGTACAAGAAATATATATATATATATATATATATATATATATATATATATATATATATATATATATATATATATATATATATATATATATATATATGTACAAGTAAGGCGTCCGTCATTGCCCGGTTGTAAAATGCGCTTAAACATGATATTTTGATTAATGCAGATTTCGTATTTATTATTATATATTATTTTAGACTCAATATATAGCAATGATT
This sequence comes from Euprymna scolopes, assembly GCF_053919585.1. NCBI lineage: Eukaryota > Metazoa > Mollusca > Cephalopoda > Sepiida > Sepiolidae > Euprymna > Euprymna scolopes. The sequence continues at coordinate 69,401,226 of NC_136487.1, forward strand.
TAAAAAGTTATGAAAATATAACTCCTGCGCCACCACCAAGAATCGAAACCAAAACGTTTAGCCTACGAGTTACTTATTCCTTTGACGTAAATGCCTGACCTATGAAGACGGGTTTGCTGTAAGGCTAAAAATTAAAACATAACAAATCCTATTATGTTACGCATACATATTCTTAATGTAGTCGTTCGACCTTCACCTGACAAATTCCAGTGTTTGATTTTCACATTTTGCACCGATTTTCCAAAATTTAAAATCCAAATATAAAGTTTCGCATGGGTTAGAATACCATATATATTAAGTTTCATGCGGACCGAAACTAACAGAGGAGTTTAATAGGCAAATTTTTTTTATACAAATATATATACGCATACATAAATATATATAGAAAGAGGTTTGTGTTTACTATACCTTTTTTACGCAAACATTATGCAAGTATAAACCATGTAGAATATCTGCATTTATATAATTACACGTAATTGCTTACCTTAAGATGATCATTACATAAGAAAACCACAAAAAAAACGAATAGGGAATTAATTAAAATGAATGTTTAAAAAGTATGCAAATTAAGCATATCTTTTGCAGTAGAACGTAATTCCGAGACCCATATATAACAAACTTCTATTTTCATTTTAATAAATAGAAAGAAAGGGTTTTTAGTATAGCTGTCGCTTGATGTAATGACATACGCTTTCAATAGGGTTGGGATCTGGAGATTGTGCAAACCAATCTAAATATGCTCTTCAAGGAAACCTTTGACATTGCCAGCTGTGTGAATGAGAGCATTATCCTGCATGAAGATGGGATTATCATCCAAATTCCAGCCAAAGTAGAGTAGAAAATTCTCAGTCAACATATTAATGTATTTGGTCGAATTAATTCGACCTTTCAAGCGAACTATAGGCCCTAGACTATTGACACTAATAAAGCTCCACACCAAAACTGAACCTCCACCACCTTGCAGCGTTGAAACTGCACCGAGAATTCTTCGTCCTTTCTTCGACGGACGTACTGCTTACATTCACTGCCTATCTTATTAAGATCATGTTCGACCAATATCAAGAGTCATGATCTTCGTTGCAACTGACGAAGTTCAGGCGGCACTTTCTGTTTTTTTATAGAAATCATTGGCTTGCGTCTTGCAACACAACCTCGCAAATTAAATTCCTTCAATCTGTTCTTAACTGTAAAAAGAGAGCACTTTTAACAAGATTACACTGTTGTTGGATTTGGGGAGCCGTTTCAAATCTCTTTCTTAGGCTGCGGATCTTCATAGCATTGTCTCCCCTGTAAGAAGTAACTCTAGGAAGGCCAGATTAAGGGGCATTAGAAACTCTTCCAGTGTCTTGGTGTTTTGCACGGTCATTCATACCGTTTTCTAATCACATTTCAATCTAGGGCTAATTTCTAGATTGGATGAACCAGAAAGGTGAAGAATTATAGGTTCCTGACGATCACTAACAGAGAATGGAGGTATATGGACTAAATGTTTCGTTATATAACCTAGGAACAACAACAATTACCATTAAAGCGTGTAAAAGGTGGATATTTTAATCTGGTTTCAAGCTCATTTGTTGCTGCGGAGTTTCTTTTTGCCTTCTCGACTTTAAACTATTTTTTATATTGATACGAACGCTAGGATACTTCAATAAAAGATCAAATATGAACAGGTAAAATTATAGAGAAATAAATGGCGAATCAAATAAGGTATATGTTGTTCAAATGGTTACCTTTGATTTAGCTTAAATTAGAGGTTTGTGAAAAAATGGCAAGTGCAGACTTTCTTTTCGGCACACACACACACACACACACAAACACACACACATATATACATATATATATATATATATATATATATATATATATATATATATATACCGTGTAAGCAAAATCAAGACTTCAAAAAAGATGTTCATAGCAACAAAAAGTGTATAGACATGAACAACCCAATTTGTTATAGGATTAATAACAGATGTAGGTTAAACCCATGGGTAAAACCCAGTTTTTTAAGATTAAATATTATATATATATATATATATATATATATATATATATATATATATATTATAAGGTAAAATTAAAAGCCAAGAACAATGCGAGATTTTTTTTTATATAGAGTAAAATTAAATGCAAACAAAAGAAATAAAGTTCTTTTTTTTGTTGTTTGTTTTTTCTTTTTCACACAAATTTTAACTCTAAACAACATGTAATTTTTTTTTCTGTTGTATTCAATGGTGATATAAATCTCAATATATTTCAGACTTATTAGTCCATTTTCAAGAGAAGACAGCGGAAGAGTGTTCAAAATTGGAAAAGTAGCCGCAGAGTTTGCCACGTGATACCGCGAAATATAGAACAAAAAATGACGTTAGGAGAACGTTAAAATAAATCAGTTGATGTTTGAAATACTTGTTGCGTTTGTGAATCAAGGGAGATGACTATTCAAGCAAGGTTTTTTTTTTGTTTTTTTTTTAATTATTGTTTTTCTTATGTTTTAAACTTATATTATAAAAGCGGAGCTCAATTCTAGTCTATTGTTTAGTGTGGGAGTATTTTTTGAAATAATTAAAGATTCGAGGATACGAAGTTGACCTACGTTTCTTGAACAAGCAAGAATGTTGATGTGAAAATCTGGTTCTGAATTAATGCAAGTGCGAATATGTTTATAGAACGACGAAGCAGTAGTGTTTAAGTGCTCTTTAATGCGGTGATGAAGCAATCTGGTAGTGCTTCCGATGTAAGATGCACTGCATTTAGCGCATTGTAGGTCGTAAACAACGTGGTTCTTAAAGCATAAACCTGTGTGTGATATTGGGCAATTAGAGAGTGAACAAGGGGAAGGTGTATGCGATGGATGTTTTCGGTTGAGCTGTTGTCTTAAAGTAGATCCAGTGTGGATGAGTTGAATGTTGAGCCCCTCGCTGCGGATGGCTTTTCGGATTGAAGATGAGATTTTGTCACTGAGGAAGGGTAGTTTTAGAAAACAATTGTTAGAGAAGGGTCGGGTGTTGCGTTTTTTCTTTTTAAGTGAGGATAGGATCGTATTAGGGTAACCGTTTAGTGAGAGGGTCTGTAGGAAATTGTTAGTGTGTGTATGTTTGTCGGAGATGTTAGTGCATTTGTCTTGTATGCGTGAGATTTCGGCATGTGCGTAGTTTAGTTTGTCCTTGAGAGGTAGCGCAGATTTGAAATGTACGAAGAGGCGTTTGCTGGCGGGTTTTCTGTAGAATTCAGTGCATATGGCACCATTTTTTTTTATTTGTATTTTAAAATCAAGTAGAGAAAGAGATTCCGAAGAGTCTGGGTGTTCTATAGTAAATTTTAAGTTTGGGTCGGCGTTATTGAATTTGTGGAAAATGTTAATAGCTTCTTCGCGGGAGTATGTGATAATTAAAATGTCATCGATATATCTAGTAAAAAGGAGATAAGAATAGCAGGTACTAAGGGTGTGTCTTTCGAGTTTCGAGTAATAAAAAAAAAAAAAAAAAAAAACCTTGCTTGAATAGTCATCTCCCTTGATTCACAAACGCAACAAGTATTTCAAACATCAACTGATTTATTTTAACGTTCTCCTAACGTCATTTTTTGTTCTATATTTCGCGGTATCACGTGCCAACTCTGCGGCTACTTTTCCAATTTTGAACACTCTTCCGCTGTCTTCTCTTGAAAATGGACTAATAAGTCTGAAATATATTGAGATTTATATCACCATTGAATACAACAGGAAAAAAAATTACTGTTGTTTAGAGTTAAAATTTGTGTGAAAAAGAAAAAACAAACAACAAAAAAAAAGAACTTTATTTCTTTTGTTTGCATTTAATTTTACTCTATATAAAAAAAAAATCTCGCATTGTTCTTGGCTTTTAATTTTACCTTATAATTTTCTTCAACAATGCTTCAAGCAAACTACAACCTACTTATATATATATATATATATATACATATATATATATACGTATATTATATATATTATATATATACGTACATGCATGATATATATATACGTATATTATATATATATTATATATACATATATAAACGTACATGCATGATATATGTATATATATATATATATACCTACATGCATGTATCTAAGATTATGTATGTATATATGCGAGCCTGTTTAATAACATTATTTGTAATCGATATATTAATGTGTCGATAAGATATGAAAATAAAATAATGCCTTCGGAAATTGTTTTATTTGGCATATTCTGTCAGACATTCGTTTTTGTTATTGCTTTTTTAAGTTCTAAATTTACCAAACGCGTCTGTTATTTTCCTTTTTTTGTTTTAGCAAATTCTATGAATATTTAAATTACGTCTTTATTTAAGAGACTTTCTTAATTTAAATCCATCTTCAATTGTGGCTTCTTATAATTCATATTTCCTTTGAAATTTACTGCCTTTCATAACGATGTACCGATTCACGTCTATGACTTATTTCCAATGAATTCGAATTTACTCTCTGTGAGGACACGCTCGTGTAATCACCTGTTATAACCACGGTTGTGATTAGGCGAAGGCAAACATTCCATCCAGTCAATGGGGAGTATTTACATCTAGCAACACCAGAAGTCCAGTTTATAAACAAACTGTTGTCCAGTCGTAAAATATATTGAAATATTATAATTAATTTATATATATTTTAATTTATATATATTTTAATTTATATTATATTTTAATTTATGCAGATTTCGTATTCATTATTATAGAACAATTCTCAATTGATTATTATATTGTACCCCATATATATAGTAATGATTCCTAAGGTTACAAAAATGAGTTGTGCCTTCAGCTGGAATTGAAACCAAAACATTTAACGGTTTAGCGTTTCGTCGTTTGTTGTTACTATATGAGCTATCGCCAAATGGATAAAAAAAAAGGTTTAAAAATTACACAACTTCAATGTACGCATGCTCAGAAGTTAGTGGATTTACTCCTGCCAAAGTCAATTTATTTTTCAATTTTTATCCTCTATCAGCTATTTTCATAAGCGAAAAACCAAATCGAACTTGTTCCTAAGGCCCATATGTCTTATATACATCATGTTTCATGTCTGTTACGAAAATATTAAAGAGAAGTTAGATCGAGACGTTTCACACACACACAGACATCATTTTAAGATATATATAAATAGATATATATAAAAAAACAAATCCATGTGATAGAACGTTTCTTTATCCTAAACACAATTATGCACAATAAAGAAATTAATACATAAAAAGAAGCAAGCATTACATCTAATAGCAAACCATAAAAATGAATAATTAATTAATGGACGCTTGTTTCTTTTTCGGAGGTATGTGCAAATTTGTTAACCTTTGTGAAGTTGCTCGCATGTACAATGACTGAGTATATTAAGACGTTCGCTTTAATTATTTTTAAGTAGAAATGATAGTCTTTTGATATCAATGTCAGAACGAGAAAAGACTCAATTCTTTAGGTATATATATATATAATGAATATTTATTATTATTATTTTTTAGTTTACAAAACGTATCCTTCTACCAAAGTGAATGACAGACTTGAAACATTAAATCTTTACTTAACTAGGCCTAGACACAAGACCAATTAACATAAACAAAGTCCTTTACTTATAGTCTCAAGTGAGCAACCCGCCTGGAGAGGCATTGAAACCGACCTGCCTACATAACTCTCACTAGACCCAACTGCCTGCTTCCCAACGTTCAACTCACACTTTCCCTCTTCCGCTTTTGTATATTGTGCATGTGAGTATTAAGTGTATTTTTTAAGTAAAGAAATACTCGAGCTAAGATCGAAACCAAAACCTACATACAGTGATTGAAGTACGATAACGTTTACGTCAGTTTTACACGATTCGTAAAAGGCACTTTCAAACCTATTCTTACCATAAATAATCTGTGATGTGAACGATTCACGCATTCGTTAAGCAGTTAGCAAGCAGATAAAAATCCGACGACTCCCACATACCAAATTTTCAATTTTGACCCTACAACAACTATCAAACTACTATAAAAAAAAAAATCCCCAACTCCATAATTTTGCCTAAATCTAAACGTAAATTCCACGAATAAAGCTTCTTTCCTAGAGCTCTCAGCCTGTGAAACTCTATTCTTTCCGTTGGCCTGCTTTCCGCCTGAATACAAGATGGTAATCTTTAAGTTCAATGTAAACAAGTTATGGTTGATCTGTGCCCTTGCATAATCAAATTATACTTAATTTTTACTACTAACGATTACTAGTCTGTCGCCCCGGATTAAAACATCTACTCTTTAATGTTTATCCTCGAGTGGCTTTTGGACCTTGGTACGTGGTGACACACTTGTCACAACATAAAAATAAAATAAACTTAAAAAGAAGTCAATAAATGCGGAATAATTAGTTAGAGTTAGCGTTATTTATTTTTAAGTTTAACTTAGATACTGAACTTAACAAAAACTGCGGGATTCTAAAACACAGTAATCTTTACAAAAAAAAAATTATTAAAACGTAATGTAGACCGGACAACGTCGGGTCGGTACAGCTGGTTTATTATAATGTTATTCTTTGAGTGTTTTTCCTAACTCTGGCGTTTTTGTGGGAAGTAATCGTCTGAGTTTCAATCTACAGTTCTACTATCTCTGCAATAACTTCACAACAATCACTTGTCTAGCTACAACCACTATCAACAATTTCCCCAACTGTGCCTAACATAAACAAAGCTTACTTTGCTACAATTTCCCGTCTGTGGGACTTTGTCCTGCTGGCCTGCTTTCCAGCTGAGTACAGCATGGTCATCTTCAAGTTCAATTTAAACAAGCTCTTGTTGAGCCACCCGTTAAATACATTGTTTCTATCCAATTTTCACCATTAACGATCACTCTGCTATTGTCTCAGTGACTACCGTAAACTCATTAACCCTTATCCTTGGGCCTTGAAAGGTCGTGACAGATTTGTAAACAGAAAAGAAAACAGTGTAATTGAGTATTTTATAAAAGCGTAGAATTTTTAGCCTGCAGTCTATATTCCAGTTAAACTTTGCGAAATTATTTTGGGCACGTTTTCGTTTAAAACAGACAATTTATTTCTTTAGGGACTATGTAGCCTTTTTAGTAAGAGCAAACATTTATGAGAAATTTACCCATAGGCAATTAGGGATATCAGCATCCTAATTAAATGCCGTTTTTAAAGCGCCTACAGCAATAAGATGTTAATAAAAAATTATGTAAACGGAGTGTATAAATGGAAAATAAGAATAGAAAAAAAATTGAACATAAAAATTGAAAGTTTCCTTCTTTAAGTAAAATGAAATAGGTTGCTTCATTTGCTATGGGCCAACAGATTTTTAGTCGCGTGCAAGCAACTCTATGAGTCATTCCGTCGGTCGGTCGGTCGATCTGTCGGTTGGTCTGTCCGTAACACTTTTGTGCTTAGCCTTTTTGGTCAAGATCAAAGTGTAGTATCTGTTCCGACAGATACTGCACTTAAGATAATTTGTACCAGTCAATGGAGGGGAAACCCTCTATACTGGGACAATTATTATTTTTGGTAACCAGAGTGACCCCTTTTAGGGGAGCTGGTTTTTACCTCACATTAAAAACGGCCTTGTGCCTAATTTGCTCAGTGGGGGAGCAAATAAATACCATCTGTTCCGACAGATACTGCAAGCAAAGAACATATCTGGGAGCGACCCAACATATAAGACCTTGGTCAATGT
>NC_136487.1:69413906-69438906 GCF_053919585.1 Euprymna scolopes
AAGAAAATATTAATATTCGAAGACTGTTGGCCAGGCTTTTCTTAAATTGTTTTACGGAGGAATATACAAAGGGTAAAAGTGTAAATTGAAATGCTCTTTCCAGTAAATGTCTTGTTTATAAAGTCAGTATTAGGGTCACGACTTCAGGTGGGTAGGGGCATAAACGATTTGATTGTGTTGGGTCGTCGAGACTTGCCACGAAGGGATTGACACAGGCCACTCGTTTAAAACAATTTTTCTTCTTCCAACAAGATTAGCAGACAGTGACGATCTATATGCAAGGACATGACGAATCAAATAAATATATTCATAGCTTTGGTACGGAATTAACATATTAATAAGGAAGGGAGTTGGGGGGAATCATCTAAGGGGAAAAGAGTAATTGTTTGGGTGTATGCCGAGAGATGGAACGTTTATTATTATTGGTACGTGTCGGGAAGTTTTGCAGACAGAACAAAAGGGAGGCGCTGATAAATTAAAAGAGACGTGAAGGGGGGGGTAGACAGACAGAGATAGGAAAAATAAGTAGAAAGGAAGCAACTAAAATACAAATGGAAAAGAAAAGGTGATGATTACATAAAGGAAATATTGAATTATTATATAAATATTAGTGTGACCCGTGGAAATATCACAGATGTATTTTTGATTTGTAGAAATATTGCATAAAAATAGTTCCAATTTCTAAATGCCAAGCGCGAATGCAGATATTATCACGCATTGTACTAGTTTTGTTTCACTGATTAATGTACTCTCCGAATATACCTAGTTATGAAGTCTATCTCTAAAACACTTTAAGGCGTGTGTGATATCTCTATATATAAAATAGTAGCGTCCGTGTGTGCGTGTCTGTATGTACAACTCTCTTACAGTCCACACCACTGGGCCGATCATCACTAAATCTGGCATAATGATGGTTCCCCGTCTAGGAAAGGTGTACACCATTTTTCAAGGTAACGGTCAAGGGTCAAAGGTTAAGGTCATAACATATGTATATATACTCTCCTACAGTCCATGCCACTGGACAGATTATGACCGAACCTGAGAGGATGGTTTCCGACCTGGGGATCGTACATACTATTTTTAAAGGTCAAAGGTCAAAGGTTAAATTCATGATTTGCTTCACGCTTGAGTACCTGCGAAACGGATATCGAGGCATAACGCAAAGTTCCATGCGAAGCGCGAGGATCTTTGCTAGTATTACAACATTTTGGACATCTAGCGCGAAAGGAGACCCCTTGATGATTTGGTATCATTTTATAAACAGAAAATATACTACACTTTGATCATATCCCAAAGGTCAAGAATGGTGTACATTAGCTCGAGTTTCATGTTTGGCATAACAGTGTCTTCAGATGAAATTTTAAAAAGTAAATTTTAATTTCATATTCGGCGATCGAGCGATCCCATCTTTTAAAAAATAGTGGAGAATGATAACGGGCGTGCAGGCATGGAATTGCATTAGCGTTTGAATATATCGATAATAATTAGTGTGCAGATAGATAGTAGGAAAACAGACATAAAATAAGTAAAAGAAGAGTGACTAATAAGTACGAACGCAATAAGATAGACATGGCAAAGATTACATCGATAGAGAGATTAATAGATAGATAGAAAGGTAGAAAGATAGAAAGATAGATATGTCAATAAGACATAGACAGATAAATAGATATGACAAGAATGAGATAGATAGATAGATATGATTAGATATCTAATAATTCTAATATTTATTAGATAGATAGATAGATAGATAGATAGATAGATAGATAGATATGCCAAGAATAAGGTGAGTAGATATGACAAGGATACGATAGATGGATAAAAAGATAGATAGATAGAGAGAGAGAGAGAGAGAGAGAGAGAGAGAGAGAAAGATGAACGGAATATATCAATCGATTCATATTCTTAAGTCACAATTTATTGAAAGAACTCAAAGCACACAATTCTTTTTATGGAAAATTATTGATTTTATGCAAAATGGCAACCACAATGTTCTATGTTCTATCGTAAAACAAACTGATTATTTTTAGGTGTCAGTATCGTAAAAATACAAATGAAATATTTCGTTGGATTACGATACATGTTCTTCCATTAAAAGTATCAGTTTGATAGCCCAACCGTTAAAGCACTAGATATCAACCATGAAGGTTCGGGTGTCAAATATCACTATGCGAAGCCATGCTGACGAGTCTTGAAAAGAGGGAACGTTTGCCCCTGGAAAAGTCTATTTTATATAGATAAAGGGATATAGAGGTATGGATATGAAACAATAATATATATATATATATATATATATATATATATATATATATATAAGAACAAAATGAGGTACCTATGTTTGTCTACCTATATATATCCATAGACTAGAATCCAAAGTAACTGATCAGCCGCTTGGTTCCATCCAGTTATGGCAAATAACAAATAGGATCCTAAACAGAAGTGTGCGTTCTATCCCAACCATTATCAATGGACCAGAGGTCATCTCGTCAGCTTCAGACAAGGCCAAACTATTTGCCAAGAACTTTGCTCTAATTCTACCCTATGCGACGAAGGTCATCAACTCCCCATATTTCCTCCTATAATACAGAACACGCTAGGTAACATACAAATATCTGTGCATGAGGTCGCCAAGCTAATCAAGAACCTTTATTCCAGTAAATACACTGGCCCTGACGACATCCAAATTATAGTGTTAAAAAAGCTTCAACCAGAACTTGCTCCCATACTTACCAAACTGTTTAATCGTTGTCTTAATGAGAAGTGCTTTCCAACACCCTGGAAAACTCATCAGTATGCACTGTATTTAAGAACACAGGTGATAAGTCATCTCCCTCTCAGTACAGACCAATAAGTATCCTGTGTGTCATGAGTAAGTTGCTGGAATCCATATTAAATAGAGAAATAGTCCACCACCTCAGCAGAAATAAACTTCTTCGTGACAGGCAATATGGTTTCCGTTCTGCAAGATCTACTGCAGATGTGCTAACGGTTATATCTCATAGGATTAGTGAATCTCTTGACAAAGGCTTCCTTTCTAGGGCAATTACTCTTTACATATCAAAGGTCTTCGACAAGGTATGGCATAAATGCCTACTTTACAAGATTTCCAGCTACGGTATAACTTAAAATGTTCTCTCCATCATTAAATCATTTCTCTCTGATAGACTCATAAGAGTAGTGGTTGATGGACAAAAATCAGAGGCCCAGAGTATTAATGCTGGAGTCCCTCAAGTTTCCATAAGAGGAAAAATTTAGCCATGGCGTGGATCGACTACAAAAAAGCGTAGATAGGATCCGCCAAGCATGGATAATAGAATGCCTAAAAATATATAAAATACCAAGCGGGATCACCAATGTAATAGAAAATGCAATGAAAACATGGAGACTGGAACTGACAGCAGATGGACAACACATAACAGAAATTAACATACAAAGAGGCATCTTCCAAGCAGACTCACTTTCACCATTACTGTTCATCATAGCCATGATGGCCTTGAATAGTATTCTGAGAAAGTGCCAAGCCGGATACGATTTCCCCAATACAGAGGAAAAAAATGAACCACCTGATGTACATGGACGATCTGAAACTTTTTGCAAGGACCGAAAAGGAGCTAGAGACACTAATTAACACTACCAGGATCTTCACCAAGATATCCAAATGGAATTTGGAATGGAAAAGTGCGCACGACTAGTTATAAAAAAGGGAAAACTGGAAACGACAGAAGGCATGGAACTACTCAACCAAACAGAAATGAGGGCACTAGGGAAACAAGACGACTATAAATACTTGGGAATTCTGGAAGCGGACACCATCAGAACAACAGAAATGAAAGACAAAATTGGAGAGGAATACCCCAGGAGAACAAGAAAACTCCTGGAAACTAAATTATATAGCAGAGACCTAATAAAAGGTATAAATACATGGGCAGTGTCACTAGTGAGGTACTCTGGACCGTTTATAGGATGGACAAAAGAAGAACTGAGACAGCTCGACCAGAAAACCAGGAAACTCATGACCATGCATAATGCACTACACCCAAAGGATGATATTGACAGACTCTACGTGAAAAGGAAAGACGGCGAGAGAGAACTGATCTGTATAGAAGACTGTGTGAAGGACACAAAAAAGAACTAGAAAAATACATAATGCAAAACACTGAAAGGATAATTATGGCAGCGAGAGATACGGAGAAAACCAACAAAACAGAAAACAGAGAGACAGATGACAAAACGAGAAAAGAGAAATGGGAAGAGAAACAACTCCATGGAAGATTCATAAGAATGACAAAAGATGAGAATAACGAAAACACCTGGACATGGATGCGAACAGGATATATAAACCGAGAAACTGAATCCCTAATAACCGCAGAACAAGATAACTCGATAAGAACCAACTATATCAAAGCAAGCATCGATAAAAAACAAGAAAACAGCAAATGCAGACTGTGTGGACTGGACAAAGAGACGAAACGATAAACCATATAGTAAGTGAATGCAGCAAATTGACCCAAAAGGAATACAAAAACAGGCATGACCAAGTGGGGAGGGCAGTGCACTGGGAATTGTGCAAACGGCTGCATTTTGAGCGTACAGACAAATGGTACAAGCATAAACCTGCAACACCACTCTAAAACGAGAACCACAAAATCCTATGGGACATGGACATACAGACGGACAAACCTATCCAAGCAAGAAAACCAGATATCGTAATAATTAACAAGAAAGAGAATCCTGTCAAATCGTAGACTTTGCTGTCTCAGCTGACCACAGGGTGGGTATGAAAGAAAAAGAGAAACGAAGCAAATACACAGAACTAGCCAGAGAGTTAAAAGGGATTTGGATGATGGAGAAAATCAAAATAGTACCGATAATAGTAGGAGCACTAGGAACAATCCCAAAAAACCTGGAAAAAGGAATGGCAGAAATTGGAATCAGAGGAATAGCTGCAAAAATACAACGCCTAACGATAATGAAAACTGCTGAAATATTAAGGAAACCCCTTGAATGCGGAGAATAACACAAGGCAATATAACGAAGAAGCGTTACAGAGAATGAAGAACACCGAAGCTGCAGATCTACATGGTCTACACCCCACCCCACCCCCATCATGCATCTCTCCATTGTTTCATAACCGTCCCCCCCAAAAAAAAAGTGATACCAAAGAGCCGAGAAGGGTCAAGGAGAATGGAAAGACCGAGGGAGCACTGGTCAGACCTCCGCTGGACAAGTGCGAAGAGAACTGGGATCTTGGGGAAGCTTATTGCAACTCAAATTCCAGTATAAACCAATGGCCACTGCCAACGAGAAATCAATGGTAAGAGGGTGTTGCGATGAAGCAAATTTATTTGAAAATGCTATCGAAGGAGGAGGAGAGAGCTGGACGTCTGGGGAGATTTGTTGTCACTCAGCTTCCTGAGAACACCACAGGTCTCCAATCAGATCGTTTGCTGACTCGTGTGAAAGCTCCAGGTGAGCCAATAATAATAATAATAATGAACATGAAGAAAATGTTATAGACGTAAAACACAAAAGTTCATCACAGGGAATCACAAAAACTGGATGTTGTGTGTGTGTGTGTGTGTGTGTGTGTGTGTGTGTGTGTGTGTGTGTGTGTGTGTGTGTGTGTGTGTGTCCAGAAACTGACACCACACCTAAGCGAGGAGGTCAAGGAGGATGGAAAAACCGTGGAGAGAAAGCACTAGCCTGACGTCCGCTGGAAGAGTGCAGAAAGGACTAGGTCCTTGGGGAAAAGGAAGGGTACAAAATAGCCATAAAAAAAAATTTATTAAATCGCGCTAAAATGATATCCACAAAAAGCACAACTCATTGAAATAAAAAAACATTAAACAAATACTCATTAACAATCATTTTCCTAATTACATTGTTGATGAACAAATGAAACAAATTCTACAATCCCTTGAGAACCCTAATAATAATATTAGCCAACACCGCAATGCAAACTCCATTAATATATTTTATCAAAATCAAATGACGCCTAACTTCAGAATCGAAGAAAATGCAATTAAAAATATCATACGTAGATACTTGACGCCTTTTGACAGCAACTCTAAAATTAAATTTATTATTTACGACAAAAAGTTTAGAACACAAAACCTCGTGGTTAGAAACAACTCATCACCGGCTATAAAAACGTTGGAACAAACCAATGTAATGTATGAATTCAAATGCTTTATGGGAGAATGTAACTCCGAAAATAATACATGAATTGGGCATACAACGACAACGTTGTCCCGGCGAATAACCATGCATCTAAATAATACTAGTGCTATATATAAACATTTGATAAACGAACATAACTGTCCCCCCTTCAATCTTAGAAAGGTCCTCGTTGACGACATAAAAATTATACAACATGAAAATGATATTAAAAAATTAAAATGATATTGCATTCGATAAAAGCAGTAACGTTCTAAAATGTCTTGCGCAGTTCGTATTGGCCGGACTTTGTTAACGGTGTCCACGAACTTTCTGATTTTAGTACTGGAATTTTTAATCGACCTTTATTTTTAATCGACTTTTCATCGATGTTTTAATTATTGCTGTTTACTGTATATATTAGTTTTCACGTTTAATTTTCATTTTCGCTCCTTCGCATTTTTATTTCAACACCTGAAGATGATTCGAGGACGAATCGAAAGCGCTCGTAATAGCAACAACTATGGAACTTTTATTAGTATTTTTGATTTTGATACAAAAAAGATTATACGGCAAATCGAAAAATTAAAAAAAAAAATAGAATCATAAAGCAAAGTTTCTCCGTTGCATTTAATAATATGTGCTTGAACATTTTCCAAACAAAAAGTTGTATATATATATATATATATATATATATATTGCTTCTTTAAATATATTTCTCTATCTATCTTCTATCTATCTATCTATACTTCTATAAATTCGTGTTTTTATGTGTGTATTGATATTCATATTAAAACCCCTCTTTTCTATTTATTTAAAAAGAAAATACAGTTTTCTCATATATTGGTTTTGGAATTGCAGTCACTAGCAAAAGATCTAGCTAATTTGCATATTCTTTTAAACATTCATTTTAATTAATTCCCTATTAGTTTTTTCGGTTTTCTATGGGATGATCATTTTTTTAGTTAACTATTACGTGTAATTACGTGTAAACTATTACGTGTATTACGAGTAATGCGTTGAATCAACTATAAGAAGTTGGAAAAAGTCAGTGCAAATTCATCAGTGACTTTTAAAAACTGAACCATAACAAGTAAACAAACAGAGAAAAAAACGTCAAAGTCGCTGATGAATTTGCGCTGAATCTTTCCAACTTCTTATGGCCGATTCAACGGATTGAAACCACTGATACGCCTTTGAAATATGTATATATTGAAACATATATTGTATCTTCAGCTCTCGCATCCATTATCCGTTATTGAATTTTTTCATCGCCTCCTGACACGCTATATATATATATATAATTATTTCCACAGCCAAACAGCGCCGCAGCTCACAAGAGCTATGACAGTAACAAACCGGAAGTCAATAGTAAAAAGAAAAATTAAGCCAGCAAGAGAATGAACAGAGCAAAATTACTTGTGGTTTGTTGACTTTCATGACTCTTGTGAGCTGCGGCGTAGTTTAGCTGTGGAAATAATTATATAATCCTCATATTCTGAAAATTCTATTACTAATTCCTCGCCAGGTTAGCATTGCTGGATGGCGTCGTCCTAGTGAGTTTAAAATTCCTACTTGTGAGACAGCGGCTTGTGGTTATTAGCTGGTTAAATAATCGCATCCCTTGTCGATCCACAGTCGGATTTTCGCCGCGGTTTGCTTGATCTGTGATAGACTTTCTTGTGTGCGGGACTTTTGCTCAGTTGGCAGAGTGCTTTCCTCGCAAGCAAGAGGTTCAGGTTTCGTGCGAACTGCGCCGTTGTTTGGCTGTGGAAATAGTTATATAATCTCTCACATTCCGAAAATTATATATATTTTTATGTTTTGAGATATTTTGGGAATGAATTCAGTTCTTTATACGAAGGTGTATTTTTACCTAAATGCGAGTTGGAAAGAATTTTCCCTTTAGCGAATTTGATAACCCCCAAATTGGGAGGGACATATGTGTTGTAACCATATAATTATCCACTGACGCGTGTTTCGTCGTCTACGACTCATCAGATGCATCATCGCTAGGTTCAGCCACTTTGATAAGTCGTAACGACGAAACATGCGTCAGTTGATATATATATATATGATGATTGCAACGTCTTGCCAGACGAGTGCCACTCCCTCGGACATTTAAAGTCCATGGGTTCAAATGCGTGGGAGAGTATCTATACAAAGATAATGTTACGGAGTCTTAGCTTTGTACGACAGCTAAATCTCTCTCTCGGTTCAAAATGTTGAGATCCAGCAACAAGCAAGAGCAAAATATCCAGCAACCAATTAAACTGCAGACCAGCTTAATGCGGGTACTGGTCTCCCGCTTTATGTTTTTTTTTTAATCCTGAAAGTAGGGGTAGGTTATAGAAACAAAATTTTTCAAATAAATGCCAAAAGTGGCTTATTACCTTCATTTATATGTAAATAGATGGGAACAACTGATTTTTTTCAAAACGGGTCAAAATTGGAGGGTCGCTGGCCCCAAACGTGATTTGACCGCGTCGACGTGTGAAAATGGCCCAAATTTCGCCCCCGAACACACTTAATCACTTATTGAAAGCCATAGGGTGCATTTTTTTACTATAAATGCATTTGTATCATTAAATCTAACATTCCCATTGGCTATCCCACAAGTATAGGGATTTTTAGGGTATCTCAGAGTCCAAAATGGGTCCAAATTACCCCAAAATTAGCCAAAAATGGTCGGAAATCACGGGTTTTCCAAAATGCACTTCCCATGGGCCCAAAGACACCTCTACATGGCAGAAACTGTTGGGAAATGCTTGAAGCAGGCACTCTCCTAACTTTTGCACTGTTAATGAGGGGTATAAGGACCTTTAAAGGGGGCTAAATATGGCCGATTTAGCCAAAGAGAGTCAAAAAGTCCCTAAGAATCAACATAGGTTGTCAAAAAGGGGCTTAATTTGAGTTATAGATGGAAAATTACCAAATAAGGAAATGTTTTCTTTCTGTAACAATGCAATGGCATTTTTAAATAGACACGATAACATTGCATTGCATTAATTGTGAATTTGATTGAACTTTGCTTTCTTTTTCAGTTAGTAAAATGCAATGAACATGGCTGGTATAGCAGGGCAGATTGACGAAGATTATAATTACGACGATTAGACTTATCTTCTGCTTGATTCTCTTCCAACTGAGGCTGAATGTGTTCAAGCTGTGCAACATCATGCTGCCAAATATGGTACCACGACACAGAAAAATCATATTCACCAGTTCTCCTTGCGATTACTACAATTGTGGCAGAAAGCCTTTGGAAGTGATGTTCGTTATGTTACAATACCTGGGATAAAGCATAAACTTGATCGATCGCTAAAAATTTACAACCAAGATGTCTACAAAGCAAAGGGTTCCAGACGTGTGAATATGATTAAATGGAAACGAGAGCACCATGTCCTTCTCAATATACTTTCAAAAGATGTGAATCCTGATGAATTTGATGTACATAAATGAAGATTCTTTGTCGATCAAAAGTCTCTCTCTCGCAAATGGCTCATTGACACTTTCCACGTCGATATGGAACATGAACGGTTTCTGGCAGAGCAAGAACTGCACAATCGTTTGGATTTGGACGATGATCAATTTGAAGTGGAGGATATAAGTGACCAATTGCCAGAGCGTGATACCTCAAACAATTTGAACTACTCATTAAACAGATCGGGTACAATTCGTAGCACTGTCCCATGTACCGAGATCGCCACCCAAACACATGTCACTTACAATCTGCGAACTGGTGCACGGAATTTCCAGGAGTCAGGAAGACGACGTTGAGTTGAACGAACTATGCATTGTCATCTGGGATACGCAGAAAGGCCGAGGGTGGTTTGTTGGTATTGTAGAATATTTGGAACCACTTCCCAACGACAATAGAAAGAAAACATGGCAATATCCTTCCCGAATTGAAGAGCAGAAGACATTGAAAATTCAATTTTTGTCGTGCAATGTCATTGGTGCATGGAACTTGACAAGACGAAAACCAGTATTTGTGCTAGAGAATAATGATGTGATTGACGAGCTCTTTAATGCATTATATTGATATTTTACTGTTGAATGATTTTAAAGTAATGTGAAGTGAAGCTGTGTCTTGAAATAACAAAATAATTCCTTTGCTACTTACTCATACCTTTTATCAAATTATTCAATATATTGGTTACAAATCGAGAAATAGCGAATCGAGGGCCATTTTCATCAATTTTGGAGTAACTATGAGAACAATATGAATTTAGACTCTTCTTGGACAGCATTTTATTGACATTCAATGTTCAATTTACAATTAATTACTTTCTGAGAAGTTGATGTAGTAAAGTTACGATGTTTCTAAAAAGTATCATTGATGAATGAACTAATGATTCATATGTTATGTACCGTAAAGCGTAATTTTGTCATTTTTGGATTGTTTTGACACTTTTTACATCCCCCAAAGATCTCTAAATACCCTAAATACAAATAGGTAAGATAACAGAGTGGTTATTTCAGTCTTCCAACTGTAAAAAGCCATACAGGAGTGTTTATAGGAGCCCGATGAGATATAATACCTGCATTTTGGGGATTATCCGTGATTTTCGTTCATTTTTGGCTAATTTTTGGGTAAATTTGACCCATTTTGGACCCTTAATATACCTTGAAAAGCCCTATATAGGTCGGATAGCTAGTGAGAATGTTAGATTTAATGATATAGAGCCATTTATGGTCAAAAATTGCACCCTGTGTGGCTTGGGAGGTGCATTTTGGAAAATCCGTGATTTCCGACCATTTTTTGCTAATTTTGGGGTAATTTGGACCCATTTTGGACTCTGAGATACCCTAAAAATCCCTATACTTGTGGGATAGCCAATGGGAATGTTAGATTTAATAATACAAATGCATTTATAGTAAAAAAAAATGCACCCTGTGGATTCAATAAATGATTAAGTGTGTTCGGGGGCGAAATTTGGGCCATTTTCACGCGTTGACGCGGTCAAATCACGTTTGGGGCCAGCGACCCTCCAATTTTGACCCGTTTTGAAAAAAATCAGTTGTTCCCATCTATTTACATATAAATGACGGTAATAACCACTTTTGGCATTTATTTGAAAAATTTTGTTTCTATAGCCTACCCCTACTGAAAGGTTGCCTTTACCGCGGCTTACGGGAGCCTTCTCCACCCCAACACATATATACATACACACAAATATACACGGTGCTAGTTGGCCGTTGATCCCGAAAAAGTGATCATTCGCCCTTTGAAAGGCTTTTTTTTTTTAATCCTTCAGGAAGACTAGCCGCCCTAGTCACCAAACAAGTCCGGTGGGGGAAGCAGTTTAGTCGCCGGTGACCCGACCATGAGACAGGTAGTACTGGGTTACATGGTACCAGTAGCATATGACATCACCTGACATAAAAAAATATATATAAAGATAGAGAGAGAGAGAAAAGAGAGAGAGATGCTAAAAACATATATATATATAACACTGTTACTAATTTTTACCATGGTAAGACTAAATTAGTATTCAGAATACTGGAAAAATGTTATGGATTTTTAATACATCAAACTGATTTTCAAACTGAATGCGTGAGAATACAGAGAGAGGAGGAAATGTCGCGATCGCGCAGTACATAACCCTAACCCCCCCCCCAAAAAAAAAAATGCTGTAACATAACAACTAGAAGAGAGAAAAAAATAACGGGCACACATAATGAAGCAAAACCAAGAAAGGTTAACCCAATAAAATATTTTTTCAGACATGAAAACACGCAGACGCGCCGAACACACATCGAAAATTGAAAAAAAGGAGAGGGTTAAAGGGTAAAAACATTTTGACTATTGGGGATGTTAGGGTTAGGGATGTTCAAATCAAATGACAAAGTGACATACAGCTTGAACTTATCGATTAAGGTTTTACCACAATTTTTCTTCTCGGAAGGAACACACAAATGACGTAAAAATGGCCGATAGAAACTACGTGATCGGCAAACAGTGAACCAGTACTCATATATATATATTAACGCTGTTTATTTTTCCGCTTGGTAAATGCACATAAGAGTGACGTATGGCTAGTTTTATTTAGTTTATTTTTACAAATGAGTCACTACTTATCAAAGCTCGAAGGCCACTCGAGTATAAGGATTAATGAGTGTCAAGAGGTCGATGAGACAATGATTATTTAAGCGGATGGCTCAATTAAGAACTAGTTTACATTAGACTTGAAAACGATCATGTTTTACTCCGCTGAAAAGCATCCTTGAGGTATTGTGTTCCACAGATAGGCAGTTTTAGGAAAGAATATTTGTTCGTAGAATCAGCGTTTATCTTTAGGCACGTATAGAGATTTAGGGTAATTGTTGACAATGGTTGTAGAAAACGAGTGTCTGTTGTGAATGTTTTGCAATAGAGGGCATAGATTGAAGCTCAGCCGAGCATTTGCCATGAAAATAATGATGACGCAGAAATATACTCGCAAGATCAATTTTTGTGATAAAGGGGTTTAAGGAGAAAACGACACGGCCTACTAGATTTCGAAGTCGGGTTTGAACCTTGTCTATGCAGGAAAGTGTGCTCTGAGCAGCACCTGCTCGGATGTGGAAAGCATATTCCGTCTTAGGACGTAACAGGTAGACGATCTCGCCGGGAGTGAGATAGCTTCTGAGGCGGTAGAATCATCCAACCATTTATTTAATGACTGACATTTCAGCAGACATAATTAGTTGTTTTTGGGGGTTTTTTTTGCGAATATTAACATTTATATTTCAATCTACAGATCTCATGATTAAATGCCTATTTCTTTGAACATTTTGTTTTTCTAAACACGAAGATTTCGTTTACGTTGGATTCATATGAGTATGATAAAAACTAGCAGGAAAATCCGTTGTCTGGAATTGAATGCGAACTTTGTTCCTTTGCAATCAGCTCATTATACCATATTACCGTTTTCTTATTTTTTGCATTTTTTGATATTCAAATTTGGGGGCAGGGTCAAAGTGGTACTCAGTATTTATTACGTGTGAAGGTTATATGTAGATTGGAATTTATTTAAATAATCTTTACTTTACATATAGACTTTAACTCTTTTGAGAGCTTCTGTGTATAATTGCAAATGTCAAATATCAAAGTCAGATGTACTGAATAGTTCATTTGGCTGGAGTAGATGTACTTGGCATGGACACACACCTGTTTTGAATAATCTAACATAAAATGAGTGATTGTAAAAATATCATAATCGTTGGTTGAAGTTGGACCACCTTACTGGGTAATGCAAGTATGGCGGATTATAAAAAATAAAATAATTGTTTATCGAAACAACCAAAAGAAAATACTTTATCACCGAATAATACACCCTAGAAGTGTGGCTGCATTGCAGAGAAGGGGGTGAAAGATCACAAATTGTTATACAAAAACAACCAACATTTGTTATCGGATTTGCGTCCGAGAAAGACAACCCGTGAAATTCCTTTGCATGCATATATTTCATCAGCACCCTACATTCATTCATCAGTTAATTTGATAGAAGTCGGTGCACTTAACATTGACATGCACCAGACCGATATAAACCAACTTAGAATGATTAATTTTCAAAAATATAAATAATCGTTCTGTGCAGACATGCACCTGGCCGGAAACCGAGTAAATACATAAATTTCGAAAAAGAAAATAATTTTTGGCTGGAAATACCTGGAAAAATTTTGACAGAGAACATCTCTTAACAGAAAAAATAAACGCTGAGATCGTGGCTACATTGACAATGATGTCCTA
The DNA here is from genome assembly GCF_053919585.1 of Euprymna scolopes. Lineage (NCBI taxonomy): Eukaryota > Metazoa > Mollusca > Cephalopoda > Sepiida > Sepiolidae > Euprymna > Euprymna scolopes. The sequence continues at coordinate 69,427,795 of NC_136487.1, forward strand.
CCGTGGGCGTTTGTACTGTGGCTCAAATGTTTATTTAATGAAAATCCGAAAACCCGTTAGTTAGTCGTGTATTTGGTCCCGAAATGGACTACCTGTCGAATTCGTCTGCGTCTGTCTTTCTTTATCACTATCTATTACTCCTCCACCGCCGGCGACGATAAAGATATATCATTATATCTTTATATATCGATGTGTTGACATTCCCTTAACACAGAGAGGAAATACAACACAAGCCGTGAACATTCTCAGATCTAGCTACTACTGCTCAGGATTGAGGACCGTATTCTAGAGTTTATTCAAATCTTGGATATTATAATCATATTATTTGCTTCCCTCCAAATAAAATGTCTAATGATTCAACCGATAGTTAATTGGTTCTCCACTGAAACAATAAATAAATTAAAATTATGAAACTTGAAATTGTCATCAGAATTTGCTCTCGATTGTTATTTTCTATTTATTTCTCTTCTGTTGTATCGTTCGTAATATTTTTTACACTGCAAAGACAAAGCACCTTTCCTTTAACAGTTATAACAAACATTTAAAACCTTCGATTGTCATGGCGGATAGAACCTTTATTGAAACTTCGGATGCTTCTGTATGACATCCTCACATGAAATGAAATAAGCACATTACATACTATCAAGAACGTGACAAAGATGGTTAGACTCTACAAGGCTAATATTTTATTTTATTACTAGGAGGGAGCCCTACGTTACTCGAGCAATCTTATTATTGCCCTATACATGACATCATACATGATCATCATTCCTAAGACTTCATGTATGATGTCAGCGTCTATTACGTCATGTGTGATGTCATATAATATATATATATATGTATGTATGTGTGTATGTATGTATGTATGTATGTATGTATGTATGTATGTATGCGCAATGATATGACGTAATCCACGACGTTATTGTGAACGAACCAACAAAGAGGAATAAAGATTTAGATATAAAGCCAACATTTACCTGTGCATGAAGTATTGTTTCCACATCTGGGCTGGTTCACCAACCAGTAGCCTGAACAGAGTGCGATTTCTTTTCTATTTAATAAATTTATACTGTCTGCCAAGCTCCAGTCCTGTCGCATCTCTGTGCTTATTTTGCAAGTATTTCCAAACACTGTGTTCTGCTAAACCTACTTCACTCGTACCCTGCCATCGAAAATATCCGCTACACACTCAAATCGTAACAAAGATCATACACCTTCTCTGTAGTTGTCCCCAGGTGTCGAAAGATTCGTTACTCTAACAACTTCTTTCCTTGGAGTTTTTAACCTTTTCACATACTAGATAAATTGAGAGTAAAGCTTCCTATATTCTTTTATTCATTAGTAAAGGCAGTAGAAAATTATAAGAGTCATTCTATAAGATCAAATTCCATATCTAATAGTGAACTTTTCGTAAAAGCAATCGCTAATATTTTTAACAACATTAATATGCACTGGTTGCCATCGAAACGTCCGGTTTAATAGTAAAATATTATTGGCGCCAAACAGAGATTAGCCTGCCGATGGTTTTCCCCCATTTTAAGCGGATGTATTTACTTAGATATATTTCTAAAAATCCTTTATTACTAAATGTGATGAAAAATTTTATAATTTATAAAACAATAAAAGTGTTACCCTAAAGAAAACAGGACTACAGCTTTATTTTAAAACTTTTATTGAAAAAAATCAGTCGGGGTAACTTGATTATGTATTAGAGTTGGCATTCAGTGTAGCCACATTCAGCTTCAATCACTGCCTCGATACATACGCAGAACTGGGAGCATGTCTTTTTAACAAGCGCCAGTAGGAGCTTGGCGGATAGCGGCGATCATGTTGGCTCTGGTTATGTGGGAGGTCATGTTGGTGATGTTTTCGATGTATGACCAAACGAAAGAGTCTAGCGGATTCAGGTCGGAGAAGAGAGGAGAGGCAATGATAGGAAAGTAAAAAGTTGTAGTTTTCTTTTTGAAGCCAAGCCTTGATCTCTTTGGACTTTTGGGCCAGCTCCGAGTCTTTCTAACAGAGTCTTCTAACGGCCACCGGATATCACCACACTCTTCAGCACATCCAAGTACACTTTTGTGTTAACTTTCAAGCCGACTTCGAAGATGTGAAGTGGCATGATATGGCCCTCACTTGAAATTACACTAACGCCCATAACTGTGACCGGAAACATTGTTTTCGTCACCCTGGGCACGTCCCTATTATTCGTGGCAATCCAGCAATGCATTTTGTGGGTGCTGGCAATGGTCCTGTTGTCAAAACTTGGATCGCTAGAGAACATGAGCTGTAAAGCGGCGCATCTTCGATCTCGCTCGGTGAACATTATATCACTTTCAGACGTGATAAAAGACTCCTATTGCTATTGGGGTTTATACGCAACTGACCAACTAGTAGACGGTCTTCAACAACAACAACAACAACAACAAAAGAAAATTTATATTCATAAAACTGAAATAGAAATCAAGCCGTCTTTTTTTTAGGGCGACAATTTTATCATTCCTTCCTGTGTAAGAAATATATATAATGTATAGGTCTAAAATGCCCTATCCGTAATTCGACAACGCTGGATGTTTTCGCATGCCCCATATAATTTCAGAGTAAGTATTCCTGCTCCATAAAATATCAAAATCAGATATTTAATGCAACTCAACTCCTTATCAAACTTCAAGCAGTTAGTAAAATTATTCGTAATAGTTTACAAGTTGAAACCCGACTTACAACACCATTAATTATTTGATATCAGATGTTAAGCATTTTATGTAACACTCCGCATTAAACGAAATCTCAATAGAAACATTGTCAACTACATACAGAATAATAGGGATTCTCCTTCTTATGTATTGTATAAGGTTTTGGAAGACTAGACAGGTCGTTTATATATTTTCATTTTATAATACTATAGTATAAAATACGTTTACAAGCTAAATTACAACGCAATATTATGAAAAGTAAACAAATATTTATTCATTTAAAATTAATATTTCGGCAACAGACATCATTCGTCAGAATTGTATACATTTTTTTCCACGCCATGATGATAAATTGAAGAAAATGTTAGTAAGACGTCTACGTGGTCTTCATCTACGTTGTTTGCCGAAGGAATACGCTTGCCGCACGTGATATTAAAGTAAGATATGTGTTTTCCGTTATATAAACGTTGTTTAAATGTTTAGATACGTATAAAATACATTTATAAACCAAATTATAACGCTATAGTGTGAAAAATAAACGAATATTTTCTTGTTCAAAATTTATATTTCCACGATTAGACCCCATTCCTAAAGATTTTATACATTTTTCTTTTTTTTTATTCGCCATAATGGTAATTCATTTTTAGTTTATTAAATTTATTTAATTTGAATTGTTCTGCAAATCTGTGCAAAGTAATAAAGCGAGGGTTAAATACATCCAGTTTAGCAGCTAAGCAGTCTACGTTTAAAATATTGATACCAGTAGAAATATTAAAACCATAATCACAAATAATATTGATAATAATGTTGATTCACGATTAAGGGTTTTTTTTTTCAAAATAGTTATGTGGGCAAACAATTATAAGATAAGTAAGGAAAACCCCATTAGCAAATTAATCTATTTTTTTACACTAATATTATTTTATTTTTATGTAGGATGTTCGATTATATACAGAACATATAAAGAGAGATAGTTCGATATCGAGATAATTATATACATAGAATTCGATTATCTATTAAAGGTCTATCGATATAGTGTACTTTAAAGTTTATTCAATATACAGTTTTAACAGTGATAACCAAGCTTAATAACTGTGAGTATTTCGAACTTGATCAGTAACTAAATAGAATGAATGCAAAATTGCATTTTTCAATTTAATAATTTAATTAAATCCTAATTTTTATAAATATTCCAATATTGTGAAATTAAACATTATATATGTTTTTTAATATATACGTATGTATATATATGCATATATATATATATATATATATGCATATATATATATATGCATATATATATATATATATATATATACATATGTGTCAAGTCATGTCATATGCTACTTGTACCATGTAACCTAGTACTACCTGCCTCATGGTTGGGTCACCGGCGACTAAACTGGTTCCCCCACCAGACTTGTTTGGTGAGGAGGGCGGCTAGTCTCCCTGAAGGATTAAAAACAAGACCTTCCAAAGAGCGAATGAACCCCTTTCCGGGGTCAACGGCCAACTAGCATCATGTGTGTATGTATACTTATATATATATATATATATATATATATATATATATATATATATATATATATATATATATATCCGCCGGTACAAGGAAATTGCCAGGTTGGTGTCTGGGGGCGCGGTTATACCACTAAGAGAAGGAAACTCTTACATAAAACCTGAGGGTTGTTGTCTGTTTGTTCTGTGGCAATTAGTTTGCACCGAGTGAGTTAATCAGCAGTTCCAAAAAGTGTGGATTGTCCTACACGAGCCTTCACCACTTAAATCAAGTCATTTGTGTGGGTTTCTGACAGCTTATCGTAATTTCATTATGAAAACCTCATACTGTCCTGCAAGAAGTCCACTGGAGATGGAGTGAAAGCGACGGGGACAGGTAAAGGATATTACTGGAAATCCTCAGCCGGATCTCTGCACAGTGGCGGCTGATGGTAGATGGCCGTTCTAGCACAAACATGTGAGCAATTGTGCTGTTCGTGTCCTCCATCAGGGACAAAGCAGCCCTATTTAGGGGTAGCACTGCTTTCCCTGTGGCGGGGAGGGGGCGATAAAAGGAGCCCTAAAAAATTGCTTGCTCACCACTTAACTTGGCAGCCCGCTGCAGCTGTCTGGTTATCCAGTTACGCAGTCAGAACAATAGAATACGACAAAAAATCTCAACAAAGAATCTCTCAATAGGGTGCTGGAATGTCCGTACCCTCCAGGAAAATTATGCTGCACCCGAGCGCAAGACAGCCCTTGTTTCTCTTGAGTTACAGAAGTATGATGTTGATATTGCTGTCTTATGTGAAACTCGCTTGCCTGGCAATTTTCAACTTCGAGAGAAAAAGGGTGGATATGACTTCTTTTGGTCAGGAAAGGCAGAAAATGAACCCCGCCAATCAGGCGTTGGTTTTGCCATTAAGTCCAAGATGGCAAAGTCCTTATCGTCTTTTCCCAAAGGCATATCTGATCGTGTGGCAACTCTTTCCCTAGAGTTAGAAGGAAACACCAGGGTGACGCTAGTTAGTTGTTACGCCCCAACGTTAGCCAGTTCAGATCAAGAGAAGGATGACTTTTACGATACCCTCCGTGATGTCCTCTCCAGAGTTCGACACCATGATAAACTCGTTCTTGCTGGCGATTTAAATGCTCGTGTTGGTAGTGACCATCTGGCGTGGACCGGTGTACTTGGTAAGCATGGCAGAGGAAAGGTAAATGCAAATGGTTTACGACTTCTTACAATTTGTAGGGAGTTTTACCTCTGTATTACCAATACCATATTCCAACAACCTGTGCATCGGAGGACGACATGAATGCATCCTCGTTCAAAGGACTGGCATCTTATTGATTTCGTCATAACAAAGCGGAAGCACATGAGTGACTTCAAAATCACTCGCTCTTTCCACACTTCTTGCTATCTTTCGGATCACGCCCTTCTCAGAAGTAAACTGTCGTTGAATGTGCGAAGGCACCGAGTTAAAAGATCAACAGTCCCCAAACGCATTGATGTGCGGCCTCTTAAATCCAGGGAAAGGAGAACTGAGCTCTCCAATAAGCTTGATGAAAACCTTGAGGGTGTTGATGTAACTGATGATGTTGAATCTTCTTGGAAAGCATTGCGAGAAGCAACTCAAGCTGTAGCAGTAGAAGTCCTTGGAATACCGAAAAGAAAACACCAGGATTGGTTTGACGAAAGTGACCATGAAGTTAAAGCACTGATTAACCAAATGCACTCATCTCACAAATCTTGGATTGAGGACAAAAACTCAACAGTGAAACACACAGCCTACAAAAAGTGTAAAGGTGAGGTACAGCGAGCTCTCCGAGCTATGAAAGAACAATGGTGGTACAATAAGGCAATTGCACTGCAGGGAGCTGCTGACAGCAAGAACACGAAAGCCTTCTATGATGGTCTGAAAGAGGTATTTGGTCCTCAGAAAAGTGGTGCTTCCCCATTAAGCACAGCCGATGGAGAGGCATTGCTGACTGATAAATCAGATATTCTCAATCGTTGGAAGGAGCACTTTGAAACTGTCTTAAACACCTCATCTGTCATTGACAGCGATGTTGTGTCCTCTATTCCTCAGAATCCAGATATTCCAGAATTGTCATTGGAACCTGCTTATCAGGAGGTATGGGAATCCATCAAACAAATTGCTTCTGGCAAGTCCCCATCACCAAAGGATCCAATTCCGCCTGAAGTGTACAAGCATGGTGGGCATGTGCTGGTAAAAAAGCTTCATGCTCTCTTTGTAAAGATATGGAAAGCAGGCCGAGTTACACAGGACTACAAAGATGCCTGTATCAAACATCTCTACAAAAATAAGGGAGTCAAGAATGTCTGTGACAACCATCGGGGGATATCTCTGCTTTCAATCGCAGGAAAGATTCTGGCTAGGCTCATTCTAAACCGAATCATAAATCGTCTTGTTGATAAGGTGTATCCAGAGTTCCAGTGTGGGTTTCGGTCGGGTCGCGGCACCATTGACATGATATTTTCCTTACGTCAGGTGGCAGAAAGAGTCCGTGAGAAAAATCAGGAATTGTATATGGTGTTTGTTGACGTGACGAAGGCCTTCCACACTGTGAATCGCGATGCTCTTTGGCAAGTTTTAAGAAGGCTTTGTATTCCAGAAAACATGCTGAACGTGATCATTTCCTTTCACGAGGGGATGAAGGCCAGTGTTGTCTCAGATGGTATGATGTCTGATCCATTTGATGTTACGAATGGGACCAAACAGGGATGTGTAATGGCGCCAGTCCTCTTTGCGCTCTTCTTTTCACTAATGCTGAAACATGCATTTGATGATTTGGACACTGGTGTCAAGTTTCAATTTCTGTCATCTGGTGGCTTATTTAACCAGCAACGGTTTAAGGCCAAGACTCTTCTTCGCACCGAAATTATTCGCGACTTGCTCTTCGCTGACGATGCCGCACTGGTAGCCACGTCCTTTGAGGAAGCCCAGGTTCTTCTTGATCGATTTTCAGCCGCGTGCAAGGCCTTTGGCTTGACAATTAGCATAAGGAAGACTGAGGTAGTGCATCAGCCACACTCTACCCCAAAACAAGTTGAAGGCGTAAAGCAAAATCCACCAGAGTATAGATTTCCTGCGCGCAAGCTGAAAGTCGATGGTCATGATATCAATTATGTCAAGTCCTTTCCTTACCTTGGTAGCAAGGTTAACCAGGGCGGTTCTCTTGATGATGAAATTGTCAACAGGATTGCTAAGGCCACTTCTGCCTTTAGAAATATTCGCCATCGCTTGCGGAACGAAAGGGGTATTCTAGACAAAAATCCTTGTCTACCGTGCTTCTTTATGGATCTGAGTCATGGACTCCATACAGACATCACATTAATCAGCTGGACATTTTCCACAAAAGCTGTCTACGCTCCATATGTGGTCTTAGCCTCCGCGACAATGTATCAAATGCCGAATTATTCACAAAATGCAAAATATCTGGCATTGAATTATTCCTTATTCAATCGCAATTGCGGTGGGCTGGTCATGTATTGAGGATGCCCGATGACAGAATTCCAAAAATTGCGATGTACAGTCAATTTGAGGGTGGTAAAAGAATTGTCGGACGTCCTTGGCTTAGGTACAAGGACAAGTTGAAGAGTAACTTGTCTGCAGTGAACATACCATACAGGAGGCTTGAAGATGAGGTGAATGACCGAAAAGGATGGAGATCAAGGTATTTTGAAGGTCTCCAGAGGTTTCAGTCTGAAAGCATAAGGCAACTGAAAGAAAACAGAGTAAGAGGAAAACGACTAGCAGCCTCACCAATATCTGCAGCGTTAAATCCACATTCATGCTCTATTTGTGGCCTTGTCTGCAAATCCCTTGCTGGACTAAAAAGTCATCAGAGGCAAAAGCATAAATGAGTTTTAGAAATATGGGTTGTCCGAACCTCATACGCGAAATCGACGGGAGAGTCCATCATATAAAGTCCATCATATATATATATATATATATATATATATATATGCACACGCGCAGACAGACACACACACACACACACACACACACACATATATACACACGTTTGGGAGGTCGGGTTTCGATCCTAGTTTTAGGTAGTTGCTTGCTTAACCGCACTGAGATGTGAAACAGCGAAACAGTACTGTATTTGGATATATATATATATATATATATATATATATATATATATATATATATAAGTAGAAATGTCTTCGGTGATGTGTGTGTGTCTCTGTATATTTCCCTACCAAATAACTCTGTCAACTTTCGGTCTACAGACTCTAGACTTGAAATAAGAAGCATTGAGATTTGGAAAATCTTTTTAATCGGTTTTCCACCAAAATTTTAGCTGTCAAGGGGTTCAAGTTCAACGATTTTCCCTTTGAAAACTCTACCAAACTCCTCCGCCTATTTGGGGTCTGAACATTTTAGATTTTAAATTTAGGATCCTTGGACATGGATCAAACTTTTTAATTTGATTTGAACCCAAAAAAATAAATGTTAAGAGGCGCCAAATTGTGGTCAAAGTTTTTTAAAAATTAATCCCTGTAGTCTCTATCAAATTACTCTGCCAATTTTCGTCTAAACATTTGAAATTGTACATAAAGGGTATTCAGAGATAGAGCAAGCTTTTTAATCGGTTTGGCTCGAAAGTTTGAGCTCCCAAGAGGGTCAAAGTTCAAGAGATTTGACCTTTGCTGTCTCTAGCAAACTACTCGACCAATTGTTTGTCTAATCATTTGAAATTTATACATAACGGGTATTCAGACATGCGGCAAGCATTTTAATCAGTATTTGGGCGAGAATTTGGCTGTCAAAAGATCAAAGTTGACAGAGTTGACCTTTGCAAATCCTACCAAGTTTCTCCGCCAATTTGCGGTCTTTATACTTGAAATTTAGATGTCGGTAAATTGGACATAGGTAAAACATTTTTTTTATTTTGATTTGAGATCAAAATAATAAATGTAAAGAGGGCAAAATTCGGGTCAAATTTAAAAATAATTGATCTCTGCGGTCTCTACGAAATTACTCAGACAAATTTTGGTTTAAACATCTGAAATCTTACATAAAGTGTATTAACACGTAGAGGAAGTTATGAACAGTCCATAGGACCCGGGCAAAGCCGGGCTGAACTGCTAATAAATATATAAAAGTGAAATTGTCTGTGTGTGTATGTGTGTGTACATTTCCATAATAAATTACTCTGTCAATTTTCAGTCTACAGACTCGAGATTTGACATAAGGGAAATTGAGATTTGGGAAAATCTTTTTAATCGGTTTTCAGCCAGAAATTTGGCTGTCAAGGGGTCAAAGTTAAACGATTTGACCTTTGAAAACTCTACCAAAATCCTCCGCCAATTTTGGGTCTAAACGTTGTAAATTTTAAATTTAGGTTCCTTGGCCATGGATCAAACTTTATAATTTGATTTGAGACCCCCCCCCAAATAAATGTTATGGGGTCTAAATTGTGGTCAAAATTTAAAAAAAAATTGACCTTTCAGCCAATTTTTGGTTTAAACATTTGAAAGAGCTTTTTAATCAGTTTTGGGGCGAAATTTTGGCTGGCAGGAGGGCAAAGTTGAAAGAATTGACCTTTGTAAACTCTACCAAACTCCTCCGCCAATGTTGGGTCTAAACACTTGCAATTTTAGATGTAGGCTACCTGGAAATGAGTCAAACATGTTAATGTATATATACATATGCACATAAAGTTATGAACAGTACATAGGGCCCTTGCAAAGCTGGGTTAAATTGATAGTATACACACACACACACACACACACACACACACACACATATATATATATATATATAAATATATATATATATATATATATATATTCTGAACAAGAAACTATTATAGTAGAAGGTTTTCTTGCATCTGAGGATTTCTACTATGTAGGGGTGGGATTTTGCTGCGTGTCGGGTTTGTCGGCGGAAAACGGCGTCTATTGTTTTTAGTCAGGAAACAAGGTTAACCATAGGGTGTTTCTGTAGAGTCCCTGAGATCGCGCCCTTCGCCTGGCTAATAGGCAAAGAAGGAGTATGAAAGCCGGGCGATAAGTAGAGCCTATTTACTCCTTAAACAGTTTCTTTTTGCAAACCGGTAATTTGTTCGAGTCACCAACTCTAGGAAGGTCGTATTCTACGACAGAAGAGGCCTCCTACGCTTTATGATATAATTGGACAAATACACAATAGATGGACAGTTATTAATTGTAAATGCAATTATATGCATCTGATACAATATAGTTTAATATAACGAGTGTAATTAACCGTAATATTATATACTTATTGATGTTCGATTTCGCTGTGCACTTACAATGCCAACATTTCAACGTATCGTTCGTTTCAGAACTTATCATCTTAGTTAAGTGTACAAGTAACAAGATCTATTTAGGTTTTAGAAATTTCCAAATTTTTTGTTGTTGTTTTTGTTGTTTTTGTTTTAGTGTCTTTGATTTGAATTTAGATAAGAAAACCCGTTTAGAATTCGCGGTGTTATTCAATCTAACGATGACAGTCGTGCACACAACGTGTTGAAAAATAAATGGACGATTGAATTACAACTGGCATCAGATAGTGGGAATTATCTTGAAAATAAAAAGAATAAACATGTAATGTAATTATGAAATGGGAAGCAAAATTAAGGGAGGATATGTTAAACGAGATTAAAATCAGATCAAATAATGTTTGAAAATCGTTATAACTGAAAGCATTAAATGCAACTAAAACAGACATTGCTGCTAGTATAATTGGTCTTTATACACTCACACACACGCACACACATTTCAGTCGTCTTCAGGCGGCTGTTTGTCTACTGGGTTTAAAACATGTGGCAATTTACGGAAAAGTGCGTTTGGGAAGACGTGGTTTACGGCGTGTCTAATTGGATGTATGTACTAAACATACAAAACGATTCGATAATATTACAAAAT
>NC_136487.1:69441406-69531406 GCF_053919585.1 Euprymna scolopes
AATTTAGCAAGGACAGGGCGGTTTCAGTAAGCAGTGGTGAAGTAACTAAGGTTAGAAAGAGTTCAACAAAGGCCAGAGTGTGCCCTGACCTCCTCTAAACTTCAAAGGCCTGAAGAATTGCTCAAGGTCCCGGCGTTTTATCTAATCCATTGGTTGAGACAAATAAGGATGAAATAGCTGATATATATATATATATATATATATATATATATATATATATATATATATATATATAAGTGAAATTTACTGTGTGTCTGGCTGTGTCTGTACATTTCCCTACCAAATTATTCTGTCAATTTTCAGTCTACAGACTCAAAATTTGACATTTGGGAAAATATGTTTCATCGATTTTCGTCCAGAACTTTAGCTGTCAAGGTGTCAAAAACGATCTGACCTTTAAAAACTATCAATCTCCTTCGCCAATTTTTGATCTAAACATGAAATTTTCAATGCAGGGTCCTTGGACATGGATCACACTTTTTAACTTGATTTGAGCGCAAAATAATAAATGTTATGGGTCGAAATTGGGGTCAACGTAAAAAAAAAAATTGATCTCTAAGCCAATTTTACAAATATTAATCCTTACCCTCAATACATACATATATATAGGGAAAGCTTTTTAATCGGTTTTTGGAAGAAAATTTGGCTACTAAGGGGTCAAAGTTCAAAAGATTTGACCTTTGCGTTCTCAAGCAAACTATTCAGCAAATTTTGGGTCTAAACATTTGAAATTTTACTTAGAGTGTATTCAGATATGCAGCAAGCTTTCTAACCAGTATTTGGGCGACAATGTGGCTGCCAAGAAGTTAAAGTTGGAAGAGTTGACTTTTGCAGACTCTACCAAACTCCTCCATCAATTTTGGGTCTAAACACTTAAAATTGTTGATGTAGGTTATCTGGACAATAGTCAAGCTTTTTAATATATGGATATATACATATGCATATAAAGTTATGAGCAGTACATAGGGCCCGAGCAAAGCTAGGTTGAACTGCTAGTATATATTTGGTTAAGATTCTGTTCTCTGTGATATAAGCCTTGTTTAAAATTTTGATTGAAATATGGATATATTACGTTTATAAGCCAACGAATTCGGAACGTCCTTTTTCAATAAACAAATATTCATTTGTTTAAGATCCAAATTTTGATTTTAAACAAATAAATATTTGTTTATTGAGTAAACACAATCTGAACTAATTCACTTCACGCACGCCACACGTATATCCTGATAATTCAAAAAAATTACCGCTGAAGAAAAGCACACGGACTCTATTGGTCCACTGATTTAGTTGGATTTTTTATTACTAATTTTTCTTCGTTTTAACAACGTGCCACGAATAAAAAATATCTTGAAGAAGGAGCTTTGACGTCGAAATAATGATTTTTGCAAATATCTATTTGTTTATTTCATAAATAAAAATTTCGTGCGTTGTATTTGGCTTATAAACGTAAAACGTACGTATTTCAATATATATGTGTGTGTGTGTGTGTGTGTGTGTGTGTGTGTGTGTGTGTGTGTGTGTGTGTGTGTGTGTGTGTGTGTGTGTGTGTGCGTGTGTGTGTGTGTGTGTGTGCGTGCGTGCGCGCGTATCAAAATAATAGAAAATTCATCGTTTAAAAAGCTCTGTTAATATTGGAATTTAAAATGTAACGGTTTAAAAGACCAGGAATTTTTTTTAATATTTTTCTTGTTTCTTTTACGTGCGATGCTGGTGGCAGTACCTGGCACGTCTTCAGATGTTGTTGCTTGTTACTGGCATTTTCCCGAAAGTAGCCTCTTTTATGGGTCCAAAATTTGGATTTTCTTTTAATAAATAAATTTATTTAAAAAATCCTGTATTCGTCTGGTATTTTAAATTATATTTTATTTCAACATCAACAGTGCTTTTGAAACGGTGGATTTTATTAGTCCACTGAACCTGCGAATTCACCCTCTACCGTTCGTCTGTCCGTCCCCAAAATTTTCAATAACTGCTCATTGCATTTTTCTGAAATTTTGCATGACGTTACAACTACACAATGAAGGAAATATAAAATTTTCGGATTTTTATTAAAAATTCTGGATGCGTCACAAGGGGGGGGCTCAAAATGTCCAAAAATAACATTTTTCGGAACATGGAATATTTTCCAATCCTTAAATTTTGCTGAAAATTACCCAAAAGCAAGATCGCATAAGCCTTAATCCGGAAACGTAATATTTGACCCTGGAAAATTTCTACTTGCGTCCCCAGGAGATCAAAAGGGTCAAAATAGCAACAACAAAAAAATAGCACTTTTTCGGGGCATATAGCCTTTTCCGACCATTAGATTTTGTTCTGAAAATTATCCAAAAGCAAGACCACGTAGATATATCTGGAAACGTAATAATAGACCCTGGGAAAATTCTGTGTGTGTTTTAGGGATGGAAAACACACCTTTTGAGGTTAATATTTTTTTTATTTTTCATAAATTCAAAGCCTCAGTCGGAGACCATATAGTTTTTGACATGTTTTACACACATGAGTAAAAAATAATCTGGCATTATTTATATTTTTTACATTTATGTACTTTTGTTTTTCTTATCTACTCCCTCTATTTGTTTTCCCTACTCCTTTCTAGTAGTCCCATTTACTCCATTCGCTGTTCCTACTGACATATGCTTTTAGCTTTTCCCCTATTACTATATACTTAGATATTTTGTCATATATTTTTTCAATTCTGGCTTTTTCCCTTTCTTAATAAAAAGCATGTAGCTTCGAAATACTATGGCCTAAATATTTTTTCTTTCTTGCTGTACTCTTTTGGTTCCTTGTTCATCTGACGATATGATAAACTTCTATGTAACTTGTATTTTTTATCCTTTATCTATATATATATATATATATATATATATATATATATATATAGAGAGAGAGAGAGAGAGAGAGACAGACAGACAGACAGACAGACAGACAGAAACAAAGACATACAGAGTGAGAGAGATGGCTTCGTTGCCGGGTTCGAATCACTCAAGTGTTACTCGTGATACTCTGTACTGATGTTTCCGAAAAGATGAAACACTACTATCAGTAGGTATTTAATAATTATTATAAAAATAATTATGTCGGCCCCTTTAAAAAATTCCGGTTAACGGTAGCCGAATCGATTTAATTCTTGCTAATGGAGTCAGAAATGGCTTCGTTTCTGGGTTCGAATCACTCGACCGGTCTTAATCGTGACACCCTGCACTAATGATTCCCGAAAGGATGAAACACTAGTGTCCGCAGGTATTTAATAATTATTATATAAATAATTATTTGTATATATATATATATATATATATATATATATATATATATATATATATATATATATATATTGAGGATATGGATTAATAATTGTAGATTATGAATCAGTTTCAAAAGAAGAAACCAAGCAAAATTATATATATATATCAATCGATTTATTGCAGATTAGTAAATATTCACTAAATATACGTCACACAAAAATGAAAATTGTATCATCAAGTGACTGTTTCGAGGTTAATTATTTCCCCAAATTGTATTCAAATTCATGCAATATTCACGAAGTTATGACATTTTATTTATTGTCAAGTAATCTATACTGTCCATCGCTTCATTGTAGGTCTTTTAAAATGCCAAAAAAAGGAGGCGATGAACGGTTATCGAAAAGAAAAGGATTGTTGCTTAACTCACAGAAGGATTGATTATCAAAGATTTAGCTATGGAGCTGGAAAGGGATCCAAGAACTTCGGCTTCATTCGTGAACAACACCAAATTCAGAAAGGATAAGGGTACCAGGAGAAACCTTTTACGTGGTGATATTTGAAAAAGTAGTAGAGAAGTCAACTGAAGCCCAAATAGCACCAGTGTTTCCATTTTTGCAAAAGCTGGAATCGATCCAAGATCCAGGCAGGCCCGATGTAATGTAATGAATGAGATGGCAAGGAACATCAAATCTATTCCAAGGCATCCATTGGGCAAACAATATAGGGTAAAATGAAATGTTTGGACACAGAAATACATGAAAATGGATTTCCAACGTGTCCTATTTACAGATGAGACCCGTGCTTCTCTTGACGGTCCGGATGGATGGCCCAAAGTTTGGAACTCGAACAGAACTCCAACCCCTTACAGAGTTTATCGCCAACGAGGAAATGGAGTAATCATGTTTTTTTTTTTTTGGGGGGGGGATCATTGGCGATAAGTTGGTTTGACCATTCCGAGTTCCAGAGGATGTAAAACTTACCAGCAATGCGTAGGCGGCCTTTTTGGATAAACATTTGTCACCATGGCTAGATGACCTACCATTATCACGTCGTTTTCAGATGATTTTTATGCCTGACAATGCACCATCCCATGCTGTTGAGGCGACTGCAGCCTTCATTGAATCAATGGGCCTCCTTGGAGAAACTCTCATGACTTGACCACCGTGTTCTCCAGACCTTAACCCCATTGAATATCTCTAGCCAATATTAAAAGTGCAGTTCATGAGGAAGGAAAGCAATTTACTTCAAAGGATGACTTGTGGAG
This sequence comes from Euprymna scolopes, assembly GCF_053919585.1. NCBI lineage: Eukaryota > Metazoa > Mollusca > Cephalopoda > Sepiida > Sepiolidae > Euprymna > Euprymna scolopes. Next base: position 69,445,916 of record NC_136487.1, read on the forward strand.
AACATAGTTGATATTGTTAGAGCCATAACTCATTTTTTAGATCGAACAATTGACTTACCTGGGAGAGAAAAGGTTGTTTTAAGTTATTTTTAAAAAATGGTTATGTCGATAAATAATTCATTTATTTGAAGGTTAGCCTCTAGGATGTGTTATTCTCATCAATCTTTGACAGAAAAATATAATAAACAAAATAAAGTTCGCATGATTACACATTGTAGTTTTGCCTTAAAACAACATTTTAATGGACCTGCAATAAAGCGATGCATAGTGAAAATCCCACGATAAAGAATAAAATGTCATAAGTTCGTGAATATCGCATAAATTTGAATAAAATCTTTGGATATAACCAACTTGAAAGCAGTCGTTTGATGATATAATTTTCATTTTGTGTGTGTGTGTGTGTGTGTGTGTTTGTGTGTGTGTGATGTATATTTAGTGAAATATTGATATGTTACTAATCTGCAATAAGACGATTGACGCAGTTTATCTATAATATAAAGCTGAATGTGTGTGTGTGTGTGTGTGTGTGTGTGTGTGTGTGTGTGTGTGTGTGTGTGTGTGTGTGTGTGTGGTCACGAATAGGCTCCTCTATGGTTGACTATTTTAGAAAACTGATTACGTACAATGATAGAAGAGATATCTAGACACAGGAATGGGCATGTTTGATCTGGCAGAACGATGGTTCATTAAAATTGTGGGGTCTGCGTTCGCGCCTGGTCCACAAAGTAAAGAAATAGAAGATTAAAAAATTAAAAAAATAACGTTTGCAAGTGTTTTTGATATAGATGTACATAAGAGTATTTTGATAAGTATGCTTTTAACTTAAATAGGGATGGTATAAAAAGATTGTGAGGTCTGAGTTCGCACCTGGCCTCCATAGAATGGAAATAGGCACACACTTTAATCAAGACTTTTCATATGTATTTGCGTAAGTATACTTTGATAATTATGTTTCAGTTTGAAGAAATATGGTATAATAAAATTATGGGGTGTTCGTTCGCACCTGGCCTCCATAGAATGGAAATATGTCACAAAGTTTAACAAGGTTTTTTAATATAGATCCACAGAATATTGTGATAAGTGTTTCAGTGTGAATAGGTATGGTATAATAAATTATGGGGTTTATGTATTTTATTTTTACTTTCATCATATTTTACTTTGGTTTTGATACCCCCAAATTCGAAGCTATCTCTTTACAACCCTTCCTTTTCATAACCTATCATATTTTCGTAAATCAGAGTCCATTTTCTGTAGGCTGTTTTTGAACCCAGTCAATGACGGGTATTTTTGCTAGTATATATATATATATATATATATATATATATATATATATATATATATATATATATATATATATATATATATATAAAGTTACTTTTCAACTTCATATTGTTTTCGTCATATTAATAGCACGTCGAGTTGTGGATTTAATTACTAACTAACACCTATAATTATTTCAATTCATTTTTTATCAGCATGTAAAATTATTTCGTGTATGCTTCCCTGCATGCTAGGTTTTTCTTGTCGATTTAAGCGGCTATTTCAAAACTCACCTTTCTTAGAACATTATCGTGATCTGCTAATACCGCGTTCCAGTCTTCGGTTATTTTTACCAATAGTAGCTTAGATGAAGTTGTACTAAACGCATCCATGATCCGATGGTTCACAACCACTACCACTACATATTTTACTTTGATCTCATTCAGTAATTTATAAATTGTGACGTATGTGATATCATATTAGTAATGAATAATTCAAATTTTAAAATATCTTTTATACAATATAAGTGTTTAGTTCATCTTCTTTCCAGAAGGTTAGAAGGTTAGGTCAAGTGTGAGTTTGATGAAAATGTTTCTGTGGAACGAACTGGATTAGAACTTGGCACACGAAGGTTTACAGTCTGTGTCGTTAACTACGTAGCCATTTTAAGGCCAAGAAGTGTAGTCACATAGGTTATCATCAGTTATTATTCACTGATAATAATCAGTTGTGTTTCCTAGAGTCTGAGTGGAAATATGTCTTCACAGATGTTCATTACTCTTCAACAATTTCGATAAACATTGCAAATGTTTGCTTTATCGCAAAAGCCGCTTACTATTGATTTCACGCTGGCAAAGTTCGTTTGACTTCTTTGAGTGGCAATTAACCTCTTCAAGCCCCCAGTACTTTGAACTCTTGGGACTATTTAATACTCTCCTTCCTCGATCTTTCCATTCTCTTTGATTTTTCGACTATTTTATGTTGTTTCAATCGAGGCTGATGATTTTTTTTTCACGAAGTGCAATTTATAACATTTCACGCAGTTTTACATGTCTTTATTGCAACTTTTACATGCTTTTATTGCAACTTGTATTTTTTTACACAGTGATTACCACTTATCAAGGCCCGGAAGCCACTCAAGGATAAGGGTTATTGCAAGTACATTACTTTAGTGTGGAGATTTGATGAAGTGTTTACTTAAGGGGGCGGTTCATTAGGAATTTGTAAACGTTGGACTTGAAGACATCCAAGTTGTAGTCAGGTGGGAAGCAGGCAGACGGAACAGAGTTCCATAGGCGTGCAGTTCTAAGAAAGAAGCTTTGTTCATGGAATCCGCGTTTTGATTTAGGCACAGATATAGAGTGGGGGAAATTTTTCACAGTGGATTCAGCTAGACGGGTGTTTTTCGTGTATGTGTTTTGTTAGTGTTAGTTGTTTATGCGAAATAATTTCCGCATTCGAGGATATTCCTTTAGATTCCAGGTCCTGGATATGACCTTAAACTATATCCGATGGTGAGGCCCCAGCTGGCGGGCTCTGGAGAGTGTGGAGCCACCCTTTAATTGCCATTGCTCCCAGGTCCATTCTGATCCGGAGTGATAGTACCTGTTAGGGTCCCAACTATGGGTGAAATAGAAACCGACTTGCAAAAAACAAATATATTCTATTAAAAAAAAAGTCTTCCGAATCATCGGATTCGGCATTAAATAACCTGAAAAGGGTTGATATGCCGTAAAACAAACAACCAACTATTTCAGTCATTTTCATCACTATTGTTCGATATATATTCTAAGCTTTCTTTTAAATTCCAATCTTAGTTTTTATTTTTCGAGATTGTTCCTATTGTTCTTACACTTATTGCTTTTCGTTCATATTCTGTATTTTTGTCAGTTCTTTGATAAGTTCCGTGTATTTTGACGGTTTTTATTCCACATCTTTAACTTTCACCCTGTGATCTGCTTCAGCGTCAAAATCTTCAGTTTAGCAGGGTTATTTTGTTTGGGTTTTTTTTCCTTTTACTTCTCATTAACTCGTATAGTATCTGGTCTTCTTGGTTCGATGAGTTGATTTCTTTGCACATCCATGTTCATAAGTATTTTGTGATATTCCTTCTCTAATACTGTCCACGGTTAGTGTATGCACGATTTGTCTGCGCATTCGAAATGCAATAGTTTGTATATTTCCCAGTCGTATCTGTTCTTGCATTACTCTAGGGATAGTTTATTTCATTCAGATATTTTGCAGTTAATTTCAATCCACTTATCTTACACTATTTTTGTTAATTTATTGCCTTAATTTTCTTGCTTCTAACTATTGCAATTTTTCAAATATATATTTATAAGCTTTTCGTTACAGTTTGAAATGTAAACTCTCAGACTATTTTCTTCTTCTTTTGCATTATTATTATTATTGTTGTTGTTGTTGTTATTATTATTTTTATTATTATTTACTTTATTATTTTTATTACATTTTCACCCCAAACAAGGCACATTGCAACTTTGTTGTAGGGGGTTACTATCGGGGACATAAGCATCAGGGGTACTGTGTAGGAAGTTGGGTAGCAAGATGTCGGTTCACGTTGCACTTGAACTTCTGCATGTCAGTGCAGTCGGCGAAGCAGGGACCCAGAAGGGAATTCCAAAGTCTAGCTGTTCTGAGGAAGAAACTACTGGAGTAGAAGGCTCTCTTGCATCTAGGGATCTCTATTGTGAAGGGGTGGGATTAAGCTGCTTGTCGGGTTTGTCGGGGGTATTTACGTCGTGGAGGGAACAAGTTGTTGCAGTTCGTCAGAGCATTCTCCGTTAAAGTACTTGTAGAACAGGCAGAGGGATGCAACATTTCGTCGATGGGACAGAGGCTGAAGTTTAGCTGACAGTTCAGGACCTATCAGATTGGCGACTCTCTTTTGAACCTTGTCTAAGAGCGAGAGACTAGTAGCAGATGCACCAGTCCAAATATGGCAACAATACTCCATACATGGGTGAATGGTGGCCTTATAGAGGTATAGGATACTTTGAGGCGTTAGTAGCTTTCTAGCACGGTAGAGAGAACTCACCTTCTGCGCAGCGGCCCTGGCAATGTTCTCAATGTAATTGTTCCAACTCATGTTTCCTGTGAAGGAGTTTAAAAGATGTACTTTCAGGTTTGGCCATTACTATTGGCGGTAGGGAAGAGTTCTTGTAATTATTGAAGGAAACAAGTTTAGTATTGGCAGCATTGGAAGTGACCATCTATTTTTGTCCCCCATTCCTCTACGGATCGGAGGTCATCCTCTAGTGTTTCTGCCATTTCTTTAGATATGTGTTCATTTGTTTTCCTGCCGTGTCTGTTATAGAGCATGGTGTCGTCAGCATACATACCCATCTCACAGATAATTTTGTCAAGGAGGTAATTTATGAATATTAGGAATAAAAGAGGTCCAAGGATAGACCCCTGAGGCACTCCCGCATTTATATCATATTGTTTAGATGTATTACCGTCAAGGACAACCTGGATTTTTCTCTTATCCAAGAAGGATCTAATTATGTTATGTATTCTTCCAGTGATGCCGTATGATCTGATTTTCTTGAGAAGACCCTTATGCCATACCCTGTCAAAAGCCTTAGATATATCTAGAGCTACCGCTCTATCCTCCCCCGCTCTTCCAGTGACTGGTATATAGTCCTGAGATTACAGTTAGGATGTCTGCTGTGGAACGGGCTTGCCTAAATCCATATTATTGGTCAGTCAGAAGTTTAGCATCTGTAACGTGATGGACTAGAGCTTAGTTAATTATGGTCTCAAATATTTTGGCGAAAAGTGGGAGGAGGCTAATGGGCGATAATTTACTGGGTCAGTTCTTTCACCTGAATTCTTGAAAACTAGCACTACAATTACTATTATTATTATTATTATTATTATTATTATTATTATTATTATTATCATTATTATTATTATTATTATTATCATTATCATTATTATTATTATTATTATTATTATTATTATTGACACACAAGAAGCTTTCACACAGATTATCAAAGATCTCTCCTTCAAAAGAGCCTATGGTGTTCTCTGGAAGCTGAGTGACACAATTCTCCCCAGATTTCCAGTACTCTCTATCTCTTTCGAATAAATTTGCATTATCGCAACAGCTGCTTGCCATAGATTTCTCGTTGGTAGCGGCTATTGGTCTTCACTGGAATTTGAGTGGAAATAAGCCTCCTCAAGGTCTAAGTTCTCTTCGCACTTATCCAGCGGAGATTTGGTCAGTGCCTTTCCTCGGGCTTTCCTTCCTCGTTGACAGTTTGGTCCAACTTTTTTTTTCTTTTTTTTTTTTTTTTTTTTTTTTTGAGAGGCGTTCAGTGATATGGTAATGGGGGTGGGGTGGGGAAGCCGTATTGTTCTATTTTATGTTCATATAAATAAAAAAATATTATTATTTTGCCATCTAATTTACATATGGATTTGAAGTGTGTAGAGACACACACAGGAATGGTAACGCGTGTAAAGTAAAGTCACTCTGTCGCTAAATACTTGCAGAGACATTAATGAATATTAGAAAGTGATTGTATCGAGGTATAGTGATAGAATACATGGATAAATAAAAGAGTAAGAGTGTTTTTTGTTTGTTTTTTTGTTTGTTTGGTTTTTTGGGGGTTTTGTTTTGTTTGTTTTTTGGGGTTTTTTGATTTCTTTTGGTTAAATTATGCAGAGGAAAAGAAACGTTTATGGAGGTAATTTTATTATAATAAGAGTGTGTGTGCGAGAAAAAAAATGGAGTCTTGAAACGATATTTGTTGTTTTTGGCAACGAAAATGAAGCTAAACATCCCGTCAACAGATACCTTTACAAAAGAGCCCATTTGAGCTATGGTGAGGGTTGCAATATTTACTCTCAAACTGTTTATATGTGGATCTCCGGAAGAAAAAAGAATTATTGGAATGTACCCCTTTCTCTATTCTCACCCCAGCCTAACTGAACGTTCTTGTGTTTCCCCCCAACCGTGAGTAAAAGCATCTAGATTGTCTGTTTATTTGTTCTTCATTAGGAGCCACGCGCCTCGGAGTTTTCGCGTCGACCAAGAATCTTTGGAATATTTTCAAGAATCAGAAAATCGACAGTATAAACAGTTTTTTTTATTTTCTTTTTATATTTAGCTTACCAGCTATGAAAGCCTAAAGACACTCGGGTACATTGGTAGTATATACTGGATGACTTGGATATAGAGCGGCGTTCACAGATATAGAAAAATCAGGATCATAGGGTCAACTGGTAAAGATGAAAATATCACCTTAACATGGTAGCCAGAATCGGACATGACGTCAAATGACTAAAAGACGAAGAGGGTAGGAAGGTTAGTTAGTGGTTTAGAAGTTTATGAGACGAACTGCACTGCATGAGTGGATATATATATATATATATCCTATGCTATACATGGGGAAAGAAAGTCTTTAAAAAAGAACCCTAAAGAAGCCATAAAAACCTTCACCATATGGACTAAAAAACACTCTTTGAAACTAACTTTGACCGGTCACAGTAAAACACTTACAGCTGGAGACAGAACGTCTAAACACTGAACACACGCATCGCACCACCATGAAAAACATATTTGATATCAGCGGAGGCATATCCACAAACTCCCATTTTAAAGAAAGACTTTTTACGAAAATATCTGAAGAGAGCACACCCTAAGCTCGAAACGCGTTATAAAAATATTTTAAAATAAAAATATGATGAAAACCTTTAAAAAAAACCCACAATTGTTGATGGCTACACTCTTTTAAATATACATTTTTTCTCTCGTTGGAACTACACAACCATCACTTTAAATATATATATATATATATATATATATATATATATATATATATATATATATATATAATTATTTTTTACTATAATAATTAAATACCTACAGAAACTGGTGTTTCATCCTTTCGGGAATCTTCAGTGCAGGGTGTCACGATTACCACAAGTCGACAGATTCGAACCCGGAAACACGAGCCATCGCTGGCTCGATTAGCAAAGACCGTATCCAATCGGTTACCATTAACCGCGATAAATAACGTTGAATTTAAACATTTTAATTTTCAATGTTCTTTAAGTCAGTTACAGTAATCTAATCGTTATACGATGATCTATGCATAAGAGCTAAATTAACCGACTTAATTCAACTGAAAGTGCTCAACGGTAAGAAACGAGTTTCTTAAAAGGGGCTGACATAATTATTTTTTACTATAATAATTAAATACCTACAGAAACTAGTGTTTCATCCTTTCGGGAATCTTCAGAGCGGGGTGTCACGATTAACACCAGTCGACAGATGCGAACCCGGCAACAAGACCGTATCCAATCGGTTACCAATAACCGCGAGAAATACCGTTGAATTTAAACATTTTAATTTTCAATATTCTTTAAGTCAGTTACAGTAATCTAATCATTATACGATGATCTCTCTCTCTATCTATCTATCTATCTATCTATCTATCTATATATATATATATATATATATATATATATATATATATATATATATATATATCAAGACATATGTATGTGTATGTGTGTGTATAGAACATCGCTTAGTTTCGGGTGGCCACCCAGTACATTTTTATAATTTTTTTCCCAAAATGGGTGTTTTTTTAAAAGTTTTTTTTTTTTCGGGTTGTGATAGTTATATCAAAGGTAAATATGATAAGCATAGAAATTTTCTTGGTAACTTGCAATAAAAATAAAATAAATATACTTTTTATGTTGAAAAAAGGGGGGGTCATGAAAAGTGTCTATTCCTCTTTAGTGGAATATTTCCATGATTAGACTCATCTAACCACGTTGTTTTTCTTGAAATTCGCATTTGATAAGAATTATTAAAAATGGCCACTATACCAATGGAAATAAGAGGGATGAATGTTATGAAGAAGGAAAAAGGTCAACCCCTTCATTCGATAGCTAAACAGTTTGGAATGCATGAATCAACATTGGAAAAAAATAAAGAAAAAAATTGTAACCTATGGAACAATCAAGAAAATTCCAAAAGGCTTCAAAAAGAAAAAGCTGACAGAGAGAGAAGGAGATGAGCGGAGACTTTGCTTAAATTCAAGGAAACGCCCATATGGGGGGGGGGCAAAAAGCTCCTTGCAAGTACAGATTTGTCTTTAAATTTATCTCTTTCCACATGTAAGTTGGTTGGTTGGTTGGTTTTTGTTTTACGGCATATCAACCCTTTTCGGGTTATTTAATGCCGAATCCAAAGATTTTGAAGAAAAAATTTTTAATAGAATATATTTGTTGTTTTCACGTCGGTTTCTATTTAACCCATAGTTGGGACCCTAACAGGTACTACCACTCCGGGTCAGAGTGGACCTGGGAGCAATGGTAATTAAAGGGTGGCTCTACACTCCCCAAAGCCCACAAGCTGGGGCCTCACCACTGGATATAGTTTAAGGTCATATCCAGGACCCCCATTGAGGGACTTTTACCCTCTGCAGGGGGCAGTCAGTGTATTCTAATGCCCCACCGACAGGGCCTCCACATGTAAGAGAACTTTAAGGAGGAATACTTTACGGGGGTCTGATGCTTGGAAAAAAAAAACAAACACTGTTAAAACTGAGGCATGTTTCTAACAGGAAACCATTTCTGTAAGAATATGTTAATAAAACAATAATAGGAACTTTATAGTTCTACGCTTTCTGTGTGCTTTGCCTATGCATGTATTGGAGCCAAATGCTTTTTAAGATGTTTCTAAGATGGAGCACTGTTGACACATCTTGGTAGTAAGCTGCTCGGAGCAACTTGACGGGATACAAAACCGACTTCGAAATCTAGTGGTTGAAATTTCTTCGCAGATGAATGCAAGATAGATCTCTTTGCAAGAGGTCGAATATATGCAAGAACAACTACATTTCAGGTAAATTTTCAAAGAGGCAAGTATTATAGTATCCGTTCGGTGCAGAATTAAGGACTAATAATGATTAATAGGGTTAGTATTTAATACAAAAATGAACAAAAATTTGACCGTATTCGACCATCTTTATTTAGCATAAAGAACACATTCTATATTCAACTTTTATTATAACTTTTGATTATAACTTTTGCACGTTTTCAACGGCCTACAACGTCCAATCTCTCTCTCTCTCTCTCTCTCTCTCTCTCTCTCTCTCTCTCTCTCTCTATCTCTCTCTCTCTCTCTATCTATCTATCTATCTATCTATCTATTTCTTTATCTAGCTAGCTAGCTAGCTAGCTCTGTGTATTTATATGTGTTTTTTTATAAATATATATGTTGTTTGTCTGTGCGTTGATGTTAAATGCATCATTTTAAGTAATAGCCCCGAGAAACGTAATGAATCCACGATATATATTCAATAGTAAAGTAGTGTATATACTAAAGATGTAATTCTGCAACGTGTATTGGATAAAGATAACTTCAAAATAGCACCATCATTTCTATACTAATATCTTCATTGCTTCCAGCCATCTCTTTTGCCACTTCACTTAAGCAATGTCGTTGAAGGATATATATTGCGCAACCCTTGTTTCATTTTTACTCCTATTTAAGGGAAAGGTCGGTTGTGACCATTAAAATGAATTATTGTATTTTCGAGTCCGCATTTTAGTATCTGTGGAATTGTATTTCTCTTTGAGATTTCTTATACTTGACTTTAATTACATGCTTAAGTGTTTAACCTCTACTCCCCCTCTTGTTTCTTTTTAAAGTAAAAAAAAAAACGCTTACTTCGTTTCTAAGGCGGCAATGTAACTTCCTCCGTTTTCGCATATCTGTATACGCGATGTGAGTTGGTTGTGTTTGTTAATTTGAATTGTCTCGATCGGAATCTCTTCCCCTCGTTATAAATGTCTAAAACAAACAAAGTCATCGTTGATAGAAACTCAATACTTTGTTAGTCCTCTAATGGAAAGAGACACAAGAATTCCTTGACAAGTATTGCATGGTAAGCAAAGCACTCGGAAAGCGTAGAACTACGCTACGGCACGTCGGCCCATCTATCTGTTTGATCTGATCATAGGAAATATTATTAAAAGATCGCTTTCGTTTGTAATGTTAGAAGAATGATGGGATTATTATACTGCTTCTAAATGTATCCCATTTCTGACGCAATCCTATGCATGTATTGGAGCCAAATGCTTTTTAAGATGTTTCTAAGATGGAACACTGTTGACACATCTTGGTAGGAGCTGCTCGGAATAACTTGACGGGATACAAAACGGACTTCGAAATCTAGTGGTTGAAATCTTTTTCTCTACTCTACTTACTCTTTCTTACAAAAGAGATATTACGAATCTATTTTTTGTTTGTTTGTTTTTGTCGTTATTTACATATATTTATTTTTACTTCGATCGATATTTCTTTCAAGAAAAGTATTGATTGATAGTGATGTGAAGTCGCCGAAAATTAGAATGGTTACAATCATGGCGATACTTATAACATGCCGGGCAACAAGGCGACTGCGGTCCACGATTTGGGGCGGACATATGAATACCAACATTACTACTAAATCATAATTACTATTAAACGTTTTAGTAAGTTATTTCTTACTAATGTAAAATAATCAGTAAATTAGCAACTGTATATATTATTTCGAAGTAGCTTACAATTATTTATTTTCATACAAACCAAATGTAAAAAAAAATACAAAAACTGTAAGAGAAATAAATGCACAAAAAAATCTCTTTTATTCTCCGTGAATTCGGAATATTTTAAATATTATCGTGAGAAAAAAAATTATTTCGAAATTGTTAATGTTGATTTCAAATGATGTATTTTCAAATACGTTTTCGTTATAATACCTTTATTTTATATATCATTTTAAAGAGCGTTTGTTTGCTTTATTTAATCGTCTGAATTATAATCGTTTTAAAGCAATTATGTCTTCTTTTCAGAACGTTGGATACAAGATGTGGAAGAAGCAAATTCGCACAATTTTCTTATTTCAAGTCAAGCCAGGCCGAAAAGCTCTCGATATCAACGAAGCGTTTGATCCAGGTACCGCTGCTGTACGCACAGCACAATGATGGTTTAAGAAATTTTGAAGCGGCAACGAGCTTGAATATTATGAGCGTAGTGGTCAGCCATCGAATGCTGACATCGATCAATTAGTCGAAGCCAATCCACGCACAACTGTTCGACAACTTGCTCCCAATTCTCTTCCGCAACAATGTCCACTGCACGTTGCTAAACTGACTCTTCAAACGTTGAACGAATTGGGCTACAAAACTCTGCCTCATCCGTTATACTTACAAGACCTTTCACCAGCGAAATATCATCTTCTCAAACATCTCGACAACTTTCTGCATGAGAAATGTTTCAAAAGCCTAAGCGATATCAAAATAGCCTTCAGCGACTTCATCGCCACCAGAACGCAAGATTTTTTTCGTTGCTGGCATAAATACACTTGTTTGGCGTTGGTAAAAGTGTGTTGATTTTGATGGTGCTTATTCTGATCAATAATTTTTTGCTTGAGGCGAGATATGTTCATCTGAATTTGAAAGTTCAAAACCGCAAGAATTTTCTGGTGAATTTGACATTTAAAAACATCATGACTAAATGTGTTTGTATTTAATTGATTATAGGAAATATATTGAAAATAATACAACCAGAAAGCAAGTTCAAAATTTTAAAACAATCAAATAGGTTATGAAATATAATTACCAGATAAACAATTTCTTCTGAATTATTCGGATTCGTCGAATTACTATTCTCATATTGATTATTATTTTCACATCATTTTGGTTGATGTATCCTTCGACCTCCTTTAGGTGTATCCTGTCGAATTCAGGTATCTTTCTAAAAAACTCGGCAATCTTTCTGTCGAACACTGTAATATGCACGGAATTCTAACGCAACTTAAATCAATCGAGGTAAGATGCGCTTGTTTAAGCTGTGTAGACGTCTTAATGAAATCTGGGTAGAAATCTTAATTAAATCTGGGTAGAAGGTTTAATTAAATCTGGGTAGTTGCGTTAATTAAATCTGGGTAGATGTGTTAATTAAATCTGGGTAGAAGTCTTCATTAAATCTTCAATCTGGGTAGATGTGTTAATTAAATCTGGGTAGATCTCTTAATTTAGTCTGAGTAGAAGTCTTAATTAACACTAGGTAGAAGTTTAATTAAATCTGGGTAGATGTGTTAATTAAATATGGTTATAAATAATTAAATCTGGATATATGTGTTAATTAAATCTGGGTAGAAGTCTTAATTAAATCTGGGTATAAATAATTAAATCTGGGTAGATGTCTTCATTTAATCTGGGTAGAAGTTTTAATTCAATCTAAGTAGAAGTCAATTTAATCGCAATTGCATTTAGAGTGTTGCGCCCATTGATGATTGAACTTTCAACCTCCAGATCAGTGTAACTTACAATTGAATTTTAACCAAGTATTTTATCCGCTACGCCACGGCTCAATTTAATGATCATAATAATTTCAATGAGACTAATATTAATAGGCTACAGTGTGAACGACACTCAAGATAAGAACAGTAGAGTAAAGAATCCAAATAATACGAATAGTTGTTACACGTACAATATCTAACAGAGAAAATTAAAAATATCGTTTTTTCATGATATCGTGATACATATACAGTTTGAATTAAAAATGAACAACATTAATCAGCTAGAACAAAAGAAAACAAAATATCTACAGAAAAGAAAGGAAATTTAAAGCATATCTGTTAAAAACTTGGAAAATTATGTATTACTAATAGTTTCGTTGTTGTAATGAGAATTGTATAAGCAGTTTTCTTTATAATAGAAAAAAAATTTTAAATAATATTTTATTTTAACATCCGGTTCTGGAGTTTTGGTGAATCAAACAAACAATAATTTTTGAAAAATCTGTATTAGAAGATATGAAATTATGCTTTTTATTATATAGTGAACTAGCTTGGGTGCCCGATGTTGCCCGGGTGTTTGGATGTGTGTATTGAGCAAAAAAACAAAAAAGTGGTAGTAGGCAGGCAGGCTTAAACCCGTACCGCGAAGGAGGAAAAGAACGTGAAAAAAAAACTGACGTCTTTGCTGTTGCGTCTATCGCCAAACCGGAAGTGCCGAATGTTTAAATTAAGACTAGTCAATCGAAAAGAGGGAGTGATTTTCGAAAATATCGGCGAAGAAAGCGATCCCTCCCTGTAGAAAAGTGTCCAGTTGAGTGTGATGGAATTAATGTTTTAAGCCAATTTTTCGATATTTGTCGTCTGAAGGGTCGCGCTTCAAAACGATATCGATCTTGTGAAAATCCGTCACCTTTGTCGAAACTTTTAGGCAGACATACAAAAAAACATACAAACATTTAAACAGACAGGTGAGATTAATATTATAGAAGATGATGTATATAAGAAACTGGCAAATATTTTTATTAAGGAATCTTTGTAAGTGTTCATTTTAACACCAATGTTTTTAAATATACAAAAAAGCATTAGACTGTGGTAGCGAGTCGAATTTTAAAACCACCACAATATATTTCTTTAAAAAAAATGTTCACGTTCTTGAAAGTAAAAATTTGTGTTATTGAATCTTTCATAATTGGCTAGACAATCTTTTCTTGCAACATAATCGTTATATGCAGAGGAAGCATTTCAATATATTTGAAAAATATTAATTTAAAGATCTGGAAAGTTGTCAAATGTTTTATATTCTATTTCATCCAGTAAGTGACGGATTAATGCAGCAAGTGATGCCGTCAACATAATGAACACATGGAACAACGAAACAAGAAATGCAAATAAGAAAAGTGGGAAGCGAAACACTTATATGAACGACTTAAAAGAATGACAAAAGAAGAGAATTATGAAACCACCTGGAAATGGCCAAGAAAGGAAAGATGAATCAGAAAGCTATTCACTACTAGCAGATGCACAGAAAAACGCGATTAAAGCTAACTACATGCAATTAAATACAGATAAAATCCAAGAAAACTGTAAATGTAGACTCTGCATAAAAAGAGACGAAACAAGATAATAGGTGAATGCAGCAAACTAACCCAGAATTGAATACAAGAACATACACGACTGCGTAGGAGGTACAGTGGCAATTCTGCAAACGACTGCATTTGTAAGGTGCAGATATACGGTACAAGCACAAACCGGAAACAGTACTGGAAAACGAAAACCAGAAAATCCCTTGGAACATGGAAGTATAAGCAGATAAACTGATTCAAGCAAGGAGATTGGACGTCAGACAAATTGGGAAAAAGGAAATAATCTGCCAAGTAATAAATGTTTCTTTTCCGGCTGATCACGGGCGGAAAAACTAAGCAAATACACAAAAAATTAAGAAAACTGAAAGCTATGTGGAATATGAAAAAAGTATAATAACAATAATAGTAGAAGCGCTAGTAACGGACTTGCAGAAACTGATAACAAAAAATACTAGGAGAAATTGGAAGCAAGAGGGAGATTGATACCATATAGCAATGATGAGATTGATGAAAACAGCGGAAATCTTAAGGAAAACGCCCGAAGGATCTATAATACAAACAAGTCACATGGAAGTTGCAGCAGAAGTAAAACAAAACGATGAAAGAAACGTCATTTGAACCCAAGGAATCTGAAACTGAGAGAAATCTTATAAACTGCTTTCCTCACCAAAAAAATAAGCGTATGATTCGTAACTGGGACAAAGCAAAATAGTCATGACGGGTCAAGGAGGATAGGAGAATCGAGGAGGGAAAACACTGTTCAAACGTCTATTCGATGATAGCGAAAAGTACTGAGATCTTCAGGGAGCTACTTATCACCTACATTCCAGTGAAGACCAATGGCCGTTGCTACGAGAAACCAATAATAAATAGATATTGCGATAACGAAAATTCATGTGTAAAAGTTACCGAATGAGATTGACAAGTACTTGAAATTCGGTGAGGCTTGTTGTCACTACAACTCCATGAAGCACCACCAGTTATTATCAATGACTAATCTCTGATGATTATCTACGTGAGAACTCCTAGTGAGAAATAAATAATAATAATAATAATAATAATAATAATAATAATAATAATAATAATAATAATAATAATAATAACTAGCAGAACAGAATAATCGAAAATTTTAAAAACACATATCAGTAAGAAACTTATCACATAATCAAACAATTACAATGAGGTTGGACCCTGTACCATTAAAAATTTAACTAAATCACGAAGCTCTGAATCTTCAGGTCCTGATATCTGTGCTAACGCAACTGCATCAATTTGTTGAACTGTTCTGATCTTATCCTGATCTAGCAGCATTATGATCACGTGGCAGTGTGGTAGCCCTCTTTTTGAAATCGAATGACATTGAATAGGCTGGCGAAAACTAACTTATTAATATTGTGATTTGCACCGACCAAACACTGGAGGGCAATAATTAACTTAATAGTATTGTAATCTTCGCCGACCAAACACTGGCTGGCAAATAACTACCGTGTTCGTATTGTAATCTGCTTTCATCAGACTCTGGCTAGCGATAAGTAACTTATTAATACTGTGATCGGCACCGATCAAACACTGGCCGACGATAATTAACTTATTAGTATTGTAATCTGCGCCGACCAAACACTGGCTAGCTATAACTAACGTATTAGTATTGTGATCTGCGCGCACCAGACACTGGATGACAATAAATAATTTGTTAGTATTGTAATCTGCACTGACCAAATACTGGCTGGCGATAATTTACTTATTATTTTGATATTCACCTACCATACACTGGCTGGCGATAACTAACTTATTATTATTGTGATATGCATGCACCAACCAGACACTGGCTAGCGGTAACACATTTAAAAGTATTGTGTTCTGCCCCACTAGACACTGGCTGACGATAAGTAACTTATTATTTTGATCTGCATCCATCATACATGGACAACTCTGGCATGCTAATAAATGCCATTTTCAAAGTTTTCCAATCCACAATAAGCTGCCCAGCTATCTGAAATTATTCTTATTCCTGGCAAAATGCACGAGCGAATTATTGGGAATAATGTTTTCCGGTCCCTTCTTTAAAATGTTGTAATTGTGCGTCTATCGCCCCCTCTCTCTTTGTTACATAAATAAAACAGTTAAAGACAAATCATTTTTTCTCAAAAATCATCAGAAGTGACATTTCCAGGGCATTTTTGTAATGTTAAAATTTTGTTACATTAAATACAGTAGTTGAAAAATAAATCTTTTTTTTCTTATACACAGCCGTTATTTTGAGGGGTATTATCGTAAGTGATCGAGTAGGCAAAAACTGACTTACAGTATCACAACGGATAGAGCAGTTTCCCGCGAAACCTCTTGTGCAAATAGGGAAAAAGCAAAAAGTTTAACAAAAAAAAATAATAGCAGAAGAAAATACCAAGTTCTAAATCTGATAGGCGTGAAATGTATTTTACAAGTTAATAAAAAAAAGAAAAAACAAGAAAACGAAAGTTAAAGTAAGATAAAACCGATCGTGTTTTTGTTACTTGGAATAATTTAATATTGTTTGAGTTTTCCACGAGATATAAGTTTGATTGAGTAGATCTGCACATTTTATATTCTGTTTAAATATGATGACAAAGTTTACAACAAGAATTGAGTCAGACACATGTGTACACTACATGGACTTTATTCAGGCTGCTCGTAAGTAGATGCGATGTAAAAAGCCGCTTCTCCTATGAACTGGTAGGTATGGTTATAGGAGGTTGCAGCAAAGGAAATGGTATGATAGCGAGTCTGCCTTATCTAACAGCGTAGAAAGCCGTTTTATGAGAATATAACTTAGAATAACGGAATTTTATTGATGTTAAGTAATAGCTAACGCAGAATATTGTTAAATGTCATACATGTAACGTATTTAGGAAATGTATCTTTAAAGCTATATGTCACTGCTCGTAGGAATTAAATATAATTAAATATAATATATTAAATATAATTACATGTAATTATGAACTATTACTAGTTAACATAGTGTGTGATAGGGAGGTTGTTTTTTTTTCTTAAATGGAGTGCATTCTTATCTTGCAGATAGTCTTTATAATTGTTAGATATATTTCCTATACTGGTAAAGGTTTGTTAACAGCTAATCAAATTGCCCGAAATATAAGAACTGGAACATTAAGGAAGTCGTAATGGGTGAAGGATATTGTCATGGAATGAATAAATGAAACAATAACAGTCATTTTTTCATGGCTTTCACAAAGGAAAATTCCCAGCGAATAAGGGAAGAGTGGTAATAGATTTGTTTTTGTTTTGTTTTTTTACAAAGTGATCACCACTTATCAAGGCCCGGAAGCCACTCGGGGATAAGGGTTATTTCAAGTACATTAAGTTAGTGAGGAGATTTGCTGAAGTGTTTACTTAAGGGGGCGGTTCATTAGGAATTTGTTAACATTGGACTTGAAGACATCCAAATTGTAGTCCGGAGGGAAGCAGGCAGATGGTTACTGATCTGAACTACGTTGCCATCTTTGTTCAACACAAAACTCAACATATATATATATATATATATATATATATATATATATATATATATATATATATATATATATATATATATATATATATATAGGTCTAAGATAAGTATGGAAGGGAATTCAACATGCCCGGAGGTCATGTTTTTTCTTCTTCCCTCTGCATGTCAAGCAATCTTCCTTTTTTTTTTTTTTTGCTCTCTTTTCAGTTGTTTCCCCATTGTTTGTGTTAGAGAGGTGCTAGATTGTTCCATTATAAAAAAATATATAATTTAAATATAATAAAAATTATAAAGATAATATTCATCTTTACAGCTTTATTATATTGATTATTTGTTATGTTCAAATTTAACTGACCTTTTGGATTCATTCCAACTTTGGGTTCCAGATTTTTCGTTATGGAACACAACTTTATTGACCTTTTTTTTTAACTTTTATTCTTTTACTTTATTAGAAATGCTTTTTAATTCAAGAATTTCTTTTTTAAATATATTTTTAAATTAATGCTAATCAATGATACTTTTATTTTTAATAAACTTTATCCTCTGATCAAAAAGTTTATCTTGGAAAATTCATGGATTCTTTATAATTCATTGTTTGAATTTTTTAGGCATTGATATTTAAACTTTGTTTCAGCTAATTTATCGTCCAGATTTTTTCAGGTGTATTTTTCATTAATTCTGATGTTTTTTTGATGGTGCATTTTGTAAACGTCATGTTTCCTAAGTACTAAAACTTTTTACACACTAGCACCCGCTCATCCTGTGCTTCAATGGTATCACTTAGTTAAACTTATAAACAACCTCAATAGCTTTGCCATTTAAATATACTTTTATAAAAATCTACACTAGCATGGACTGTAAGACAAACTTCTATATTTTGTAACACAATGTCAAACGAAAAAAAAAAAGTTTACAAAACTAGTGGACTCGGCATTGCCCGGGTGTTCAGAGGTGTGTGGTTTTGGGTAAATCAAAACCAAAGAATAATAAAAAATCGTTGCTCGGGTGTTTGTTTGGAGGGGGGGGGGGTAAAAAAATTTTTTCGGTAGATAAGTAGGAAGGATCGAACCCGAAGCCTTGAGGCGAAGTTGAAAAATAAAGTGTGGAAAAAAAAAAAAAAAAAAAAAAAAAAAAACGTGCGATGTTAACCGATCGACCAAAAAGAAATAGTAACGGAAACATGTTTGAATTAATTTAAGTATTAAGAATTGGCAGGTGCCCGTACCTAATGACTTAATGAGGTCAACTTTCACTGCAGGGCAGTTTTTTTTATTTTCTGCGGGGCAGTTTTTGTTTTTTTTTGTCGTTCCCACCCCGCAAGATGTTGCGGGAGGGGGGGGGCAGCTCCCCATAAAAAAGGGGATTATCCAAATTGAATAGCAATTGTCTGATATAAGGAAAAACTCCGCATTGATCAAAGCTGATTGCTTTTAGACGTTCCCGGCGTGATCACCGGGAACGATGTGTTAAGCTTAGTTTTGCTTTTATATGAAAAAAGTCGAATCAACACGCAGCAATCCCAAATTATGGAATATTTAGTTTTTCAAAGTCGGGCAATAAAATAGACAGGTGACCCCCGTTGTTAACTCATAGATATTACGATTTATTCACGATATAAAAAGTTTTAAGAATGAGCGAGAACCAAGCGGAAAAAAGCCTTTGCGGACATACACAAAAAGCGAACATACATACATACACACATTTTCCCTTTATATTTATAGATGAAAAAGGTATTTGTGTCTACCTACACCATTGGGTGTAGGTTGCCAAATGTTAGGACAGTGTCATGGTTTTTAGAAAGTTATTACGAAGCTTTGTTTTCCTGCTGAAAGTCTTTTGGGGGTAATGTATCTCCAGTGAAGACAGCATTGTTTGGCGTTGGCGATGTAGAGGGGATGTTTTTATTTGTTGGTTCCAGGAAACTTTTGAAGAATATCAAATTCAAAAGGGTCGGAAGTAAACCTTCACAGTTCTGGTTGAAATAAACATACCCTGGAGTATGATTGGTTATCATGTGATCCATAGTTTCCGAGACAGAATAATAAATGATGTTTATAACCTCTATACTTTCTCCATATGTAAGTTCTCCTCCGTTTCCATTGTTGTACACAAAATAATAAATGATAGAATTTCATAGAGATTAACTTTGCACCACCGTGGCCATGTTTGATGTGGAAAAGACATGCTAATTGCCAAAGATCTTTTAGAATTCAATAATTAAAAAAAAAAAATTGTTTGACAGATACGAACTTTAAGCGTAGGAGTCAACGTATTTAGGATTAATGGAAGAAATTATATAATAAAGGATGTGCCATGAAACATATTTCCTTACTGGATTTATCTCTGGCTATACCTCTTAGAGGTAGAATCATGCATCGCGGATATCTGGCTTGGCCCTGCTTCTACAATTTAGAGAAATCGTCAATTTTTGAATGGATTGTTGAATTAAGGATGTCAAATGAAAAACTATCGAGCAGATCGTGTGATAAAGAGTTTCGATGACGTTAATCTTACGTCGTCTGTGGAGAAATAATTTCTTACAAACAAAGTTGCACACGCATTATTCAAGCAGGAGTAAAATATTTCGGGTGATTGTTCGACCATATTCGTTTGTGTCCTTACTTCCATTGGCATGTTTACCACTATATATAAATCATTACACTTCACGAACATCTGAGGGAAAACGTACCAAGCATTACCAATATTGTCGCATATAAAAATAAAGGAAACAAAAAAAAAACTACATTTCCTGATGAAGATTCTGTTATGAATCGAAATATCGAATGTGATTTCAATAAATGAATATGCTTATATATATATATATATATATATATATATATATATATATATATATATATATATATATATATATAGACGTTTATATCTGTTCTGTATTTATTTCCTATATGTTGACGTGTAGGATTACAAAAAGTCTTTGGAAAAAATTACGAAAATGTTTCTTTCAAAAGCACATAATTTGCGACCTCGGTGTGAATATATATGTATACATATATATGTATATATATATATATGTATACATATATATATATATGTGTGCATATATATATGTATATATATGTATATATATATATCCATATGCATATATATATATATATATATATATATATATATATATATATATATATATATATTATACGAAAAGAGAGATAGTATTTTTAATTTTATCTTGTTCGTATGTATGTCTGTCCTAATAGTCATATCGATTTTTGGAGAACAAATATTTCCATTGGAATGCCAACAATTATTTGTAAATATTTGATTTCCAGTTGCTTATTTTGATGATGGCGATGACAACGACAACAAGGCAAAAATGCCCGCTAATCACTTCCTTTTTATTTCTTTCCACGAGTTGTTTATATTGCCAATTTCCCTCTTTTCCGACCGTCCAATCACATTCATTTCCCGTCATTTAAGCAGCATCTCTTCTCCGCGGCTAAAATCGCACCGCTGGTTCAACATACACACACCCCGCCATCCGTCTCCGATCAATATATCGGCCTACACATCTACATTAGCTTCTGATCATTACGTAACACATCCGATGCGAAAGCAAGGATATCTCAACCGTTTGTTGCAAGACATTATATCAAGTTGAGGGGGGGGATTGGTTGAAATTTTGGTTTGTAAATAAGATTTCGTTTTGCGTGTACAATTCGTTGCGAAAAGAACGGCCATCTTGATGAATTGTGAACGTTTAATTCAAGTCATCACTAAAAAATAGAAACATTCACTCCATAAAGTATCTCAACGTCCACAAACTGAGTCATTTACGTTAATACACTAAAAGCTGGTTCGAACAGATCAGGCTGCTTGAAGATATTCGCTTACTGAACAAAAATGCATCAAGCATGAATATTATTGTTCTTATTGTTCCTTTCTCTTTTCAAAACTCAACCATGTTTTGCAATGCCCGCCCCCCCAAAATAAAACAAAATATTTCTTATACAATCAAACCAAATATCATGAATTAATGTTACACGATAAAAAGAATTAAGCATAAAAGCTTTTCCCGAATTGATCGGATTTGGTATTAACCTAAAGAGGGTTGATATGCTGTAAAACAAAACAATCAAATTAAACATCATGAATAAACATTGTAAGATATAAAAAAAAACGTGACGAATAAACTCTTTTATCAAACTGGCCAAATCCGGCATTAAAGAACCTGAAAGGTTTGCGCTACCGTAAAACTAAACAACCTAGCTAAAAACCATCTTCTATATAAATAAAACATTAGATGTATGTGTATATATGTGTGTGCCTGTGTAAAAATATTTAATCGAAAAACCCATAATCTACTGGTCACATAACACTGAAATTAACAGAAAATAGTTATCATATGTCAAATATTGTTTATGACGAGTAAAATCTTTGTTTGGATGGATGAATAGCGCGTACAGAAATATGTGGGCAGGTTGAAATGCAAAATGTTCATTTCAACTTGCAGATGCATTTCTATTACTTTTGAGCATACGCAAATTTATTCATAGCATGTAATTGGTTGATTTTTAAATCTTTATGATCTATCCGTTGATATCTCAAGTGGTAGCGAACGGGGATGAAGCGCTAAATTTTCGGGCTCCGATCCTAGTTATTTTATTTTTTACCTGTTGAAATCCGTACAGTTTATATATATATATATATATATATATATATATATATATATATATATATATATATATATATATATATCCGTGTGTTTGTGTGTGTGTTCAATAGAGAATAATTATATAAATAAAAAATCTGCATGAATTAAAACATATGAAAGGGTATTTCACGATCGGGCAAGGTCATGCTACCCACGTTTGTTAAAAAATAAATCTATATATCTATAAAAGTGAAAGTGCCTGTCTGTCTGTCTGTATCTATGTGTCTTTGTGTGTACATTTCCATACGCAATAACTCTGTCAATTTTAAGTCTACAGACTTTAAATTTGAAATACAGGGTACTGAGATTTGGGAAAATCGATGTGACTGGATTTCGGCCAGAAATTTGGTTGTTAAAGGGTCAAAGTTCAACGATTTGACTTTTGAGAACTCTACCAAACTCCTCCCATAATTTTTGGTCTAAACACTTTAAATTTTATATATAGGTTCCTTGGACATGGATCTAACTTAATAACTCGATTTGAGCTCAAAACAATAAATTTTAAGGGGTCATAATAGAGGTCAAAATTTTTAAAAATTGACCGCTTTTTTTTTTTTTTTTTTTTTGCTCAACACCAACCTACAAATACCCGGGCAACACCGGGATGAAACTCTAGTAAAATACTATAAAATAAAATTCAAAAACTACGAAAACCCTTACCTTAAAACAAAAGGCAATTAAATCGTTTCTTGGTATTAAATGGCCTACAGAGTTTGCAATTCCGTTAAACAAAACAAACTCACTCTTAACATATTTAAATTAATCAAGTTCGCCCTTATTCACTTGTCTCGGTAGGAGTTGGATACCAGATCGGCTTTTAATGTGACAGAAATCCATCTGACCTAACGGGGGCATGCTGGATTAGGGAAAGAGAAAAATTGTCTTCACTGGCAAATGTTAGAAATGATGAAGCATAACATCAGAATAGAAACCTACGCTTTGTTCCAACCCAAAAGATTAGGAATCTTTTGTTGATTATAATTACTTGAACTTACAATAATACATACGGACAGCTATCAGAAGAACAATGTTGCACATAGAAAACATAGACTAAGTGTAGCATCAAAACAGATACTACACTTTGTTCATATTTAATAGGTTAACTGTCTCCTTTTTTTTTACTTGTTTTGTTTTTATCATTGTTTCTGTTTTTTTTATTTTATATTATTTTTCCCTCGCCTTTTGCCTTGGCTTGTTTTATCCCAGTTTATACTTTCCGTTTTTTTTTCTCCTGCTGATATAGCTTTTGATGCTTTCTCTTTTATTATTAGTCTGTTTTATTTTACTAGCAGGATTACTTGGCGTTGCCCGGTGCCATAAATAACAAAATGTAAAAGTTTGGCTGTAAAGATTGTCAATAATTTCCCCCACTCTTTATCTCTGCCTAAACCTAAACGTAGATTGTGGGGTATATGGTTAGAAAAGAGGAAGAAAAAAAAAGAAACCTACTGGGCGTATCTCCATCGCTCTTTGGGAAAGAAGAAGGAAAGGATGGCCAGCGCATTTGTATACACGAATGGCATCTTGGGAAGGCAGAGCATGATGGGAGAAGCTTTTTTTCCTGTCTCTTCCTTTTTTTCTAGATAGGAGGATATAAAAGCTGGGAAAACTTCCCTGGGGCAGCAGAGAGAAAAGAGTTGTGAACATCTTCTCTTGAAAAGAATTTCGTATTGCTGACGTTCAGATTGTGTTGTGTGACGTTGGTGGCGAGAGGCCAAGTGTGGTCGATTGGAAAAGAAGAGGGCAGAAACGTGCTGCTGTCGAGAGAGTGACTCACTCCTTCCCGAACCCCAGAACCGAATCCTGATTATAACCCTAAGATCTGCACACCTGTAAAACTCTCTTCCGTTTACCTGCTTTCCAGCTGACTACAATATAGCCGTCTTCAAGTCCAATGTAAACAAGTTCTTGGTGAGGCGTTCCCCTTTAAGTGATCCAATTTACCAAATTTACACTTCTAACGATTACTATGATATCGTCCTTTTGGCCACTGTACACTTTTTAACTCTTATCCTCGGGTGGCCTTTGGGCCTTGATATGTAGTGATTCCTTTGTAAAAAAAATGTTACAAGGTGTGTGAAAGCTACTTTTTGAAATGTATCCCTCTATCTATATCTCTGCTTCCATCTATGCCTTCTGTGTCTATTTCTTTATCCTCCTCTCCCTCGCTTCACCCATTCTTTCTCCACTCCCTCTATCTTATAATTTCTAGTTTCCCACTCTCATCTCCATTCTCTCCCTCCCCTGTATCTTTTTTTATTCCTCATCTCTCTCTTTCACCCTCTTTCTTTCTATCTCTCTCTCTCTCTCTATATATATATATATATACACACACACTCACAAATATGTATATACATATATATATATATATATATATATATATATATATATATATATATATATATATATATATATGGACCAGGCACGAACGCACACCCCATAATTTTAATGAACCACCGTTCTGCCAAATCAAACATACACATTCCTGTGTCTCGATACATCTTCTATCATTATATGGAATCAGCTTTTTAAACCATATAGGAGCCTATTCGTGACCAGACACACACACACACACACATTCAGCTTTATATTATATATATATATGTATGTATATATATATATATATATATGTGTGTGTGTGTGTACATATATATACAATTACAATTTACCGCCAAAAGTTGATCGAAAAAATATAGCCGTAAATATCGACTCCTACTAAATTAATCTTATTCTTGTTGATCCCACAAAATAATTAATCTCCATATGAAGTCTAAGGAAATGGTGAAAATGTATTTATCAGCACTGTTTATGTTTCTTGTGAAGTTTCTGACTTTTACTTGAAGACACACGCAGAGAACTGCCTTTTATACAATACACTTCTTTCTTGCTCATGTTTGTTGTATTATTTAATCAAACTGTTCATTACCATTCTACAAAGTTTCTGTTTTATTTATTTACTATCGTATTCTCTCTTATCATTACTTAATTATACGGACTGCTAAACTATGGAATTCACTTGCTGATTCTTGATTCCCTGACCCGACTCACATGCAAAATGTTAAATGCAACGCGAAAAAACATATCTTCTGGTCTTTCCTTCTATATATATCTTTAGACATATTTGTTTTCTATATTTCTTTAGTCATATTTGTTTTCTGTTTTAAGGCATATTTGTTTCCTATATTCCTTAAACCATATTTGTTTTCTATGTTTTAAGAAATATTTGTTTTCTATATTTCTTTAGTCATATTTGTTTTCTATGTTTTAAGCCATATTTGTTTTTTTATATTTCTTTAGCCATATTTGTTTTCTATATTTCTTTTGTCATATTTGTTTTCTACGTTTTTAGACATATTTGTTTTCTATATTTCTTTAGCCATATTTGTTTTCTATATTTCTGTAGTCATATTTGTTTTCTATGTTTTAGCCATATTTGTTTTTTGTATTTCTTTAGCCATATTTGTTTTCTATGTTTTTAGCCATATTTGTTTTCTGTATTTCTTTAGCCATTTTTGTTTTCTATGTTTTTAGCAATATTTGTTTTTTGTATTTCTTTAGCCATATTTGTTTTCTATGTTTTTAGCCATATTTGTTTTCTATGTTTTTAGCCATATTTGTTTTCTATGTTTTTAGCCATATTTGTTTTCTTTATTTTTAGCCATATTTGTTTTCTATTTTTCTTTAGCCATATTTGTTTTCTATGTTTTTAGCCATATTTTTTCTTTATTTCTTTAGCAATATTTGTTTTCTGTGTTTTTAGACATATTTGTTTTCTATATTTCTTTAGTAATATTTGTTTTCTATGTTTTTAGCCATATTTGTTGTCTATGTTTGTTTAGCCATAGTTGTTTTCTATATTTCTTTAGCCATATTTGTTTTCTATGTTTCTAGCCATAGTTGTTTTCTATATTTCTTTAGCCATATTTGTTTTCTATGTTTTTAGCCATATTTGTTTTCTATATTCCTTAAGCCATATTTGTTTTCTATGTTTTTAGCCATATTTGTTTTCTATGTTTTTAGCCATATGTGTTTTCTATATTTCTTTAGCCATATTTGTTTTTTATATTTTTAGCCATGTTTGTTTTCTGTATTTCTTTAGCCATATTTGTTTTCTATGTATTTAGCCATATTTATTTTTATATTTCTTTAGCCATATTTGTTTGCTATGGTTTTAGCCATATTTGTCTTCTTTATTTCTTTAGCCATATTTTTTTCTATGTTTTTAACCATATTAGTTATCTATATTTCTTCAGCCATATTTGTTTTCTATATTTCTTCAGCCATATTTGTTTTCTATATTTCTTTAGCCATATTTGTTTACTTTATTTCTTTAGCCAAATTTGTTGTCTATGTTTTTAGCCATATTTGTTTTCTATGTTTTTAGCCATATTTGTTTTCTATGTTTTTAGCCATATTTGTTTTCTATGTTTTTAGCCATATTTGTTTTCTTTATTTATTTAGCCAAATTTGTTTTCTATGTTTTTAGCCATATTTGTTTCCTATATTTCTTTAGCCATATTTGTTTTCTATGTTTTTAGCCATATTTGTTTTCTATGTTTTTAGCCATATTTGTTTTCTATGTTTTTAGCCATATTTGTTTTCTATGTTTTTAGCCATATTTGTTTTTTGTGTTTTTAGCCATATTTGTTTTCTTTATTTTTAGCCATATTTGTTTTCTATGTTTTTAGCCATATTTGTTTTTTGTGTTTTTAGCCATATTTGTTTTCTTTATTTTTAGCCATATTTGTTTTCTTTATTTTTAGCCATATCTGTTTTCTATTTTTCTTTAGCCATATTTGTTTTCTATATTTTTAGCCATATTTGTTTTCTATATTTCTTCAGCTATATTTGTTTTCCATATTCCTTCAGCCATATTGTTTTTCTATATTTCTTGTGCCATATTTGTTTTCTTTATTTTTGTAGCCATATCTGTTTTCTATGTTTCTAGCCATATTGTTTTCTATATTTCTTTAGCTATATTTGTTCTTATTTCTTTTTTTTTATTTTCTTCTTTTTTACTTTGAATGTTCTTTTTTAATGTTCTTCTTTCTTTTTTTAATGTTTAATGTTCCATTTTACTTTTAATGTTCTTTATTTTTTAATGTACTTCTTTCTTTTTTTAGTGTTCTTCTTTCTTTTCTATTTTACTTTTAATGTTGTTCTTTCTTTTTTATGCTGTTCTTTCTTTTTTAATGTTCTTCTTTCTTTTTTTAATGTTCTCCTTTCTTTTTTCACTTTTCATGTTCTTTCTTTTGTGATTTTAATGTTCTTCTTTTTTAATTTTCTTCTTTCTTTATTTACTTTTAATGTTCTTCTTTCTTTATTTATTTTAAGTTCTTTCTTTTTTAATTTTTTTTTTACTTTTAATGTTCTTTCTTCTTTTATTTCTTTAGTTTTAATGTTTTTTTTTTCTTTTTCCTTTTTTCTTTATTTTAAATATCTGAGAATATTACATAAAAATATGAATAATATTTTAATAATCGGAAAGAAAACGTTATAAATTAATCATAGTTATATATTTTTCTTTTTATCATTCTTTTCTTTTTTTTCGTTAAAGAGCTTTTCCTTTATTTATTCTGTTATTTATGTAACGCTTTTGTTGCTTTCAGATTATGCTCTGTTTATTTTTGTTTTTGATTTTTTTTTGTTAATTTTTTCTTTCTTTTTTTTACTTTTAGCATTTAATGTTTACTTGAGTATATCTTTTTCTAACCGCTTTTCTTTAGTCATTTTTTTTCAGTTAAAAAATGTATAAAAAAGACGCATTTTCCTTTATAAAAATATATTTATTGTTGTTTTTCTTTTCAACCCAATTGACATTTCATTTATTTTTCCATTAAACTGGCCCTAGGACTAACCGACTCGGTTATTATCATCTCCTAATCCAGCTTAGAAGGCATTTCGTTTCAGAACATGTCTCTCCTGACGAGGATTAATTCCAGGGATTTGTCAGGGATTTGTCCACGTGTGATTAAGCCCCTCCTTTTCATACTGCCTAGCCTTACACCTGTGTTCAGTATTCATTCCGTCTGGTAGGCTTGGAGGGAAATTGGGGATTTTAATACTTTTTCTCCGTTCTTTGCCGTCTTTCGGGAAGTCTTTGCTCAGATCAGGATATTCAGCTTGTTTAACAAACCTTTGACGCTTCTGTGAGTTCTGCTTCTGTTGGATTAAATTCCTGTTCGATTGGTCCGGAGGGAATTCCTGATTTTTCTCTCTAAATTTGTAGTAAAGGCTTACGTATTAATGGAAAAAAGATAAAGGGAAAAATAAGAAGGAATAGAACGGAAGTGATGTCCCATCTGGTAGAAGTGACGGAAAGGGAAATATAAAGTAAGGTAAAGTAAAGAAAAGTTAATTTTGCATTGAAAATGTAAAATGGAGATTGAATGACGATTAAATAACATTATAAATCAAATCAGAAGAGAAAATCCAAAGAAATACAATTAGAAAATGCAAAAAGACGCATTAAAAGAAAGAGATGAAATAAAAAAAATACAAATCCTGTTAATATATATAGGTGAGAAATAAAGAAGAGGAATACTGATGATTATGCTTGAAAATAAAGCGTTTGCGATCATACGCCTATTTTTTTAACTTTATATATATGTATATATATATATATATATATATATATATATATATATATATATATATATATATATACATATATATATATATAGAGAGAGAGAGAAAGAAAGAAAGAAAGAGAGGGAGAGTCAAAGAGAGAGACATATCCGCAGACAGATATTTCGTCGATCCACAACATCAACGTAGTTAGATATAGCCAGCCTATGAAACCGAAGATTTCACATCCGAAAAGCAGATTGCTTTCATTCGTTACAAGTTGTGTCTTACCATGTAAGTAAAATATAAATATGAAATATTTCATTCTTTTAATGTAATGTTGTTCTAATAGTATGCTCTCTACAGTCTTTTAAACCCGTGTAAAAGAACCAAAAATAGGAAAATATTATGAATTGATACATACTAGCCATCGTTCGAGGTTTACAAGCATCGAAATGGCTGACTTTTCAAAAAGGGTTTTTATCTCATCTTTATATTATTTATATGAAGCTAGACATAATAAGAAGAAAATCATTCCGAAAACGGAAAAAAGAAAAAATTGGTATACATCAGTACGAACTAGTGAAATACAGGGTATAAAAGAAAATGAAGAAAGCAAACGAGAAACGGAAAAGAAAATAAGTGTCAGAAAGAGAAACAGAGGACGAAAATAAAAAGGAAATGTTAATTCTGAAACGAGTAGAAAATGAGTGGAAAGAACAAAAAACAAAATGGCGACACGAAGATAAAAGAAAACTAGACAAAAAAGGTAATATCGATAAATAGGAAGAAGAATAAAATAGAAATAAAAGAATTAGAAAAAGGATACGAAACAAAAATGAATAGAATTACGTGGCAAAATATTTTGGGAAAATAAAGAAAGAAGATTCGATAAATGGAGTATAAAACGATTGAGCAAAAAAGAGAAAAAGAAAACTGAAAAAAAAAAATTCACAAATAGACGAAGAATACATCCAAATCGATAAAAAGAAAAGAAATGTAATGAAAATTACAAGAATAGCTTAAAATACGCTATTTTGAGATTTTTTCATAATTTTTTTAAAAGAAAATTTTATCAAACCTGTCGAATAAAGCCATTTTTATCGATGATAGAACAAAAACCTAGCAACTAAAACAGAAAAAAACATTAACGAACAGCCAATATATCTTTTGGGGGCCAAGTATGATTGGCCTTTGGTGATAGATTTACTGAAACCTGCATGCCAGAAATCAGGAAGTAAAGTATTTAAGACACGCAAGTAATACTACTACCGCTGTTAATACTACTACTATTTTTGATAATAATAGTTGTTATTATTATTACTATTATTTTTACTATTATTATTATTATTATTATCATCATCATTATTATTGTTGTTATTTACACACTAGAAATTCTCATTATTAGGGATTAAACACTGATCATCTTCATAGCATTTCACTCCATTTCAAGACCCATGGTCGGGCAGTGTCCGAGGCATCCGTCAGGATGTGCAAGATAGTCTTCACATCGGCGCCACAGGAACATCGGGCGTTCTATACATAGCCCAACTTGTGCACGTTGTCTCATGTTTTGGCAACCTTCGCTCAGACCGGGTTGAGTGTTACCCACTCTTTCCGGGGAAGTACATAGTCTGCTTGGAGGTCTTCTTACGGCAAAAAGAAATTCCCTGATAATAACCAGTAATGTTTCCTGAAGTGATTGACAACAAGTCTCCCCAGATTTCCAGTACTCCCTATCACTTCCGATAAACTTGGCAAATGAGATTTCCTTATCGCAACAGCTGCTTACCATTGCTTTCTAGTTGGCAAAGACAATTGGTTTCCATTGAAATATGGATGGCAATAATCCTTTCCAAGGCTCCCGTCCTCTCTGCACTCTACCAGTGAAAGCCTACTTAGTTACCTTCCTCTTGATCTTTCACAACTATCTTGTGTGGTATCAGCCGACACTGATCTTGCATTTTCAGTTCCCTTGGGTTAATGTAGTGTTCTTTCAGCCATTTTGTCTTACAGTTTCTTTGTATCTGGTTCGTACGTTTATGCGGACTGATTGCCGCATCCGTAGATTTTTCCTAAGATGTACGCTGTTTTCATCATTGCCGTTCGTTGTGTAGTCTCGATTTTTCCTTTGATTCCAATTTCTCAGTCTTTATTCGAGTGTTTGTTATACTGTTCCTAGACCTTTTTTATTTATTCATATATTTATCAATTATCGTTGTTGCTGCTGTTGTTAATGATGATGATTATTATAATGATGATAATAATGATGATGATTATAATGATGATGATTATAATGATGACGATAATAATGGTCATGATTCAGTGGTAGTTGCAATGTACGTGTGTAAAATAATGTTTGAAATGTTATTTTTCTACGTAAGGTTAAAGTAGTAAAAATATCCATTAGAAGTTAAGTTAGAATGAGAACTACGTGCAAGTGTATTGCGTGTAGCGGAAAAGTTGTTACTATTTTACGGTTTTTTTTTTTTTCGAATTGCAAGAGATAGAGAGTGAGAGCGGTCGTGTATTGGTGAGCCTGTTCCATTCCACTATGAGGAGGAGTTGAAAAAAAATAGACTAAAACGAATCCGATGTAATTCATATCAGCCTTCCTTCCAAAAGTAGAGGTAAAGTCAAGGAACCTCTACCTTCCAAAGCTTATCCGAATCATATGTCATTCTGACAAAGTGTCTGCTCACCACCGAAAAAGTCCTTTTTTGGCAGAGTTTGATCATTCTACCGCTCATGAAGTTTATCTCACTTTTCGATGTAATTCTTTACTCGTATAAGAGCTAGATACACCCTAATATTGAGTACTGTGGCTACATTAAAAGAGGAGCTGCTCAGAGCACCCTTTCCTGTCCTGACAGGGTATAAAACCGGTTTCGACCTACCTCTTCCTCACAGAAGCGACAATAAATGCTATATCGTTATTTGCATGGCAGCTGCACACCATTCACAACAAAACTCGTCTATCTACATCCATTATCAGACATTAATCCGTTAATCTCTATTTGTGTTTAAAACAAATTGAAAATTCTATTACTATTACAGTACTGCGGGGATGTTTCCTAATTGACTGTAACATTCGTTTTCAAGTACAATGTAAACAAATTCTTGTAGATCCGTCTTCTAAAATAATCAAATTATACTCAATGTCCACTATTACCGATTATGACGGTGTTGTTCATTGGCCATTTAACACTCATAAACTCTTATCCTCGAGTGTCATTTAATCCTTGATTAGCGGTTATCCCCAAATAATAAAAAAAAATTAACACGTGTATGTGTTGTAGGTGTTTTTTTTTTTGTTGTTTTTTTGTTTTTTGTAAGGTTCATTTTGTATTAGTTGTTGCGACATTAACAATAACGTTTACCTCGCAGGTGACAAAAGTACAAAAAAAATCAAATGTGATTAATAAAATAAATTATTTACTTCTTTATTGGGCAACGCTCGATAGTCCTGGAATAATACAATAATCGACGATCATATTTGAAAATGCAAGAACCATGTTTGTGCATTTCTATCGAAGGTCATTAATTAAGGGATGCCTTGTATTTGTAGTTTGAATTACGAATTGTTATTGCGTTGTTGTCTGTGTAGCCCTTAATATTACCAGAAAGTCATATCGAAAACTTGAAGACCCCTTACCCTCTTTTCACGCAACGCAGATCATAATTAGCCGAGACGAAACTATTAATCAGGACCAAGTTGGTGACAGTCAGCAACGAATACAAAAAAAAAAAAAAAGAAAAAAAAGAGTAATTCACTTTTTCGGATGTTCCTCCTTTTAGTCCAAATTACCAGTCTGTCAGTTTATTAGTATCAGTCTCAACATCAGGATCAACATGAATGTTCAATTCATGTAAAATGGTGAATCACGCATGCGCAGTGTCTTGGGATCAACTATTTTGAGATGCGACTGTTTGTATTTACTAACAGTCAGTCAGTCGGTCCGTATAGCTTTAGTTTGCAATGAAATTTTCTTCGCTAAAAACTCTCATTGAATGTACGTATACTATTTTATGTGCGTCCACCAGATGGTCTGTCAGGCTCAAGTCGTTCGTAAGACTATCAGGCTACAATTAATAATAGCATTTCAGTTGATCTGTCTGGTTTAAGATTTAAATTAGCATATTTGAGCTTTATGAAATAACGGAAACCGTGTGTAATTGAAACGAAATACGGAACCAACACACTCGACAGAAACTCAATCAAAAAATTGTTTGAAATCCAACGTCTGTTTTTTCTTCGTGTGTTTCTTCATTAGAATTGATTTTAAGAATATAATTAGGGAGTGAAAAACATTGTCTCTTTAAAAAAATAATTATAATTAAGTAAAGACAGATGGTAACCTTGAGACCATTTTTCGATTGTTTAGGTTTTAGCGTTTCAAATACGTCTTATAGATTCGTACCGCTCTGAGACATCAGTATCCTGCTTTCTACTATATATATTTTTTAGAAATGTTTTTATACTTGAATTAAAGACTTAAATTTTCAATAATAACTGCACAAAATTTTCTTGAATGAATAAAAATTTCTTTTTAATAAAATAGTGTCTTACTGATTACATAACTCATTTTTTCCCGTTTCAGGTTTAACTTAGCTTTCTATGAATGTGCTGGTTTCGTATTTCGTTTCAGTTTCATTCAGTTTCCATTTTTACATAAAACTCGAACTAAGCTGGCCATTTTGGTTTTAGGTCGCAAGATATAAACTTTATTTGTTTTTGTCAGTCTGTGACTCGTAAATTATAAATATATTTCTGTTCATCTGTCACATTTATATTTGATTTTCATTCGTAAGTCATGCTTAAGTTTTAAATAAAAATGTCGGCGGTCTGCATGCTTATGTTTTAAATAAACTTTCCCTTGGTTTGTTATACCTGAATTAGATTGTGCTTCGACTGTCACCCTTACGCTTTAAAATAACATTTTCATTAGTCTGTCAGTCTTCTGTCTTAAATAGCACTTTCTTTGGATTGTCAAGCCAATGTTTGAAATACCATTTTCGTTGGTCTGTCATATTTTAGTTTTAAAAAGTATTTTTATTGGTCCGCAACGCTTGATTTTTAAGTAAAGTTTGCATTCGTCTTTCCCGCTCAGTTTTAAATAGCATTTTCTTTACGTTTGAGATAGAATTTTTGCTGATCTGTCACGTGTATGTTTTAAATAGAATTTTCGATTGTCTGTCGCGATCACGTTTTAAATAGTATTTTATTTAGTCTGTCAATCTTACATTTTAAATTGTATTTTCGTTAATTCTGTTATGCTTACGTTGTAAGTAGGATTTTTGTTGGTTTGTAATGCTTACGTTTTGGTCTATCACGATTATGCTTTAAATAGCATTTTTCTTTGTCTGTCACTCTAACGTTTATATAGTATTTTAGTTTGTCTGTCACTCTAACTTTGTAAATAGAATTTTCATTGGTTTGTCACTTTTACGTTTTGAATATCGTTTCAATTGGTCTGTCAGTCTCACACTTACAATATCATTTTTGTCTATTTGTCTCAAGATTTATATAGCAACTGCGTTGGTCTGTCAGGCTTGTGCAATAATTGAAAGGACGTATCTTCAAAATGTCGGTTCTTGCTTTTCGGGGGAGAGTGGAAGGAATGATTTCAGCCGTTTTAAACACCCACTTGCCTTCCCCACACTTACACACACACACACACACACACACACACACACACACACACATACGTACATCTTCCCCTCTACCTAACCCTAACCACTCAAAGACCGGGGCCTCGGAGACTTCGCAGCGTCTTATTTACAAGTTGTGAGTTGTTTACAGCCCAAGAGAAATCGGCAAGAGGCTATTAACATCGAAATAAAATATTGACGACAATGATTGGGATGCGTCCAGAAGGGGGTTCGGGTGGAGCTGGGGAAGGGAAAATGGGGTGGATGTAGGTTGTCAGTTTTACGATCCAAATGCGCAGTCGCGTTTCATCAATAACAAAATTGCTGACTGGATTGTAAACGACCAATAAACGGCCGGCACGAAATTAAATTCTCCTCACTCGATTGGAGAGAATAAAAATGGCGCTGCGTGCAGTTTTGCAAAGGGAGGTAATCTGGTGAAATTGAGGGGAAACGGATCACAAATTTAAATTTGTAAACAGATGGTCACATAAATAAGAGTTTTATTTTGTTCACTTAACTAAAAATACGCTTATTTCCCTTTTTTATTATTATTTTACTTATGTGCACACTAAATACTATACGCTTTCCATGTATCGGTTGAATCCATTTGTCAGCAATGAAAATAATGTTTTAAATCCAGGTTGAACAGAATCACGAAAATTCCGCTTTGATATTGATATTACGCGTGACTGATAAACGAAAACGATGTTTCGCCTGACAGACCTAATAAAATAATGCGCAGGTCTTAAGCGTGACAGATAAGGAAAAATGTTGTTTCGAACTTAAACATTACAGACTTGCGAAAATATTGTTTAAATCTAACGATTGGCAGATGAACAAAATCATATTTTGATTTTCACAGAGTAACAAACCAAATTTAAAAGTTGTTTTGAACTTACATATGGCAAATCAACTAAAAGACTAGCTCAAATTAAAACATTACAAAAGAAAATACTGTTTTTGATAAATTTAAATGCTTGTTCCAATTTAAGCATGATAGATCAATTAAAAATCTAGGTCAAACTTGAGCATGACGAACAAATTAAAATGTTAGTGCAAATATAAGCATGACAGACGAATTGAAAGACTAGTTCCAATTTAAACATGACAAACTAATAGGCTAGTGCACATTTAAGCATGACATACCGATTGAAAGGCTAGTTTAAATATTAATAGGGGTAGGCTATAGAAACAAAATTTTTTCAAATAAATGCAAAAAGTGGCTTATTACCTTCATTTATATGTAAATAGATGGGAACAAGTGATTTTGTTCAAAACGTGTCAAAATTGGAGGGTCGCTGGCCCCAAACGTGATTTGACCGCGTCAACGCGTGAAAATGGCCCAAATTTCGCACCCGAATACACTTAATCACTTATTGAAAGCCACAGGGTGCATTTTTTTACTATAAATGCATTTGTATCATTAAATCTAACATTCCCATTGGCTATCCCACAAGTATAGGGTTTTTTAGGGTATCTCAGAGTCCAAAATGGGTCCAAATTACCCCAAAATTAGCCAAAAATGGTCGGAAATCACGGGTTTTCCAAAATGCACCTCCCATGGGCCCAAATACACCTCTACATGGCAGAAACTGTTGGGAAATGCTTGAAGCAGGCACTCTCCTAACTTTTTCACTGTTAATGTGGGGTATAAGGACCTTTAAAAGGGGCTAAATATGGCCGATTTATCCAAAGAGAGTCAAAAAGTCCCTAAGAATCAACATAGGTTGTCAAAAAGGGGCTTAATTTGAGTTATAGATGGAAAATTACCAAATAAGGAAGTGTTTTCTTTCTGTAACAATGCAATAGTATCTTTAAATAGACACGATAACATTGCATTGCATTAATTGTGAATTTGATTGAACTTTGCTTTCTTTTTCAGTTAGTAAAATGCAATGAACATGGCTGGTATAGCAGGGCAGATTGACGAAGATTATAATTACGACGATTGGACTTATCTTCTGCTTGATTCTCTTTCAACTGAGGCTAAATGTGTTCAAGCTGTGCAACATCATGCTGCCAAATATGGTACCACGACACAGAAAAATCATATTCACCAGTTCTCCTTGCGATTACTACAATTGTGGCAGAAAGCCTTTGGAAGTGATGTTCGTTATGTTACAATACCTGGGATAAAACATAACCTTGATCGATCGCTAAAAATTTACGACAAAGATGTCTACAAAGCAAAGGGTTCCAGACGTGTGAATATGATTAAATGGAAACGAGAGCACCATGTCCTTCTCAATATACTTTCAAAAGATGTGAATCCTGATGAATTTGATGTACATGAACGAAGATTCTTTGTCGATCAAAAGTCTCTCTCTCGCAAATGGCTCATTGACACTTTCCACGTTGATATGGAACATGAACGGTTTCTGGCAGAGCAAGAACTGAAGAGCAGAAGACATTGAAAATTCAATTTTTGTCGTGCAATGTCATTGGTGCATGGAATTTGACAAGACAAAAACCAGTATTTGTTCTAGAGAATAATGATGTGATTGATGAGCTCTTTAATGCATTATATTGATATTTTACTGTTGAATGATTTTAAAGTAATGTGAAGTGAAGCTGTGTCTTGAAATAACAAAATAATTCCTTTGCTAATTACTCATACCTTTTATCAAGTTATTCAATATATTGGTTACAAATCGAGAAATAGCGAATCGAGGGCCATTTTCATCAATTTTGGGGTAACTATGAGAACAATATGAATTCAGACTCTTCTTGGACAGCATTTTATTGACATTCAATGTTCAGTTTACAATTAATTACTTTCTGAGAAGTTGATGTAGTAAAGTTATGATGTTTCTAAAAAGTATCATTGATGAATGAACTAATGATTCATATGTTATGTACCGTAAAGCGTAATTTTGTCATTTTTGGATTGTTTTAACCCTTTTTACATCCCCCAAAGATCTCTAAATACGCTAAATACAAATGGGTAAGATAACAGGGTGGTTATTTCAGTCTTCCAACTGTAAAAAGCCATACAGAAGTTTTTATAGGAGCACGATGAGATATAATACCTGCATTTGGGGGATTATCCGTGATTTTCGTTCATTTTTGGCTAAGTTTTGGGTAAATTTGACCCATTTTGGACCCTTAAGATACCTTGAAAAGCCCTAAATAGGTGGGATAGCCAGTGAGAATGTTAGATTTAATGATATAGAGCCATTTATGGTCAAAAATTGCACCCTGTGTGGCTTGGGAGGTGCATTTTGGAAAATCCGTGATTTCCGACCATTTTTGGCTAATTTTGGGGTAATTTTGACCCATTTTGGACTCTGAGATACCCTAAAAAGCCCTATACTTGTGGGATAGCCAATGGGAATGTTAGATTTAATGATACAAATGCATTTATAGTAAAAAAATGCACCCTGTGGCTTCAATAAATGATTAAGTGTGTTCCGGGGCGAAATTTGGGCCATTTTCACGCGTTGACGCGGTCAAATCACGTTTGGGGCCAGCGACCCTCCAATTTTGACACGTTTTGAACAAAATCACTTGTTCCCATCTATTTACATATAAATGAAGGTAATAAGCCACTTTTGGCATTTATTTGAAAAATTTTGTTTCTATAGCCTACCCCTAATATTAAATATCAAGTGTTTAGACCAAAAATTGGCGGAGGGGTTTGGTAGAGTCTGCAAAGGTTAACTCTTTCAACTTTGATAAAAAAAAAAGCTTGCTGCATGTCTGAATATTCTTTATGTCAAATTTCAAATGTTTAGACCTAAAATTGGCTGAATAGTTTGCTAGCGACCGCAAAGGTCAAATCTATTTAAATTTGACCCCTTATGGCAAGATTTTTGACCAAAAACCGATTAAAAAGCTTGCTATATGCCAAAATACACTTTATGTAAAATTTCAAATGTTTAGACCAAAAATTGGCTGAGTAATTCGGTAGAGACCGCGAAGGTAAAATTTTTTTTTTAACTTTGACCCCAATTTTGACTCCTTAACATTTATTGTTTTGTGCTCAAACCAAATTAAAAATTTTGTATCCTGTCCAAGTAACCTACATCTAAAAGTTCAAGTGTTTAGACCCAAAATTGGCGGAGGAGTTTGGTAGCATTTTCAAGAGTCAAATCGTTGAACTTTGACGTCTTGACAGCCAAATTTCTGGCCGAAGACCAATTAAAAAGAGTTTCCCAAATCTTAGTACCCGTTATGTCAAATCTCGAGTCTGCAGACTGAAAATTGAGAGAGAAGTTTGGTAGGGAAATGTAGACACAGGGACAAACACACACATGCAGGCAGTTAAATTTTTAGAGATATATAGATTACAGTACTTTAATATATCAAGCATAGCTATGGCTGTAACTAAACTACCGTAAAACTAATTATGTGTGAACACGGACTGGTGCTCACGTTCACATTCCATTTTGTGTTGTTTTTTAAATAATTAGTTCACTCTAAACAAAACATATTACCAGTAAAACGTAAAGAAATACGGAGATAGAGGCCACATTTACCAGCGTTTACATAATTGAAGTGTTAGGCGACAAGATATCTGCTCACATTGCATTTAAATATATGCTGGTTGGTACAGACGAAGAAAGAAGCTATAGGACATGACTGCATACAGTGAAGAGATAACATTTTGCTGCTAGTCAGGTGTGTCAGTTTTTTTTTTTATATTTATAGAGTACAGTCACAAAGTTTATCGGAGCACATTCCGTGGAAGAATTTGTAAAACAAGCATAGAAATCCAACACTGCAGCGATGTGACAGAGGTTAGGGCATGTTAGACAGTGCGTAACCTATTAAATTAGAAATTCCTTTTTGAATCATATTTAAGTACATTATTATTATTATTATTATTATTATTATTATTATTATTATTATTATTATTATTATTAATTAATTAATTAATTAATTAATTACTTTTTGAGGGTTGTATTTTACTTTAGATGCTGTTCTTTCATCAATTTTAAGATACAAAATAATGAACGTTCAATATTTGTTTTCTATTCAAAAACGTGTTACAGTATAGCTTAGTATTGCGCCAAATTTGGACAATCAGGAGAACAGACAGCCATTATTCAAACTG
The DNA here is from genome assembly GCF_053919585.1 of Euprymna scolopes. NCBI lineage: Eukaryota > Metazoa > Mollusca > Cephalopoda > Sepiida > Sepiolidae > Euprymna > Euprymna scolopes. The sequence goes on from NC_136487.1 coordinate 69,485,538, forward strand.
CCTGTCAGACAGGGTTCATAGATCATAAATGAGATGTGTGAGAACTTAAACATGTGAAGTATTTTTAGTTTAGAAAAAAGAGAAAATTGAATTGTTACAAAATTGAGCTGACAAAATGCATTCTTTATCTATAGGTCCACCTCTCTCTCCCCCCTCTCCCCCTCTCTCTCCCCTCTCTCTCTCTCTCTCTCACACACACAGCCTTATATATATATATATATATATATATATATTCATCCACATGCAATACTGTTTCACTGTATCACAGCTGATCAGTGCGGCTAGACAGGCAACTACCTCAAGCAAGGATCGAAACCCGACCGCCCGTATGACAGTCAAGGTTTCGAACCATTATGCTAATCGGCAGCTGCTGAGCGGGTAGTGAATTAACAATGTTTTTACATCGTTTAAGTACCTAAGCTCGATATTTTTTTTGCACAAAGGGTATCGCTTAATACGCTAATGGTATATCGTGTATCACTGCCCAAATGCTCAACTCAAGGAGCATTATAGTCATCGATATACAGTACTGTTTCGCTGTATTACAGCTTATCAGTGCGGCTAGACAGGTAACTACCTAAAGCCAGGATCGAAACTGACCGCCCGTACGACAGTCAAGTATATATATATATATATATATATATATATATATATATATATATATATAGTAATCCACATACAGTACTGTTTCGCTGTTTCACAGCTCATCAGTGCGGCTATTGGTAGAAACAATCCATCAGTGATCGATTATTTAATAATGAAATCATAACGGAAATACTTGGAAATAACTACAAATAACTACAAAAGGCAAACTTAAACAGAGAAACTGAATTCTTAATAACGACGTACAAGATAACGTGATTAGAATCAACCACATGAAAGCAAGGACACAAGAAAACAGCAAATGCAGACTCTGGGGACACAGAGATGAAGCAATAAACCCCATAATAAGTAAATGCAGCAAACTAGTCCAAAAAGAATATAAAAAATAGACATGATTAAGTGGGAAAGGCAAGTACACTGGCAATTATACAGGCGATTGCATCTTGAACATCCAAACATATAATACAAGTACAAACCGGCAGCAGTACTGGAAAATGGAAGCAGCAAGATCCTACGGGACATGGATATGCAAGAAAATAAAGAAATCATGCAAGAAGGCCGGATATCATCATCAAGAAGGAAAAGTCCTGCAGGATCGTAGAATTTGCCGTTCCAGCAGACACAGAGTGAAGATCAAAGAGACAGAGAAGCAGGGGAAATACACGGAACTGACCAGAGAGCTCAATAGGAAATAGAAAATGAAAAAGTCAATGGCACTAATAGTAGGGGAGCTAGGAACTATACCCCAAAAACATTGAAAAACGAATGGGAGACATTAGAATCAGAGGGATGACCGAGAAGATACAACGGATGATAATGAACACTGCAGAAATATTAAGGAAACCCTTGAATGTGAAAACTAACACACGTGAACTACAGACACAAACTGAGCACACAGAAACGGCTACAGATGTAAAACGCAAAGGAATGTCACATGGAATCAACGGTATAATTATAAAATACGATCCCCTTTTTGTGTGTGTCGCCATAAACTGGCACCACATCAAATAAATGAGGATTGTCAAGGAGGATGGAAAGACCGAGGAGAAAAGGACCAGACCACGGCTGGTTGAATGCAAAGAGGACTGTGGCCTTGGAGAGGCTTATTGTCACCCAAATTCCAGTGAAGACCAATGGTCACTACCAACGAGAAATCAATGGTAAGCGACTGTTGCGATAAAGCAAATTCTTTTGCAAGTGTTATCAAAAGAGGTGGAGAGTACTGGAAATCTCAGACTCCAGAGAACACCACAAGTTGTTCCCAAAAGGAAATCTTTGGTCATGACTTGTGTTACTAATTTTAATGAGTAAATAATAATAATAATAATAATAATAATAATAATAATAATAATAATGGAAGATGAAGAAAATCTAGATAATAGCTATAATAGTAGGAGCACTAGGAACAATCCCGAAAAACTTTGAAAAAAGAATAGGAAAATTGGAATCAGAGAAATTGCTGGAAAGATACAACGAATAACAATAACGAAAACAACTGAAATATTAAGGAAACCCCTTGAATGCGGAGATTCATACACATGAGCCATATGCACGGGCCAGAAAAACTGTTGCAGAGGCAAAAAAAAATGAAGTGTTACATTGAAACTGCATATCTATAAGTCAGCTATCCCATCCACCTATTACCTCATCATCGACCTCCCTTATGCGATGCCAAATAGTCGAGAAGGGTCAAGGAGGATGGAAAGACTAAGGAGAGAGCGCTGACCAGACCTCCGCTGGACAAGTGCGAAGAGACTGGAAACTTGGGGAGGCTTATTGCCACTCAAATACCAGTGGAGACCCATGGCCGCTGCCAGCGAGAAATCAATGGCAAGCGGTCGTTGCGATAATGCCAATTTATTTGCAAATGTTATCGAAAGAGGGGGAGAGTACTGGACATCTGGAGAGACTTGTTGTCACTCAGCTTCCAGGGAACGCCGCGGGTTATATTCAAGGGGAGATATTTGATGACCTGTGTGAAAGCTTCTTGAAAGTCTATAATAATAATAATAATAATAATAATAATAATAATAATAATAATAATTTGAAATAAGCTCTTTGAACAACAGTCTTGTAATTTATTTTCACAAAACGTTAAAAAAAATCTTCACGGTTAAATTCTTATAAGGCCAATCAGACATCCTCGCTGGTTGATGTGCGAAAATTTTATACAAAACACACGTACGTGTGTTATTACTGTTAATAAAGCCCTGTGTTCTACGCTGAAACCTGGTACAAAAACAGGATTCTGAATACCGAATATAACCCATTTTTTATCCCTAATTATTTTGCGATTTAGATCTGCTAGAAATGTTTGCAATTATCAGCAATTAGCAATAATAAACGGATCGGGCGAGGGTGCGGCTATAGCTGCATAAAAACACATAATCCAAATAATATCTCGACTAACGACGGCCTGTTGCGAACGATTCAATTAATCTCTTCGGTGTTTATCAAACTGTTCTTTAAGAATAATATAATTGATGCATTAATTAAGAACGAATAAACAGACAAGCAAATAAGAATGAAGCAAATATATAAAAAAAAAAAAACAAAGGCAAGAACAGAAGTCAAAATAGGGAAGAATTCAAGAAATAAATAATCAAGAAGGGAAGAATAACAAATAGAAATAATGACTAGTGATGGGACGATTCAAATATTTTTCCCAATTCCGATACAATTACCGATTCCGATTCTTATAAATCTCTAAATATTTAACTATGCAGTTGTATTTTTTTTTATCTGATCACCGTAAAAAAAACACGCATGTTAGATGTGCAAATATTTTACTAAACGTAAAAATATACTTGTGGTGGATAATCTATCGATTTTAGTTCCACTGGTGGTTTAAACTCAAGAAATATTTATTATGTTATCATTATTACCAGCAATGGAAGATTTAGCTGTAACCAGAATCAAATAAAAATGACAATAAACAGAATCGCTTGTTGGCATCGGAAAATTGGTACGAATTTTTCCGATTCCGATACCAATTCAGATACCCTCAATTATTCCGATTTTCCCGATTCCGATACCGATCCCGATACCCGCAATTATTCCGATTTTCCCAATTCCGATACCAACTCCGATACCCTCAAATATTCCGATTTTCCCGATTCCGATACCGATTCCAGTACCCTCAAATATTCCGATTTTCCCGATTCTGATACCAATTCCAATACACTCAAATATTCCGATTTTCCCAATTCCGATACCAATTCCGATACCCTCAAATATTCCGATTTTCCCGATTCCGATACCGATTCCGATACCCTCAATTATTCCGATTTTCCCGATTCCGATACCAATTCTGATACCCTAAATTATTCCGATTTTTCCGATTCCGATACCAATTCCGATACCATCAAATATTCCGATTTTCCCGATACCGATACCGATTCTGATACCCTCAATTACTCCGATTTTCCCGATTCCGATACCAATTCCGATACCCTCAATTATTCCGATTTTTCCGATACCAATTCCGATAGCCTACATTATTCCGATTTTCCCGATTCCGATACCAATTCCAATACCCTCAATTATTCCGATTTTCCCGATTCCGATACCAATTCCGATACCCTCAAATATTCTGATTTTCCCGATTCCGATACCAATTCCGATACCCTCAAATATTCCGATTTTCCGATTCCGATACCAATTCCAGTACCCGCAAATATTCCGATTTTCCCGATTCCGATACCGATTCCGATACCCTAAATTATTCCGATTTTCCCGATTCCGATACCGATTCCGATACCCTCAATTATTCCGATTTTCCCGATTCCGATACCGATTCCGATACCCTCAAATATTCCGATTTTCCCAATTCCGATACCAATTTCGATACCCTCAATTATTCCGATTTTCCCGATTCCGATACTAATTCCGATACCCTCAAATATTCCGATTTTCCTGATTCCGATACCGATTCCGATACCCTCAAATATTCCGATTTTCCCGATTCTGATACCAATTCCGATACCCTCAATTATTCCGATTTTCACGATTCCGATACCAATTCCGATACCCTCAATTATTCCAGTTTTCCCGATTCCGATACCAATTCCGATACCCTCAATTATTCCGATTTTCCGATTCCGATACCAATTCCGATACCCACAAATATTCCGATTTTCCCGATTCCAATACCGATTCCGATACCCTCAATTATTCCGATTTTCCCGATTCCGATACTAATTCCGATACCCTCAATTATTCCGATTTTCCCGATTCCGATACCGATTCCGATACCCTCAAATATTCCGATTTTCCCAATTCCGATACCAATTTCGATACCCTCAATTATTCCGATTTTCCCGATTCCTGTACCAATTCCGATACCCTTAATTATTCCGATTTTCCCGATTCCGATACCGATTCCGATACCCTCAATTATTCCGATTTTCCCGATTCCGATACCAATTCCGATAAACTCAAATATTCCGATTTTTCCGATTCCGATACCGATTCCGATACACTCAAATATTCCGATTTTCCCGATTCATATACCAATTCCGATACCCTCAATTATTCCGATTTTCCCGATTCCGATACCGATTCCGATACCCTCAAATATTCCGATTTTCCCGATTCCGATACCGATTCTGATACCCTCAAATATTCCGATTTTCCCGATTCCGATACCGATTCCGAGACCCTCAAATATTCCGATTTTCCCGATTCCAATACCGATTCCGATACCATCAAATATTCCGATTTTCCCGATTCCGATACCAATTCCGATACTCTCAATTATTCCGATTTTCCCGATTCCGATACCGATTCCGATACCCTCAATTATTCCGATTTTCCCGATTCCGATACCAATTCCGATACCCTCAAATATTCCGATGTTCCCGATTCCGATACCGATTCCGATACCCTCAAATATTCCGATTTTCCCGATTCCGATACCGATTCCGATACCCTCAATTATTCCGATTTTCCCGATTCCGATACCGATTCCGACACCCTCAATTATTCCGATTTTCCCGATTCTGATACCAATTCCGATACCCTCAATTATTCCGATTTTCCCGATTCCGATACCGATTCCGATACCCTCAATTATTCCGATTTTCCCAATTCCGATATCAATTCCGATACCCTCAAATATTCCGATTTTCCCGATTCTGATACCAATTCAGATACCCTCAATTATTCCGATTTTCCCGATTCCGATACTAATTCCAATACCCTCAAATATTCCGATTTTCCTGATTCCGATACCGATTCCGATATCCTCAAATATTCCGATTTTCCCGATTCCGATACCGATTCTGACACCCTCAATTATTCCGATTTTCCCGATTCTGATACCAAGTCCGATACCCTCAATTAATCCGATTTTCCCGATTCCGATACCGATTCCGATACCCTCAATTATTCCGATTTTCCCGATTCCGATACCAATTCCGATACCCTTAATTATTCTGATTTTCCCGATTCCGATACCAATTCCGATACCCTCAAATATTCTCCACTTTCCCGATTCCGATACCGATTCCGATACCCTCAATTATTCCGATTTTCCCGATTCCGATACCGATTCCAATACCCTAAATTATTCTGATTTTCCCAATTCCAATACCAATTCTGATACCCTCAAATATTCCGATTTTCCCGATTCCGATACCGATTCCGATAGCCTCAAATATTCCGATTTTCCCGATTCCGATACCGATTCCGATACCCTCACTTATTCCGATTTTCCCGATTCCGATACCGATTCCGACACCCTCATATATTCCGATTTTCCCGATTCTGATACCGATTCCGATACCCTCCATTATTCCGATTTTCCCGATTCCGATACCGATTCCGATACCCTCAATTATTCCGATTTTCCTGATTCCAATACCAATTCCGATACCCTTAATTATTCCGATTTTCCCGATTCATATACCAATTCCGATACCCTCAAATATTCCGACTTTCCCGATTCCGATACCGATTCCGATACCCTCAATTATTCCGATTTTCCCGATTCCGATACCAATTCCGATACCCTCAAATATTCCGATTTTTCCGATTCTGATACCGATTCCGATACCCTAAAATATTCCGATTTTCCCGATTCCGATACCGATTCCGATAAACTAAAATATTCCGATTTTCCCGATTCATATACCAATTCCGATACCCTCAATTATTCCGATTTTCCCGATTCCGATACCGATTCCGATAACCTCAAATATTCCGATTTTCCCGATTTCGATACCAATTCTGATACCCTACATATTCCGATTTTCCCGATTCCGATACCGATTCCGATACCCTCAAATATTCCGATTTTCCCGATTCCGATACCGATTCCGATACCCTCAATTATTCCGATTTTCCCGATTCCGATACCGATACCCTCAATTATTCTGATTTTCCCGATTCCGATACCAATTCCGATACCCGCAAATATTCCGATTTTCCCGATTCTGATACCAATTTAGATACCCTCAATTATTCCGATTTTCCCGATTCCGTTACTAATTCCGATACCCTCAAATATTCCGATTTTCCTGATTCCGATACCGATTCCGATATCCTCAAATATTCCGATTTTCCCGATTCTGATACCAATTCCGATACCCTCAATTATTCCGATTTTCCCGACTCCGATACCAATGCCGATACCCTCAATTATTCCGATTTTCCCGATTCCGATACCGATTCCGATACCCTCAATTATTCCGATTTTCCCGATTCTGATACCGATTCTGACACCCTCAATTATTCCGATTTTCCCGATTCTGATACCGATTCCGATACCCTCAATTATTCCGATTTTCCCGATTCCGATACCGATTCCGATACCCTCAATTATTCCGATTTTCCCGATTCCGATACCAATTCCGATACCCTTAATTATTCCGATTTTCCCAGTTCCGATACCAATTCCGATACCCTCAAATATTCTCCACTTTCCCGATTCCGATACCGATTCCGATACCCTCAATTATTCCGATTTTCCCGATTCCGATACCGATTCCGATACCCTAAATTATTCTGATTTTCCCAATTCCAATACCAATTCTGATACCCTCAAATATTCCGACTTTCCCGATTCCGATACCGATTCCGATACCCTCAATTATTCCGATTTTCCCGATTCCGATACCAATTCCGATACCCTCAAATATTCCGATTTTTCCGATTCTGATACCGATTCCGATACCCTAAAATATTCCGATTTTCCCGATTCCGATACCGATTCCGATAAACTAAAATATTCCGATTTTCCCGATTCATATACCAATTCCGATACCCTCAATTATTCCGATTTTCCCGATTCCGATACCGATTCCGATAACCTCAAATATTCCGATTTTCCCGATTTCGATACCAATTCTGATACCCTACATATTCCGATTTTCCCGATTCCGATACCGATTCCGATACCCTCAATTATTCCGATTTTCCCGATTCCGATACCAATTCCGATACCCTCAAATATTCCGATTTTTCCGATTCCGATACCGATTCCGATACACTCAAATATTCCGATTTTCCCGATTCATATACCAATTCCGATACCCTCAATTATTCCGATTTTCCCGATTCCGATACCGATTCCGATACCCTCAAATATTCCGATTTTCCCGATTCCGATACCGATTCTGATACCCTCAAATATTCCGATTTTCCCGATTCCGATACCGATTCCGAGACCCCCAAATATTCCGATTTTCCCGATTCCAATACCGATTCCGATACCATCAAATATTCCGATTTTCCCGATTCCGATACCAATTCCGATACTCTCAATTATTCCGATTTTCCCGATTCCGATACCGATTCCGCTACCCTCAATTATTCCGATTTTCCCGATTCCGATACCAATTCCGATACCCTCAAATATTCCGATGTTCCCGATTCCGATACCGATTCCGATACCCTCAAATATTCCGATTTTCCCGATTCCGATACCGATTCCGATACCCTCAATTATTCCGATTTTCCCGATTCCGATACCGATTCCGACACCCTCAATTATTCCGATTTTCCCGATTCTGATACTAATTCCGATACCCTCAATTATTTCGATTTTCCCGATTCCGATACCGATTCCGATACCCTCAATTATTCAGATTTTCCCAATTCCGATATCAATTCCGATACCCTCAAATATTCCGATTTTCCCGATTCTGATACCAATTCAGATACCCTCAATTATTCCGATTTTCCCGATTCCGATACTAATTCCAATACCCTCAAATATTCCGATTTTCCTGATTCCGATACCGATTCCGATATCCTCAAATATTCCGATTTTCCCGATTCCGATACCGATTCTGACACCCTCAATTATTCCGATTTTCCCGATTCTGATACCAAGTCCGATACCCTCAATTATTCCGATTTTCCCGATTCCGATACCGATTCCGATACCCTCAATTATTCCGATTTTCCCGATTCCGATACCAATTCCGATACCCTTAATTATTCTGATTTTCCCGATTCCGATACCAATTCCGATACCCTCAAATATTCTCCACTTTCCCGATTCCGATACCGATTCCGATACCCTCAATTATTCCGATTTTCCCGATTCCGATACCGATTCCGATACCCTAAATTATTCTGATTTTCCCAATTCCAATACCAATTCTGATACCCTCAAATATTCCGATTTTCCCGATTCCGATACCGATTCCGATACCCTCAAATATTCCGATTTTCCCGATTCCGATACCGATTCCGATACCCTCAATTATTCCGATTTTCCCGATTCCGATACCGATACCCTCAATTATTCCGATTTTCCCGATTCCGATACCAATTCCGATACCCGCAAATATTCCGATTTTCCCGATTCTGATACCAATTTAGATACCCTCAATTATTCCGATTTTCCCGATTCCGTTACTAATTCCGATACCCTCAAATATTCCGATTTTCCTGATTCCGATACCGATTCCGATATCCTCAAATATTCCGATTTTCCCGATTCTGATACCAATTCCGATACCCTCAATTATTCCGATTTTCCCGACTCCGATACCAATGCCGATACCCTCAATTATTCCGATTTTCCCGATTCCGATACCGATTCCGATACCCTCAATTATTCCGATTTTCCCGATTCTGATACCGATTCTGACACCCTCAATTATTCCGATTTTCCCGATTCTGATACCGATTCCGATACCCTCAATTATTCCGATTTTCCCGATTCCGATACCGATTCCGATACCCTCAATTATTCCGATTTTCCCGATTCCGATACCAATTCCGATACCCTTAATTATTCCGATTTTCCCAGTTCCGATACCAATTCCGATACCCTCAAATATTCTCCACTTTCCCGATTCCGATACCGATTCCGATACCCTCAATTATTCCGATTTTCCCGATTCCGATACCGATTCCGATACCCTAAATTATTCTGATTTTCCCAATTCCAATACCAATTCTGATACCCTCAAATATTCCGATTTTCCCGATTCCGATACCGATTCCGATAGCCTCAAATATTCCGATTTTCCCGATTCCGATACCGATTCCGATACCCTCACTTATTCCGATTTTCCCGATTCCGATACCGATTCCGACACCCTCAAATATTCCGATTTTCCCGATTCTGATACCGATTCCGATACCCTCCATTATTCCGATTTTCCCGATTCCGATACCGATTCCGATACCCTCAATTATTCCGATTTTCCTGATTCCAATACCAATTCCGATACCCTTAATTATTCCGATTTTCCCGATTCATATACCAATTCCGATACCCTCAAATATTCCGACTTTCCCGATTCCGATACCGATTCCGATAGCCTCAATTATTCCGATTTTCCCGATTCCGATACCAATTCCGATACCCTCAAATATTCCGATTTTTCCGATTCTGATACCGATTCCGATACCCTAAAATATTCCGATTTTCCCGATTCCGATACCGATTCCGATAAACTCAAATATTCCGATTTTCCCGATTCATATACCAATTCCGATACCCTCAATTATTCCGAGTTTCCCAAGTCCGATACCGATTCCGATAACCTCAAATATTCCGATTTTCCCGATTTCGATACCAATTCTGATACCCTACATATTCCGATTTTCCCGATTCCGATACCGATTCCGATACCCTCAAATATTCCGATTTTACCGATTCCGATACCGATTCTGATACCCTCAATTATTCCGATTTTCCCGATTCCGATACCGATACCCTCAATTATTCCGATTTTCCCGATTCCGATACCAATTCCGATACCCGCAAATATTCCGATTTTCCCGATTCTGATACCAATTTAGATACCCTCAATTATTCCGATTTTCCCGATTCCGTTACTAATTCCGATACCCTAAAATATTCCGATTTTCCTGATTCCGATACCGACTCCGATATCCTCAAATATTCCGATTTTCCCGATTCTGATACCAATTCCGATACCCTCAATTATTCCGATTTTCCCGACTCCGATACCAATGCCAGTACCCTCAATTATTCCGATTTTCCCGATTCCGATACCGATTCCGATACTCTCAATTATTCCGATTTTCCCGATTCTGATACCGATTCTTACACCCTCAATTATTCTGATTTTCCCGATTCTGATACCGATTCTGATACCCTCAATTATTCCGATTTTCCCGATTCCGATACCGATTCCGATACCCTCAATTATTCCGATTTTCCCGATTCCGATACCAATTCCGATACCCTTAATTATTCCGATTTTCCCAGTTCCGATACCAATTCCGATACCCTCAAATATTCCCACTTTCCCGATTCCGATACCGATTCCGATACCCTCAATTATTCCGATTTTCCCGATTCTGATACCAATTCCGATACCCTCAAATATTCCAATTTTTCCGATTCTGATACCGATTCCGATACCCTCAAATATTCCGATTTTCCTGATTCCGATACCGAGTCCGATACACTCAAATATTCCGATTTTCCCGATTCATATACCAATTCCGATACCCTCAATTATTCCGATTTTCCCGATTCCGATACCGATTCCGATACCCTCAAATATTCCGATTTTCCTGATTCCGATACCAATTCTGATACCCTCAATTATTCCGATTTTCCCGATTCCGATACCGATTCCGATACACTCAAATATTCCGATTTTCCCGATTCCGATACCGATTCCGATACCATCAAATATTCCGATTTTCCCGATTCTGATACCAAGTCCGATACCCTCAATTATTCCGATTTTCACGATTCCGATACCAATTCCGATACCCTCAATTATTCCAGTTTTCCCGATTCCGATACCAATTCCGATACCCTCAATTATTCCGATTTTCCGATTCCGATACCAATTCCGATACCCACAAATATTCCGATTTTCCCGATTCTGATACCGATTCCGATACCCTCCATTATTCCGATTTTCCCGATTCCGATACCGATTCCGATACCCTCAATTATTCCGATTTTCCTGATTCCAATACCAATTCCGATACCCTTAATTATTCCGATTTTCCCGATTCATATACCAATTCCGATACCCTCAAATATTCCGACTTTCCCGATTCCGATACCGATTCCGATAGCCTCAATTATTCCGATTTTCCCGATTCCGATACCAATTCCGATACCCTCAAATATTCCGATTTTTCCGATTCTGATACCGATTCCGATACCCTAAAATATTCCGATTTTCCCGATTCCGATACCGATTCCGATAAACTCAAATATTCCGATTTTCCCGATTCATATACCAATTCCGATACCCTCAATTATTCCGAGTTTCCCGAGTCCGATACCGATTCCGATAACCTCAAATATTCCGATTTTCCCGATTTCGATACCAATTCTGATACCCTACATATTCCGATTTTCCGGATTCCGATACCGATTCCGATACCCTCAAATATTCCGATTTTACCGATTCCGATACCGATTCCGATACCCTCAATTATTCCGATTTTCCCGATTCCGATACCGATACTCTCAATTATTCCGATTTTCCCGATTCCGATACCAATTCCGATACCCGCAAATATTCCGATTTTCCCGATTCTGATACCAATTTAGATACCCTCAATTATTCCGATTTTCCCGATTCCGTTACTAATTCCGATACCCTAAAATATTCCGATTCTCCTGATTCCGATACCGACTCCGATATCCTCAAATATTCCGATTTTCCCGATTCTGATACCAATTCCGATACCCTCAATTATTCCGATTTTCCCGACTCCGATACCAATGCCAGTACCCTCAATTATTCCGATTTTCCCGATTCCGATACCGATTCCGATACCCTCAATTATTCCGATTTTCCCGATTCTGATACCGATTCTGACACCCTCAATTATTCTGATTTTCCCGATTCTGATACCGATTCTGATACCCTCAATTATTCCGATTTTCCCGATTCCGATACCGATTCCGATACCCTCAATTATTCCGATTTTCCCGATTCCGATACCAATTCCGATACCCTTAATTATTCCGATTTTCCCAGTTCCGATACCAATTCCGATACCCTCAAATATTCCCACTTTCCCGATTCCGATACCGATTCCGATACCCTCAATTATTCCGATTTTCCCGATTCTGATACCAATTCCGATACCCTCAAATATTCCAATTTTTCCGATTCTGATACCGATTCCGATACCCTCAAATATTCCGATTTTCCTGATTCCGATACCGAGTCCGATACACTCAAATATTCCGATTTTCCCGATTCATATACCAATTCCGATACCCTCAATTATTCCGATTTTCCCGATTCCGATACCGATTCCGATACCCTCAAATATTCCGATTTTCCTGATTCCGATACCAATTCTGATACCCTCAATTATTCCGATTTTCCCGATTCCGATACCGATTCCGATACACTCAAATATTCCGATTTTCCCAATTCCGATACTGATTCCGATACCATCAAATATTCCGATTTTCCCGATTCTGATACCAAGTCCGATACCCTCAATTATTCCGATTTTCACGATTCCGATACCAATTCCGATACCCTCAATTATTCCAGTTTTCCCGATTCCGATACCAATTCCGATACCCTCAATTATTCCGATTTTCCGATTCCGATACCAATTCCGATACCCACAAATATTCCGATTTTCCCGATTCCAATACCGATTCCGATACCCTCAATTATTCCGATTTTCCCGATTCCGATACTAATTCCGATACCCTCAATTATTCCGATTTTCCCGATTCCGATACCGATTCCGATACCCTCAAATATTCCGATTTTCCCAATTCCGATACCAATTTCGATACCCTCAATTATTCCGATTTTCCCGATTCCTGTACCAATTCCGATACCCTTAATTATTCCGATTTTCCCGATTCCGATACCGATTCCGATACCCTCAATTATTCCGATTTTCCCGATTCCGATACCAATTCCGATACCCTCAAATATTCCGATTTTTCCGATCCGATACCGATTCCGATACACTAAAATATTCCGATTTTCCCGATTCATATACCAATTCCGATACCCTCAATTATTCCGATTTTCCCAATTCCGATACCGATTCCGATACCCTCAAATATTCCGATTTTCCCGATTCCGATACCGATTCTGATACCCTCAAATATTCCGATTTTCCCGATTCCGATACCGATTCCGAGACCCTCAAATATTCCGATTTTCCCGATTCCAATACCGATTCAAATACCATCAAATATTCCGATTTTCCCGATTCCGATACCAATTCCGATACTCTCAATTATTCCGATTTTCCCGATTCCGATACCGATTCTGCTACCCTCAATTATTCCGATTTTCCCGATTCCGATACCAATTCCAATACCCTCAAATATTCCGATGTTCCCGATTCCGATACCGATTCCGATACCCTCAAATATTCCGATTTTCCCGATTCCGATACCGATTCCGATACCCTCAATTATTCCGATTTTCCCGATTCCGATACCGATTCCGATACCCTCAATTATTCCGATTTTCCCGATTCTGATACCAATTCCGATACCCTCAATTATTCCGATTTTCCCGATTCCGATACCGATTCCGATACCCTCAATTATTCCGATTTTCCCAATTCCGATATCAATTCCGATACCCTCAAATATTCCGATTTTCCCGATTCTGATACCAATTCAGATACCCTCAAATATTCCGATTTTCCCGATTCCGATACTAATTCCAATACCCTCAAATATTCCGATTTTCCTGATTCCGATACCGATTCCGATATCCTCAAATATTCCGATTTTCCCGATTCCGATACCGATTCTGACACCCTCAATTATTCCGATTTTCCCGATTCTGATACCAAGTCCGATACCCTCAATTATTCCGTTTTTCCCGATTCCGATACCGATTCCGATACCCTCAATTATTCCGATTTTTCCGATTCCGATACCAATTCCGATACCCTTAATTATTCTGATTTTCCCGATTCCGATACCAATTCCGATACCCTCAAATATTCTCCACTTTCCCGATTCCGATACCGATTCTGATACCCTCAATTATTCCGATTTTCCCGATTCCGATACCGATTCCGATACCCTTAATTATTCTGATTTTCCCAATTCCAATACCAATTTTGATACCCTCAAATATTCCGATTTTCCCGATTCCGATACCGATTCCGATAGCCTCAAATATTCCGATTTTCCCGATTCCGATACCGATTCCGATACCCTCACTTATTCCGATTTTCCTGATTCCGATACCGATTCTGACACCCTCAAATATTCCGATTTTCCCGATTCTGATACCGATTCCGATACCCTCCATTATTCCGATTTTCCCGATTCCGATACCGATTCCGATACCCTCAATTATTCCGATTTTCCTGATTCCAATACCAATTCCGATACCCTTAATTATTCCGATTTTCCCGATTCATATACCAATTCCGATACCCTCAAATATTCCGACTTTCCCGATTCCGATACCGATTCCGATACCCTCAATTATTCCGATTTTCCCGATTCCGATACCAATTCCGATACCCTCAAATATTCCGATTTTTCCGATTCTGATACCGATTCCGATACCCTAAAATATTCCGATTTTCCCGATTCCGATACCGATTCCGATAAACTCAAATATTCCGATTTTCCCGATTCATATACCAATTCCGATACCCTCAATTATTCCGATTTTCCCGATTCCGATACCGATTCCGATAACCTCAAATATTCCGATTTTCCCGATTTCGATACCAATTCTGATACCCTACATATTCCGATTTTCCCGATTCCGATACCGATTCCGATACCCTCAAATATTCCGATTTTCCCGATTCCGATACCGATTCCGATACACTCAAATATTCCGATTTTCCCGATTCCGATACCGATTCCGATACCATCAAATATTCCGATTTTCCCGATTCTGATACCAAGTCCGATACCCTCAATTATTCCGATTTTCCCGATTCCGATACCAATTCCGATAGCCTTAATTATTCCGATTTTCCCGATTCCGATACCAATTCCGATACCCTCAAATATTCTCCACTTTCCCGATTCCGATACCGATTCCGATACCCTCAATTATTCCGATTTTCCCGATTCCGATACCGATTCCGATACCCTCAATTATTCTGATTTTCCCAATTCCGATACCAATTCTGATACCCTCAAATATTCAGATTTTCCCGATTCTGATACCGATTCCGATATCCTCAAATATTCCGATTTTCCCGATTCCGATACCGATTCCGATACCCTCACTTATTCCGATTTTCCCGATTCCGATACCGATTCCGACACCCTCAAATATTACGATTTTCCCGATTCTGATACCAATTCCGATACCCTCAATTGTTCCGATTTTCCCGATTCCGATACCGATTCCGATACCCTCAATTATTCCGATTTTCCTGATTCCGATACCAATTCCAATACCCTTACTTATTCCGATTTTCCCGATTCCGATACCAATTCCGATTCCCTCAAATATTCCGACTTTCCCGATTCCGATACCGATTCCGATACCCTCAATTATTCCGATTTTCCCGATTCCGATACCAATTCCGATACCCTCAAATATTCCGATTTTTCCGATTCCAATACCGATTCCGATACCCTCAAATATTCCGATTTTCCCGATTCCGATACCGATTCCGATAAACTCAAATATTCCGATTTTCCCGATTCATATACCAATTCCGATACCCTCAATTATTCTGATTTTCCCGATTCCTATACCGATTCCGATACCCTCAAATATTCCGATTTTCCCGATTTCGATACCAATTCTGATACCCTCAAATATTCCGATTTTCCCGATTCCGATACCGATTCCGATACCCTGAAATATTCCGATTTTCCCGAGTCCGATACCGATTCCGATACCATCAAATATTCCGATTTTCCCGATTCTGATACCAATTCCGATACCCTCAATTATTCCGATTTTCCTGATTCCGATACCGATTCCGATACCCTCAATTATTCCGATTTTCCCGATTCCGATACCAATTCCGATACCCTCAAATATTCCGATTTTCCCGAGTCTGATACCAATTTAGATACCCTCAATTATTCCGATTTTCCCGATTCCGATACTAATTCCGATACCCTCAAATATTCCGATTTTCCTGATTCCGATACGGATTCCGATATCCTCAAATATTCCGATTTTCCCGATTCTGATACCAATTCCGATACCCTCAATTATTCCGATTTTCCCGACTCCGCTACTGATTCCGATACCCTCAATTATTCCGATTTTCCCAATTCCGATACCGATTCCGATACCCTCAATTATTCCGATTTTCCCGATTCCGATACCGATTCTGACACCCTCAATTATTCCGATTTTCCCGATTCTGATACCGATTCCGATACCCTCAATTATTCCGATTTTCCCGATTCCGATACCGATTCCGATACCCTCAATTATTCCGATTTTCCCGATTCCGATACCAATTCCGATACCCTTAATTATTCCGATTTTCCTGATTCCGATACCAATTCCGATACCCTCAAATATTCCCACTTTCCCGATTCGATACCGATTCCGATACCCTCAATTATTCCGATTTTCCCGATTCTGATACCAATTCCGATACCCTCAAATATTCCGATTTTTCCGATTCCGATACCGATTCCGATACCCTCAAATATTCCGATTTTCCTGATTCCGATACCGAGTCCGATACACTCAAATATTCCGATTTTCCCGATTCATTTACCAAATCCGATACCCTCAATTATTCCGATTTTCCCGATTCCGATACCAAATCCGATACCCTCAAATATTCCCGTTTTTCCTGATTCCGATACCAATTCTGACACCCTCAAATATTAAGATTTTCCCGATTCCGATACCGATTCCGATACACTCAAATATTCCGATTTTCCCGATTCTGATACCGATTCCGATACCATCAAATATTCCGATTTTCCCGATTCTGATACCAAGTCCGATACCCTCAATTATTCCGATTTTCCCGATTCCGATACCGATTCCGATACCCTCAATTATTCCGATTTTCCCGATTCTGATACCGATTCCGATACCCTCAATTATTCCGATTTTCCCGATTCTGATACCGATTCCGATACCCTCAATTATTCCGATTTTCCCGATTCCGATACCGATTCCGATACCCTCAATTATTCCGATTTTCCCGATTCCGATACCAATTCCGATACCCTTAATTATTCCGATTTTCCCGATTCCGATACCAATTCCGATACCCTCAAATATTCCAACTTTCCCGATTCCGATACCGATTCCTATACCCTCAATTATTCCGATTTTTCCGATTCTGATACCAATTCCGATACCCTCAAATATTCCGATTGTTCCGATTCCGATACCGATTCCGATACCCTCAAATATTCCGATTTTCCTGATTCCGATACCGATTCCGATATCCTCAAATATTCCGATTTTCCCGATTCCGATACCGATTCTGACACCCTTAATTATTCCGATTTTCCCGATTCTGATACCAAGTCCGATACCCTCAATTATTCCGATTTTCCCGATTCCGATACCGATTCCGATACCCTCAATTATGCCGATTTTTCCGATTCCGATACCAATTCCGATACCCTTAATTATTCTGATTTTCCCGATTCCGATACCAATTCCGATACCCTCAAATATTCTCCACTTTCCCGATTCCGATACCGATTCCGATACCCTCAATTATTCCGATTTTCCCGATTCCGATACCGATTCCGATACCCTTAATTATTCTGATTTTCCCAATTCCAATACCAATTCTGATACCCTCAAATATTCCGATTTTCCCGATTCCGATACCGATTCCGATAGCCTCAAATATTCCGATTTTCCCGATTCCGATACCGATTCCGATACCCTCACTTATTCCGATTTTCCCGATTCCGATACCGATTCCGACACCCTCAAATATTCCGATTTTCCCGATTCTGATACCGATTCCGATACCCTCCATTATTCCGATTTTCCCGATTCCGATACCGATTCCGATACCCTCAATCATTCCGATTTTCCTGATTCCAATACCAATTCCGATACCCTTAATTATTCCGATTTTCCCGATTCATATACCAATTCCGATACCCTCAAATATTCCGACTTTCCCGATTCCGATACCGATTCCGATACCCTCAATTATTCCGATTTTCCCGATTCCGATACCAATTCCGATACCCTCAAATATTCCGATTTTTCCGATTCTGATACCGATTCCGATACCCTAAAATATTCCGATTTTCCCGATTCCGATACCGATTCCGAAAAACTCAAATATTCCGATTTTCCCGATTCATATACCAATTCCGACACCCTTAATTATTCCGATTTTCCCGATTCCGATACCGATTCCGATAACCTCAAATATTCCGATTTTCCCGATTTCGATACCAATTCTGATACCCTACATATTCCGATTTTCCCGATTCCGATACCGATTCCGATACCCTCAAATAATCCGAGTTTCCCGATTCCGATACCGATTCCGATACCCTCAATTATTCCGATTTTCCCGATTCCGATACCGATACCCTCAATTATTCCGATTTTTCCGATTCCGATACCAATTCCGATACCCGCAAATATTCCGATTTTATCGATTCTGATACCAATTTAGATACCCTCAATTATTCCGATTTTCCCGATTCCGTTACTAATTCCGATACCCTCAAATATTCCGATTTTCCTGATTCCGATACCGATTCCGATATCCTCAAATATTCCGATTTTCCCGATTCTGATACCAATTCGGATACCCTAAATTATTCCGATTTTCCCGACTCCGATACCAATGCCGATACCCTCAATTATTCCGATTTTCGCGATTCCGATACCGATTCCGATACCCTCAATTATTCCGATTTTCCCGATTCTGATACCGATTCTGACACCCTCAATTATTCCGATTTTCCCGATTCCGATACCGATTCCGATACCCTCAATTATTCCGATTTTCCCGATTCCGATACCGATTCCGATACCCTCAATTATTCCGATTTTCCCGATTCCGATACCAATTCCGATACCCTTAATTATTCCGATTTTCCCAGTTCCGATACCAATTCCGATACCCTCAAATATTCCCACTTTCCCGATTCCGATACCGATACCGATACCCTCAATTATTCTGATTTTCCCGATTCTGATACCAATTCCGATACCCTCAAATATTCCAATTTTTCCGATTCTGATACCGATTCCGATACCCTCAAATATTCCGATTTTCCTGATTCCGATACCGAGTCCGATACACTCAAATATTCCGATTTTCCCGATTCATATACCAATTCCGATACCCTCAATTATTCCGATTTTCCCGATTCCGATACCGATTCCGATACCCTCAAATATTCCGATTTTCCTGATTCCGATACCAATTCTGGTACCCTCAATTATTCCGATTTTCCCGATTCCGATACCGATTCCGATACACTCAAATATTCCGATTTTCCCGATTCCGATACCGATTCCGATACCATCAAATATTCCGATTTTCCCGATTCTGATACCAAGTCCGATACCCTCAATTATTCCGATTTTCCCGATTCCGATACCGATTCCGATACCCTCAATTATTCCGATTTTCCCGATTCCGATACCGATTCCGATACCCTCAATTATTCCGATTTTCCCGATTCCGATACCGATTCCGATACCCTCAATTATTCCGATTTTCCCGATTCCGATACCAATTCCGATAGCCTTAATTATTCCGATTTTCCCGATTCCGATACCAATTCCGATACCCTCAAATATTCTCCACTTTCCCGATTCCGATACCGATTCCGATACCCTCAATTATTCCGATTTTCCCGATTCCGATACCGATTCCGATACCCTCAATTATTCTGATTTTCCCAATTCCGATACCAATTCTGATACCCTCAAATATTCAGATTTTCCCGATTCTGATACCGATTCCGATATCCTCAAATATTCCGATTTTCCCGATTCCGATACCGATTCCGATACCCTCACTTATTCCGATTTTCCCGATTCCGATACCGATTCCGACACCCTCAAATATTACGATTTTCCCGATTCTGATACCAATTCCGATACCCTCAATTGTTCCGATTTTCCCGATTCCGATACCGATTCCGATACCCTCAATTATTCCGATTTTCCTGATTCCGATACCAATTCCAATACCCTTACTTATTCCGATTTTCCCGATTCCGATACCAATTCCGATTCCCTCAAATATTCCGACTTTCCCGATTCCGATACCGATTCCGATACCCTCAATTATTCCGATTTTCCCGATTCCGATACCAATTCCGATACCCTCAAATATTCCGATTTTTCCGATTCCAATACCAATTCCGATACCCTCAAATATTCCGATTTTCCCGATTCCGATACCGATTCCGATAAACTCAAATATTCCGATTTTCCCGATTCATATACCAATTCCGATACCCTCAATTATTCTGATTTTCCCGATTCCGATACCGATTCCGATACCCTCAAATATTCCGATTTTCCCGATTTCGATACCAATTCTGATACCCTCAAATATTCCGATTTTCCCGATTCCGATACCGATTCCGATACCCTGAAATATTCCGATTTTCCCGAGTCCGATACCGATTCCGATACCATCAAATATGCCCATTTTCCCGATTCTGATACCAATTCCGATACCCTCAATTATTCCGATTTTCCTGATTCCGATACCGATTCCGATACCCTCAATTATTCCGATTTTCCCGATTCCGATACCAATTCCGATACCCTTACATATTCCGATTTTCCCGAGTCTGATACCAATTTAGATACCCTCAATTATTCCGATTTTCCCGATTCCGATACTAATTCCGATACCCTCAAATATTCCGATTTTCCTGATTCCGATACCGATTCCGATATCCTCAAATATTCCGATTTTCCCGATTCTGATACCAATTCCGATACCCTCAATTATTCCGATGTTCCCGACTCCGCTACTGATTCCGATACCCTCAATTATTCCGATTTTCCCAATTCCGATACCGATTCCGATACCCTCAATTATTCCGATTTTCCCGATTCCGATACCGATTCTGACACCCTCAATTATTCCGATTTTCCCGATTCTGACACCGATTCCGATACCCTCAATTATTCCGATTTTCCCGATTCCGATACCGATTCCGATACCCTCAATTATTCCGATTTTCCCGATTCCGATACCAATTCCGATACCCTTAATTATTCCGATTTTCCTGATTCCGATACCAATTCCGATACCCTCAAATATTCCCACTTTCCCGATTCGATACCGATTCCGATACCCTCAATTATTCCGATTTTCCCGATTCTGATACCAATTCCGATACCCTCAAATATTCCGATTTTTCCGATTCCGATACCGATTCCGATACCCTCAAATATTCCGATTTTCCTGATTCCGATACCGAGTCCGATACACTCAAATATTCCGATTTTCCCGATTCATTTACCAAATCCGATACCCTCAATTATTCCGATTTTCCCGATTCCGATACCAAATCCGATACCCTCAAATATTCCCGTTTTTCCTGATTCCGATACCAATTCTGACACCCTCAAATATTAAGATTTTCCCGATTCCGATACCGATTCCGATACACTCAAATATTCCGATTTTCCCGATTCTGATACCGATTCCGATACCATCAAATATTCCGATTTTCCCGATTCTGATACCAAGTCCGATACCCTCAATTATTCCGATTTTCCCGATTCCGATACCGATTCCGATACCCTCAATTATTCCGATTTTCCCGATTCTGATACCGATTCCGATACCCTCAATTATTCCGATTTTCCCGATTCCGATACCGATTCCGATACCCTCAATTATTCCGATTTTCCCGATTCCGATACCGATTCCGATACCCTCAATTATTCCGATTTTCCCGATTCCGATACCAATTCCGATACCCTTAATTATTCCGATTTTCCCGATTCCGATACCAATTCCGATACCCTCAAATATTCCCACTTTCCCGATTCCGATACCGATTCCGATACCCTCAATTATTCCGATTTTTCCGATTCTGATACCAATTCCGATACCCTCAAATATTCCGATTGTTCCGATTCCGATACCGATTCCGATACCCTCAAATATTCCGATTTTCCTGATTCCGATACCGAGTCCGATACACTCAAATATTCCGATTTTCCCGATTCATATACCAATTCCGATACCCTCAATTATTCCGATTTTCCCGATTCCGATACCGATTCCGATACCCTAAAATATTCCGATTTTCCTGATTCCGATACCAATTCTGATACCCTCAAATATTCCGATTTTCCCGATTCCGATACCGATTCCGATACACACAAATATTCCGATTTTCCCGATTCCGATACCGATTCCGATACCATCAAATATTCCGATTTTCCCGATCCGACCAAGTCCGATACCCTCAA
Organism: Euprymna scolopes; assembly: GCF_053919585.1. Classification (NCBI taxonomy): domain Eukaryota; kingdom Metazoa; phylum Mollusca; class Cephalopoda; order Sepiida; family Sepiolidae; genus Euprymna; species Euprymna scolopes. The sequence goes on from NC_136487.1 coordinate 69,508,952, forward strand.
TTATTCCGATTTTCCCGATTCCGATACCGATTCTGATACCCTCAATTATTCCGATTTTCCCGATTCCGATACCAATTCCGATACCCTTAATTATTCCGATTGTCCCGATTCCGATACCAATTCCGATACCCTCAAATATTCCGACTTTCCCGATTCCGATACCGATTCTGATACCCTCAATTATTCCGATTTTCCCGATTCCGATACCAATTCCGATACCCTCAAATATTCCGATTTTTCGATTCCGATACCGATTCCGATACACTCCAATATTCCGATTTTCCTGATTCATGTACCAATTCAGATACCCTCAATTATTCCGATTTTCCCGATTCCAATACCGATTCTGATACCCTCAAATATTCCGATTTACCTGATTCCGATACCAATTCTGATACCCTCCAATATTCCGATTTTCCCGATTCCGATACCGATTCCGATACCCTCAAATATTCCGATTTTCCCGATTCCGATACCGATTCTGATACCATCAAATATTCCGATTTTCACGATTCTGATACCAATTCCGATACCCTCAATTATTCCGATTTTCCCGATTCCGATACCGATTCCGATACCCTCAATTATTCCGATTTTCCCGATTCCGATACCAATTCCGATACCCTTAATTATTCGCATTTTTCCCGATTCCGATACCAATTCCGATACCCTCAAATATTCCCACTTTCCCGATTCCGATACCGATTCCGATACCCTCAATTATTCCGATTTTCCCGATTCTGATACCAATTCCGATACCCTCAAATATTCCGATTGTTCCGATTCCGATACCGATTCCGATACCCTCAAATATTCCGATTTTCCTGATTCCGATACCGAGTCCGATACACTCAAATATTCCGATTTTCCCGATTCATATACCAATTCCGATACCCTCAATTATTCCGATTTTCCCGATTCCGATACCGATTCCGATACCCTCAAATATTCCGATTTTCCTGATTCCGATACCAATTCTGATACCCTCAAATATTCCGATTTTCCCGATTCCGATACCGATTCCGATACACTCAATTATTCCGATTTTCCCGATTCCGATACCAATTCCAGTACTATTAATTATTCCGATTTTCCTGATTCCGATACCAATTCCGATACCCTCAAATATTCCCACTTTCCCGATTCGATACCGATTCCGATACCCTCAATTATTCCGATTTTCCCGATTCTGATACCAATTCCGATACCCTCAAATATTCCGATTTTTCCGATTCCGATACCGATTCCGATACCCTCAAATATTCCGATTTTCCTGATTCCGATACCGAGTCCGATACACTCAAATATTCCGATTTTCCCGATTCATTTACCAAATCCGATACCCTCAATTATTCCGATTTTCCCGATTCCGATACCAAATCCGATACCCTCAAATATTCCCGTTTTTCCTGATTCCGATACCAATTCTGACACCCTCAAATATTCCGATTTTCCCGATTCCGATACCGATTCCGATACACTCAAATATTCCGATTTTCCCGATTCTGATACCGATTCCGATACCATCAAATATTCCGATTTTCCCGATTCTGATACCAAGTCCGATACCCTCAATTATTCCGATTTTCCCGATTCCGATACCGATTCCGATACCCTCAATTATTCCGATTTTCCCGATTCCGATACCGATTCCGATACCCTCAATTATTCCGATTTTCCCGATTCCGATACCGATTCCGATACCCTCAATTATTCCGATTTTCCCGATTCCGATACCGATTCCGATACCCTCAATTATTCCGATTTTCCCGATTCCGATACCAATTCCGATACCCTTAATTATTCCGATTTTCCCGATTCCGATACCAATTCCGATACCCTCAAATATTCCCACTTTCCCGATTCCGATACCGATTCCGATACCCTCAATTATTCCGATTTTCCCGATTCTGATACCAATTCCGATACCCTCAAATATTCCGATTGTTCCGATTCCGATACCGATTCCGATACCCTCAAATATTCCGATTTTCCTGATTCCGATATCGAGTCCGATACACTCAAATATTCCGATTTTCCCGATTCATATACCAATTCCGATACCCTCAATTATTCCGATTTTCCCGATTCCGATACCGATTCCGATACCCTCAAATATTCCGATTTTCCTGATTCCGATACCAATTCTGATACCCTCAAATATTCCGATTTTCCCGATTCCGATACCGATTCCGATACACTCAAATATTCCGATTTTCCCGATTCCGATACCGATTCCGATACCATCAAATATTCCGATTTTCCCGATCCGACCAAGTCCGATACCCTCAATTATTCCGATTTTCCCGATTCTGATACCGATTCTGATACCCTCAATTATTCCGATTTTCCCGATTCCGATACCAATTCCGATACCCTTAATTATTCCGATTGTCCCGATTCCGATACCAATTCCGATACCCTCAAATATTCCGATTTTTCGATTCCGATACCGATTCCGATACACTCAAATATTCCGATTTGTCTGATTCATATACCAATTCAGATACCCTCAATTATTCCGATTTTCCCGATTCCAATACCGATTCTGATACCCTCAAATATTCCGATTTACCCGATTCCGATACCAATTCTGATACCCTCCAATATTCCGATTTTCCCGATTCCGATACCGATTCCGATACCCTCAAATATTCCGATTTTCCCGATTCCGATACCGATTCTGATACCATCAAATATTCCGATTTTCACGATTCTGATACCAATTCCGATACCCTCAATTATTCCGATTTTCCCGATTCCGATACCGATTCCGATACCCTCAATTATTCCGATTTGCCCGATTCCGATACCAATTGTGATACCCTCAAATATTCCGATTTTCCCGATTTTGATACCAATTCTGATACCCTCAAATATTCCGATTTTCCCGATTCCGATACCGATTCCGATACCCTGAAATATTCCGATTTTCCCGATTCCGATACCGATTCCGATACCATCAAATATTCCGATTTTCCCGATCCGACCAAGTCCGATACCCTCAATTATTCCGATTTTCCCGATTCCGATACCGATTCTGATACCCTCAATTATTCCGATTTTCCCGATTCCGATACCAATTCCGATACCCTTAATTATTCCGATTGTCCCGATTCCGATACCAATTCCGATACCCTCAAATATTCCGACTTTCCCGATTCCGATACCGATTCTGATACCCTCAATTATTCCGATTTTCCCGATTCCGATACCAATTCCGATACCCTCAAATATTCCGATTTTTCGATTCCGATACCGATTCCGATACACTCAAATATTCCGATTTTCCTGATTCATATACCAATTCAGATACCCTCAATTATTCCGATTTTCCCGATTCCAATACCGATTCTGATACCCTCAAATATTCCGATTTACCCGATTCCGATACCAATTCTGATACCCTCCAATATTCCGATTTTCCCGATTCCGATACCGATTCCGATACCCTCAAATATTCCGATTTTCCCGATTCCGATACCGATTCTGATACCATCAAATATTCCGATTTTCACGATTCTGATACCAATTCCGATACCCTCAATTATTCCGATTTTCCCGATTCCGATACCGATTCCGATACCCTCAATTATTCCGATTTGCCCGATTCCGATACCAATTGTGATACCCTCAAATATTCCGATTTTCCCGATTTGGTACCAATTCTGATACCCTCAAATATTCCGATTTTCCCGATTCCGATACCGATTCCGATACCCTGAAATATTCCGATTTTCCCGAGTCCGATACCGATTCCGATACCATCAAATATTCCGATTTTCCCGATTCTGATACCAATTCCGATACCCTCAATTATTCCGATTTTCCTGATTCCGATACCGATTCCGATACCCTCAATTATTCCGATTTTCCCGATTCCGATACCAATTCCGATATCCTCAAATATTCCGATTTTCCCGATTCTGATACCAATTCCGATACCCTCAATTATTCCGATTTTCCCGACTCCGCTACCGATTCCGATACCCTCAATTATTCCGATTTTCCCGATTCCGATACCGATTCCGATACCCTCAATTATTCCGATTTTCCCGATTCCGATACCGATTCTGACACCCTCAATTATTCCGATTTTCCCGATTCTGATACCGATTCCAATACCCTCAATTATTCCGATTTTCCCGATTCCGATACCGATTCCGATACCCTCAATTATTCCGATTTTCCCGATTCCGATACCAATTCCGATACCCTTAATTATTCTGATTTTCCTGATTCCGATACCAATTCCGATACCCTCAAATATTCCCACTTTCCCGATTCGATACCGATTCCGATACCCTCAATTATTCCGATTTTCCCGATTCTGATACCAATTCCGATACCCTCAAATATTCCGATTTTTCCGATTCCGATACCGATTCCGATACCCTCAAATATTCCGATTTTCCTGATTCCGATACCGAGTCCGATACACTCAAATATTCCGATTTTCCCGATTCATATACCAAATCCGATACCCTCAATTATTCCGATTTTCCCGATTCCGATACCAAATCCGATACCCTCAAATATTCCCGTTTTTCCTGATTCCGATACCAATTCTGACACCCTAAAATATTAAGATTTTCCCGATTCCGATACCGATTCAGATACACTCAAATATTCCGATTTTCCCGATTCTGATACCGATTCCGATACCATCAAATATTCCGATTTTCCCGATTCTGATACCAAGTCCGATACCCTCAATTATTCCGATTTTCCCGATTCCGATACCGATTCCGATACCCTCAATTATTCCGATTTTTCCGATTCCGATACCGATTCCGATACCCTCAATTATTCCGATTTTCCCGATTCCGATACCGATTCCGATACACTCAATTATTCCGATTTTCCCGATTTCGATACCGATTCCGATACCCTCAATTATTCCGATTTTCCCGATTCCGATACCAATTCCGATACCCTTAATTATTCCGATTTTCCCGATTCCGATACCAATTCCGATACCCTCAAATATTCCCACTTTCCCGATTCCGATACCGATTCCGATACCCTCAATTATTCCGATTTTCCCGATTCTGATACCAATTCCGATACCCTCATATAGTCCGATTGTTCCGATTCCGATACCGATTCCGATACCCTCAAATATTCCGATTTTCCTGATTCCGATACCGAGTCAGATACACTCAAATATTCCGATTTTCCCGATTCATATACCAATTCCGATACCCTCAATTATTCCGATTTTCCCGATTCCGATACCGATTCCGATACCCTCAAATATTCCGATTTTCCTGATTCCGATACCAATTCTGATACCCTCAAATATTCCGAATTTTCCCGATTCCGATACCGATTCCGATACACTCAAATATTCCGATTTTCCCGATTCCGATACCGATTCCGATACCATCAAATATTCCGATTTTCCCGATCCGACCAAGTCCGATACCCTCAATTATTCCGATTTTCCCGATTCCGATACCGATTCTGATACCCTCAATTATTCCGATTTTCCCCATTCTGATACCAATTCCGATACCCTCAATTATTCCGATTTTCCCGATTCCGATACCGATTCTGATACCCTCAATTATTCCGATTTTCCCGATTCCGATACCGATTCCGATACACTCAAATATTCCGATTTTCCCCATTCTGATACCAATTCCGATACCCTAAAATATTCCGACTTTCCCGATTCCGATACCGATTCTGATACCCTCAATTATTCCGATTTTCCCGATTCCGATACCAATTCCGATACCCTCAAATATGCCGATTTTTCCGATTCCGATACCGATTCGGATACACTCAAATATTCCGATTTTCCTGATTCATATACCAATTCCGATACCCTCAATTATTCCGATTTTCCCGATTCCAATACCGATTCAGATACCCTCAAATATTCCGATTTTCCCGATTCCGATACCAATTCTGATACCCTCAAATATTCCGATTTTCCCGATTCCGATACCGATTCCAGTACCCTCAAATATTCCGATTTTCCCGATTCCGATACCGATTCCGATACCATCAAATATTCCGATGTTCCCGATTCTGATACCAATTCCGATACCTTTAATTATTCCGATTTTCCCGATTCCGATACCGATTCCGATACCCTCAATTATTCCGATTTGCCCGATTCCGATACCAATTGTGATACCCTCAAATATTCCGATTTTCCCGATTCCGATACCGATTCCGATACCCTCAATTATTCCGATTTTCCCGATTCCGATACCGATTCCGATACCCTCAATTATTCCGATTTTCCCGATTCCGATACCGATTCCGACACCCTCAAATATTCCGATTTTCCCGATTCTGATACCGATTCCGATACCCTCAATTATTCCGATTTTCCCGATTCCGATACCGATTCTGATACCCTCAATTATTCCGATTTTCCCCATTCTGATACCAATTCCGATACCCTCAAATATTCCGACTTTCCCGATTCCGATACCGATTCCGATACCCTCAATTATTCCGATTTTCCCGATTCCGATACCAATTCCGATACCCTCAAATATGCCGATTTTTCCGATTCCGATACCGATTCCGATACACTCAAATATTCCGATTTTCCTGATGCATATACCAATTCCGATACCCTCAATTATTCCGATTTTCCCGATTCCAATACCGATTCAGATACCCTCAAATATTCCGATTTTCCCGATTCCGATACCAATTCTGATACCCTCAAATATTCCGATTTTCCCGATTCCGATACCGATTCCAGTACCCTCAAATATTCCGATTGTCCCGATTCCGATACCGATTCCGATACCATCAAATATTCCGATTTTCCCGATTCTGATACCAATTCCGATACCCTCAATTATTTCGATTTTCCCGATTCCGATACCGATTCCGATACCCTCAATTATTCCGATTTGCCCGATTCCGATACCAATTGTGATACCCTCAAATATTCCGATTTTCCCGATTCCGATACCGATTCTGATACCCTCAATTATTCCGATTTTCCCGATTCCGATACCGATTCCGATACCCTCAATTATTCCGATTTTCCCGATTCCGATACCGATTCCGACACCCTCAAATATTCCGATTTTCCCGATTCTGATACCGATTCCGATACCCTCAATTATTCCGATTTTCCCGATTCCGATACCGATTCCGATACACTCAAATATTCCGATTTTCCCGATTCCGATACCGATTCCGATACCATCAAATATTCCGATTTTCCCCATTCTGATACCAATTCCGATACCCTCAAATATTCCGACTTTCCCGATTCCGATACCGATTCTGATACCCTCAATTATTCCGATTTTCCCGATTCCGATACCAATTCCGATACCCTCAAATATGCCGATTTTTCCGATTCCGATACCGATTCCGATACACTCAAATATTCCGATTTTCCTGATTCATATACCAATTCCGATACCCTCAATTATTCCGATTTTCCCGATTCCAATACCGATTCAGATACCCTCAAATATTCCGATTTTCCCGATTCCGATACCAATTCTGATACCCTCAAATATTCCGATTTTCCCGATTCCGATACTGATTCCAGTACCCTCAAATATTCCGATTTTCCCGATTCCGATACCGATTCCGATACCATCAAATATTCCGATTTTCCCGATTCTGATACCAATTCCGATACCCTCAATTATTCCGATTTTCCCGATTCCGATACCAATTCCGATACCCTCAAATATTCCGATTTTCCCGATTCTGATACCAATTTAGATACCCTCAATTATTCCGATTGTCCCGATTCCGATACTAATTCCGATACCCTCAAATATTCCGATTTTCCTGATTCCGATACCGATTCCGATATCCTCAAATATTCCGATTTTCCCGATTCTGATACCAATTCCGATACCCTCAATTATTCCGATTTTCCCGACTCCGCTACCGATTCCGATACCCTAAATTATTCCGATTTTCCCGATTCCGATACCGATTCCGATACCCTCAATTATTCCGATTTTCCCGATTCCGATACCGATTCTGACACCCTCAATTATTCCGATTTTCCCGATTCTGATACCGATTCCGATACCCTCAATTATTCCAATTTTCCCGATTCCGATACCGATTCCGATACCCTCAATTATTCCGATTTTCCCGATTCCGATACCAATTCCGATACCCTTAATTATTCCGATTTTCCTGATTCCGATACCAATTCCGATACCCTCAAATATTCCCACTTTCCCGATTCGATACCGATTCCGATACCCTCAATTATTCCGATTTTCCCGATTCTGATACCAATTCCGATACCCTCAAATATTCCGATTTTTCCGATTCTGATACCGATTCCGATACCCTCAAATATTCCGATTTTCCTGATTCCGATACCGAGTCCGATACACTCAAATATTCCGATTTTCCCGATTCATATACCAAATCCGATACCCTCAATTATTCCGATTTTCCCGATTCCGATACCAATTCCGATACCCTCAAATATTCCCGTTTTTCCTGATTCCGATACCAATTCTGATACCCTCAAATATTAAGATTTTCCCGATTCCGATACCGATTCCGATACACTCAAATATTCCGATTTTCCCGATTCTGATACCGATTCCGATACCATCAAATATTCCGATTTTCCCGATTCTGATACCAAGTCCGATACCCTCAATTATTCCGATTTTCCCGATTCCGATACCGATTCCGATACCCTCAATTATTCCGATTTTCCCGATTCCGATACCGATTCCGATACCCTCAATTATTCCGATTTTCCCGATTCCGATACCGATTCCGATACCCTCAATAATTCCGATTTTCCCGATTCCGATACCGATTCCGATACCCTCAATTATTCCGATTTTCCGGATTCCGATACCAATTCCGATACCCTTAATTATTCCGATTTTCCCGATTCCGATACCAATTCCGATACCCTCAAATATTCCCACTTTCCCGATTCCGATACCGATTCCGATACCCTCAATTATTCCGATTTTCCCGATTCTGATACCAATTCCGATACCCTCAAATATTCCGATTGTTCCGATTCCAATACCGATTCCGATACCCTCAAATATTCCGATTTTCCTGATTCCGATATCGAGTCCGATACACTCAAATATTCCGATTTTCCCGATTCATATACCAATTCCGATACCCTCAATTATTCCGATTTTCCCGATTCCGATACCGATTCCGATACCCTCAAATATTCCGATTTTCCTGATTCCGATACCAATTCTGATACCCTCAAATATTCCGATTTTCCTGATTCCGATACCGATTCCTATACACTCAAATATTCCGATTTTCCCGATTCCGATACCGATTCCGATACCATCAAATATTCCGATTTTCCCGATCCGACCAAGTCCGATACCCTCAATTATTCCGATTTTCCCGATTCCGATACCGATTCTGATACCCTCAATTATTCCGATTTTCCCGATTCCGATACCAATTCCGATACCCTTAATTATTCCGATTGTCCCGATTCCGATACCAATTCCGATACCCTCAAATATTCCGACTTTCCCGATTCCGATACCGATTCTGATACCCTCAATTATTCCGATTTTCCCGATTCCGATACCAATTCCGATACCCTCAAATATTCCGATTTTTCGATTCCGATACCGATTCCGATACACTCAAATATTCCGATTTTCCTGATTCATATACCAATTCAGATACCCTCAATTATTCCGATTTTCCCGATTCCAATACCGATTCTGATACCCTCAAATATTCCGATTTACCCGATTCCGATACCCATTCTGATACCCTCCAATATTCCGATGTTCCCGATTCCGATACCGATTCCGATACCCTCAAATATTCCGATTTTCCCGATTCCGATACCGATTCCGATACCATCAAATATTCCGATTTTCCCGATTCTGATACCAATTCCGATACCCTCAATTATTCCGATTTTCCCGATTCCGATACCGATTCTGATACCCTCAATTATTCCGATTTGCCCGATTCCGATACCAATTGTGATACCCTCAAATATTCCGATTTTCCCGATTCCGATACCGATTCCGATACCCTCAATTATTCCGATTTTCCCGATTCTGATACCGATTCCGATACCCTCAATTATTCCGATTTTCCCGATTCCGATACCGATTCCGACACCCTCAAATATTCCGATTTTCCCGATTCTGATACCGATTCCGATACCCTCAATTATTCCGATTTTCCCGATTCCGATACCGATTCTGATACCCTCAATTATTCCGATTTTCCCGATTCCGATACCGATTCCGATACACTCAAATATTCCGATTTTCCCGATTCCGATACCGATTCCGATACCATCAAATATTCCGATTTTCCCCATTCTGATACCAATTCCGATACCCTCAAATATTCCGACTTTCCTGATTCCGATACCGATTCTGATACCCTCAATTATTCCGATTTTCCCGATTCCGATACCAATTCCGATACCCTCAAATATGCCGATTTTTCCGATTCCGATACCGATTCCGATACACTCACATATTCCGATTTTCCTGATTCATATACCAATTCCGATACCCTCAATTATTCCGATTTTCCCGATTCCGATACCGATTCCGATACCCTCAATTATTCCGATTTTCCCGATTCCGATACCGATTCCGATACCCTCAATTATTCCGATTTTCCCGATTCCGATACCGATTCCGACACCCTCAAATATTCCGATTTTCCCGATTCTGATACCGATTCCGATACCCTCAATTATTCCGATTTTCCCGATTCCGATACCGATTCTGATACCCTCAATTATTCCGATTTTCCCGATTCCGATACCGATTCCGATACACTCAAATATTCCGATTTTCCCGATTCCGATACCGATTCCGATACCATCAAATATTCCGATTTTCCCCATTCTGATACCAATTCCGATACCCTCAAATATTCCGACTTTCCTGATTCCGATACCGATTCTGATACCCTCAATTATTCCGATTTTCCCGATTCCGATACCAATTCCGATACCCTCAAATATGCCGATTTTTCCGATTCTTATACCGATTCCGATACACTCACATATTCCGATTTTCCTGATTCATATACCAATTCCGATACCCTCAATTATTCCGATTTTCCCGATTCCAATACCGATTCAGATACCCTCAAATATTCCGATTTTCCCGATTCCGATACCAATTCTGATACCCTCAAATATTCCGATTTTCCCGATTCCGATACCGATTCCAGTACCCTCAAATATTCCGATTTTCCCGATTCCGATACCGATTCCGATACCATCAAATATTCCGATTTTCCCGATTCTGATACCAATTCCGATATCCTCAATTATTCCGATTTTCCCGATTCCGATACCGATTCTGATACCCTCAATTATTCCGATTTTCCCGATTCCGATACCAATTGCGATACCCTTAAATATTCCGATTTTCCCGATTCCGATACCGATTCCGATACCCTCAATTATTCCGATTTTCCCGATTCCGATACCGATTCCGATACCCTCAATTATTCCGATTTTCCCGATTCCGATACCGATTCCGACACCTTCAATTATTCCGATTTTCCCGATTCCGATACCGATTCCGATACCCTCAATTATTCCGATTTTCCCGATTCCGATACCGATTCCGATACCCTCAATTATTCCGATTTTCCCGATTCCGATACCAATTCCGATACCCTTAATTATTCCGATTTTCCCGATTCCGATACCAATTCCAATACCCTCAAATATTCCGACTTTCCCGATTCCGATACCGATTCCGATACCCTCAATTATTCCGATTTTCCCGATTTCGATACCGATTCCGATACCCTCAAATATTCCGATTTTTCCGATTCCGATACCGATTCCGATACCCTCAAATATTCCGATTTTCCTGATTCCGATACCGATTCCGATACACTCAAATATTCCGATTTTCCCGATTCATATACCAATTCCGATACCCTCAAATATTCCGATTTTCCCGATTCCGATACCGATTCCGATACCCTAAAATATTCCGATTGTCCCGATTCCGATACCAATTCTGATACCCTCAAATATTCCGATTTTCCCGATTCCGATACCGATTCCGATACCCTCAAATATTCCGATTTTCCCGATTCCGATACCGATTCCGATACCCTTAATTATTCCGATTTTCCCGATTCCGATACCAATTCCTATACCCTCAAATATTCCGATTTTCCCGATTCCGATACCGATTCCAATACCCTCAATTATTCCGATTTTCCCGATTCCGATACCAATTCCGATACCCTCAAATATTCCGATTTTCCCGATTCTGATACCAATTCCGATACCCTCAAATATTCCGATTTTTCCGATTCCGATACCGATTCCCATAGCCTCGAATATTCCGAGTGTTCCAATTGTCGATTTCGATTCTGATAAATCATCCCAACACTAATAAAAATTTAACGAAGTAAAATGTAAAAGAAAGGGTGAAAAGAAAGTAAAGGATAAAATCAATAAAATAAAGGGAATGAAGACAAAAAAAGAATTCAAGAAAGTCATAACAAAAAAAACGAAGAAAGAAATGCAATGTATAAAATAATTGAAAAAAATGAAAGAAAATGAAAAAAATGAAAGAAAATGAAAAAAAAATGAATAAAAGGGAAAACGGAAAGACAAATGAAAAATGCAGAAAAGAATAAGACAGCAAAATGTGCTAAAAAAGGTGACGTAGGAATAAGTAACAGAAAAACTGACGAATAAATCAAATTCAAAAGAAAGAAGAAAAAAAATGACGAAAGGAAGGAAAAAGTATCCAAAATCAAAAATAAATGAAAGAATATTAAATAATTAAACTAGAAAGAATGATGCATGATATGAAACGGCTTAAGCATGGAGATATTACAATGAAAAAGCAATATATAGGTGTATGTATATGTATATATATATATATATATATATATATATATATATATATATATAACTCATCAGTGCCGCTAGACTAGCACCTCTCCTAAGCCGAGGATTAAACCTAGAACCATCCCCTTGACAGTCAGTAGTTCTACCGATCAACAGACGGGAGCGGCGCCCGTAAATAATCTCGCCAAATGTCTTTTTAAACAAACATCCGTCCACCACTTTTACAGTGCTCTAATCGCTTTGTTTATAAACAAAGAGTGAACGTCGCAGTTTTCAGCCAAGTAAGTAGCGGGTGAGATTATTTATGACAGTGCTCTACTCAAAGATGGGGTGTTAAAATATTTGTAGTCATCTGCATATGGTCCTGTTTCGTTGTATCACAACTAATCAGTGCCGCTAAAGAAGCACCTCTCCCAAAGCCGAGTATTGAACCTAGAACCATCGCGTTGACAGTCAGCAGTTCTATAGATCAATCCACGGGAGCGGCGCCCGTAAATAATCTTGCCAAATGTCTATTTAAACAAACACCCGTCCACCACTTTTACAGTGCTCTAATAGCTTTGTTTATAAACAAAGAGTGAACGTCGCATTTTTCAGCCAATTAAGTTGCGGGTGAGATTAATTACGACAGGGCTCTACCCAAAGAGGGGGGCTTAAAATAGGAGGAAAGAGAAAGATAAGCAATTAATCTGTAACTTTATCTTGTGGAGGTATATATATATATATATATATATATATATATATATATATATATATATATATATATATATATATATACTAGCGTTTTATCTGCGTAGTTACATGTGTTTCGATCATAACAACAATCCGACAATTTCATCTGACTTTATAGAAATTATTATTATGATGAGGAAAAAAAAAGAATATTAGAAAAAGCAATCCAATCAGACAACAGCAGCAGTAGTCAAGTTAACAAAAAAGGTTTGGAAGATAAGGGGCGAGGGGTAGTTTAAAATATTAAACCAGACACAGACAGGAGTAAAGGGAGGAGGAGAGAGAAAGTGTGAAAAAGAAGGGCGTGAAATGGATAAAACATTGATGGCAGAAGTATATATTTAATTGCCGCCCACATCGGCAATATTGGGCACAAGGCCTGGAAAGTGGGATACCCGCAGGCTCCCCTAAAGGAGGGGCACTCCTGCAATTCTAAAAATTGCCCGAGTAACCCCGTCGGCATTCCCCGGTCGGGGCGCCTCAGGCAGCAAGCAATAAACTAGCCCCACCGGAAAGCCCGGTGGCAAGACCTAGGAGGGTTGATGGCAGAAGTAGAGGGAGAGAGAAAGGGATAAGAAATAAAAGAGAAAGAGAAAGATAAGCAGTTAATCTGCAGCTTTAACTTGTGGTGGTAAGTTACGGAGTTAAATGTATCGGTTAGTCGTTGAATACATGTCATACGGAGTTTGACACGTTAATTAGCAATACGGTTTGGGAGAAGGGGGCGTTGTTTGCAATAACGAAGAGGTAGGTAGTACTGGGTTACATGGTACCAGTAGCATATGACATGACCTGACAAATATATATATATATATATATATATAACAACATCTATATTCCAAATTATGAGATATTCACATCTTCCTATTTATATTCTTTTAAGTATTTTAACATGCACACTTCATTACAGCACCTCTTTCGTCGCACAAAATCATTCATTTAATTATTATATCAATCAATGAATTTATTTCCCCCTTAACTCATCAAAAGAAAAAGCACCTATCAAATGTATAAGAAAATAAATGCACATGGACATAATTACAGGAACTAGAGAATTAGGAGAGAAGTTGCAATTTGATTTTTTTTCCTGAAAAAGGTACTTGCAACTTCGAAATAAGCATCATCAACACCAACACGCTTTTGCCAACGCAGAACAAGTGTGTTTATGCCAGAAACGTAAACGTCTTGCGTCCTGGTAGCGATGAAGCCGTTTTTGTAATCGCTTAAGTTTTGGGAGCATTTATCACGCAGAAATTAATCAAGATGCTTGAAAAAGTTGTAGTCTGTAGGTGAGAGGTCTGCAGAGTATGACGGATGAGGCAGTATTTTGTAGCACAATTCATTCAACTCTTGCAGGGTTAGTTTAGCGATATGTAGTCTGGCATTGTCGTGGGGATGATTGGGCCTTTTCTATTGCCAAATGCTGGATGTTGTTGTCGGACTTTCTGATGCATTTCATCCATTTGCTGACAGTACTTCCCCAACGTAATGTTAAAAAAACTGTAATGGGTGAAACCAGTCGCAGACCATTAAACAGTCAGCATGACTTTCTATTTGTGCAACTCTGATTTCGGGAAGTGTCGTGGAGTTTCGCCGGCGTCTAACTACTGAGCTGAGTTACGCCGATTGTCGTAAGGAACCCACTTTTCCTTGCAAGTCAAAACCCGGTCGAGAAACGGATAGTTCTTGTTGCATAAAAGAAGGAAAGATGACACTTAATAACAGCGTTTCTTTTGGTTATCGTTCAATTTGCGAGGCAGCTATTTATCAAGTTTTTCTCTTTCTAATCTCTCTCAAGTGGTGGGAAACCGTCGTATATGTTACGTCTAATTTAGAAGCAAATTCTCGAATAGTTGTGCGTGGATTAACTTCGACTAGGGCTCTTAATTGATCGCTGTCAACATCCGTTGGTCGACCATTATGCTTATGATCTTCAAGGCTCTCGTCGCCGCCATGAAATTTCTTAAACCATCTTTGTGCTGTGCGTTTAGTAGTGGTTCCTGGGTCAAACGCTTCGTTGATATCAAGGTTTATTTCAGCAGTTTTTCGGTCTAGCTTGAATTGAAATAAGAAAATTGTGATATTTTGCTTTTTTCCATCTTAACGTTCTGGAAAAGACATAATTGTTTTAAAACGATTGTAATTTAAACGATTAGAAAGAGCGATAAACACTCTTAAAATGATATATAAGTTAAAGGTATTATAACGGGAACTTATTTGAAAATACATCATTTGAAATCAAAATTAAAAATTCTGCAAAAAAATTTCTTGTCAACTTAATATGATAATTAAATGAATGACTTTGCATTACGAAACAGATGCAGTCAAGAATTGTGCGTGTCAGCTTACTTAAAAGAAATAAATGGTAAAATTGGTAAACATTTTGAAATTTTAGAATATAGACTTTTGTAATTTATTGTGTTATATGGTCTGTAATTATATCGAGTTTCTCTAAATAAAAGGATTGGTATAAATAAATGGTGCAATATAATTGCACTTCCTACCGCACAGACACACACACACACACACACACACACACGTATATATATATATAAAGCCAATGCAATGCGGAGAAAGACCGGAATTATGAAAGTAAAGAAAGAAGAACAAACAAATGTAGACGGGTATGCTTGAGTAGAGGGCTGTCTGTTTGTTCTTGTTTGTTTGTTTCTTTGTTTACCCGTCTACATTTGTTTGTTCTTCTTTCTTTACTTTCACAACTCCGGCCTTTCTCCGCATTGTCTTCGGCTGTAAAAAAAAAAAAGTCTATATATTCCATTTACCAACAATGCTTCAAGCAAACTACTACCTACTCATATATATATATATATATATATATATATATATATATATATATATATATATATATATATATATATATATACTGTGTATATCCGGCGTTGTCAGGTAAAAAAATATTGACTGGTGGAGAGTTTCGTCACATATTATTGAAAAAATAACAAATATCTTAACTTCTTTCAGTTTTTCTGAAAGTGGATGACATGTTGGATTTATGGAAGAATAAAATACATATTTTTGTTAAAGAGAAATTAGTTTAAAGGAAATTAATAATAATTACAGATTGAATAAATAAATATACTTCTGTTTTTAAAGGCAACTAGTGCAAGCTACTAATAATCGAAAATATACTAAATTAAATATAAATTAAATAAAAAATCGATTAAATAAATCAACTTTAAATATATTTCTAAATAGAATAATGAAGACAATCCTATCAAAAAAACAATTAATAGCATGGAGCTTATCATTAAAATAGATTTTCTTTAATGCAATATGCAAGCGAAGTTACTCTATGAATGTAGATTCCTTTTGAAAAAATAGTATACATATAGTAAGTATATATATATATATATATATATATATATATATATGATATAAAGCTTAATGTCTGTGTGTGTGTGTGTGTGTGTGTGTGTGTGTCTGGTCACGAATAGGCTCCTATATGGTTGACTATTTTAAAAAACTGATTACATATGATGACAGAAAATGTATCGAGACACAGGAATAGGTATGTTTGATCTGGCAGAACGATGGTTCATTAAAATTGTGGGGTCCGCGTTCGCGCTTGGTCCACAAAGTATGGAAATAAAAAAAATTAAAAATTAAAAAAAAAAACGTTTACAAGTGTTTTTGATATAGATTTACATAAGAATACTTTGATAAGTATATTTTAACTTAAATAGGGATGGTATAATAAAATTGTGGGGGTCTGCGTTCGTGCCTGACCTCCATAGAATGGAAATAGGCACAAACTTTAATAAAGACTTTTCATATCTATCTGCGTAAGTATACTTTGATAATTATGTTTCAGTTTGAAGAAATATGGTATAATAAAATTATGGGGTGTTCGTTCGCACCTGACCACCATAGAATGGAAATATGTCACAAAGTTTAACAAGGTTTTTTAATATAGATCCACAGAATATTGTGATAAGTGTTTCAGTGTGAACAGGTATGGTATAATAAACTATGGGGTTTATCTATTTTATTTTTACTTTCATCATATTTTGCTTTGGTTTTGATACCCCCAAATTCAACCCAAATTTACAACTCTTCCTTTTCATAACCTATCATACTTTCATAAATCAGTCCATTTTCTGTAAGCTGTTTTAGAACCTAGTAAACGACGGGTACTTTTGCTAGTATATAAATAATTTGTTTTTATTTTTTGTTGTTTTTTATGTATCTTTATTTATATTTTTATTAGTTAATACCTTATTTATTTTGTCGAAATTATATAAGAAGAAACGGTTAAGGATATATAGATCAGCTACCTAGGATGTACATTCATGCTTTGCTCTTTGGTCATTATATGAACAAATTATCGGTTCAGTAAATATGTATGAATATATGTATATAAGTGACGTTTAATGTGTGTATACGCATAGAATAATCCAACCTTCCTACCCGCATATTTATGAATTCTTTCCAGAGTAAGAAGGAACCTAAAGTTCTTTCCTTCTTCACTTGTATGTGGTCTGTAGCCTGTTTCCTCGGCAATTTTTTTTAACCAAATCCTGATAATGCCTGAAAATGTGGTAATCCTGGTAATCCCTGAAATGTGGACGAAACGTTGATTACTATTTATTGATTTCAGGTTGTCCTTCTTATTCGCATATATATATATATATATATATATATATATAGAGAGAGAGAGAGAGAGAGAGAGAGAAAGAGAGAGAGAGGGGGATATATATATAGAGAGAGAGAAAGAGAGAGAGGGGGGATACATATATATATAGAGAGAGAAAGAGAGAGGGGGATATATATATATAGAGAGAGAGAGTGTGTGTATGTGTGGTGTGTGTGTGTGTGTGTTAGTGTGTGTGTGTGCGTAAGAGAGAGAGAGAGAGGGAGAGACAAAATAGGGATAGGGAGAAAAAAATCATAACGTCCGTTTTCAGTATGAAAATTAATTTTCGAAAGAGTCTAACTTTTGTATATGTTAATCAAATTGTAACAAAACAAACAGATAGTAATACGACTTTATTGTAATATATACATATATATATATATATATATATATATATATATATATATATATATATATATATATATATATATATATAAGCAAACATAGTGTCGGTATGGAAATAGGTAATACACGAATAAACTATAGAGAGAGAGTGAGAGAGAGAGTAGGGGGAGAGAGAGAAAAGTTGCGAATCATTTCGTTGAATATAATGTCTCGTATGATGAGCACAGACTAAGCACTAAGCAACATACTAAAGGGGACAGGTTCATCGGGTGCATTAAACTTTGAATATCATTTCATATCTGAAATGAGTGACGAGCATGTCAGAAAGAGATGCACCGATGTAAGAAGAAGATGTCATTAATCCAAATGTCGACATCTGATTAGAAAACAACGTTGGCGATGAGAGAAGGCTTTATGAGACACACTTGGGCGTGGCTTTTTTTGTTTTATATATATATATATATACATACGGGGAGTTAATTGAATCTGGACATGGAACAGGGGTATCAGCTTTTTTAAATGTTCGGGAAAGCTATTCGTAGCTTTGCTATTGGCGTCATCACCGTATTAAAAAAATAAATCAAAGAAAACTTCAGTCAACGTGATATTACTTTTCACGTCTTAAGTCTGGTAGAGAATGATATGGGTAGATTGCTGTTTTTCCTGCAAGAAAGAGATGTTTTCATCCCTTTGTCGTGTTGATTAGTTTTATCGTACTGTTTCGGGTATTTTTTTTTTTAAGAAGGATTGATAATTTTTATCACCTTCTGTCTTATTCTCGCGACTTTCAAAGTCGATGTAACCTCCGATGTTTTGTTTTTTGGTTTTTTTACAAGGTGGTCACCACTTATCAAGGCCCGGAAGCCACTTAGGGATAAGGGTTATTGTAAGTACAGTACGTTAATGTGGAGATTTAATAAAGTGTCTACTTAAGGGGGTGGTTCATCAGGAATTTGTTTACGTTGGACTTGAAGACATCCAGGTTGTAATCAGGTGGGAAGCAAGCAGACGGAACAGAGTTCCACAGGCGTGCAGTTAGGTGTATCTTGCCGAACTCGGGAATCTTTCTGTCGAACTCGGGAGTCTTTCTGCCGAATTCGGGAATCTGCACAGAATTTTGCACAGAAACGTTTAATTAATAATTGGGGATAGCTTACCCTTGTTCCGTCAGCCATTATTAGGTAGAAGTCTTAAGTGATTAGTAATTGAATTCTTAATATCTCCCGCATTGACGATATAGCATCCTGGTTGTTTTGGGCACTGGTGTTTTAACGGGGTTTATGAACATGCTTTTCAGGAAACGAACGAAAACAGACGTAAAAATCGTGAAGTTTTAAAATCAAAAATATCTATCTTTGATTGAAACAAGTATCCTACAGTAATTCAAGAACGATAACTGTTTTTGTCTCATTATCAGCTTGTGCGGACTGAACACGTATAGATAAAATTGATAATCGTGCACGGTGAATGAAATAAATAAAGATGCAACCCGTAAAACCTGGAATGACAAGAATCGCTTTCCTCTATCTTTCTCATTTAATAGAGGACGTCATAGTTTTAAGAAGTGTTTTTGGATGACGTTATCCAGTGTGCGCGGGGGGGGGGGGGGGAACTAACAAACTTGCAACAAGATCCACAGATCTGCCACTTCTATGCCGGGCAACGCCGAGTAAATTTTATTGTAAATTTTATTGTAAATTTTTCATTTAGATTAGTTTTTAACGGTTTCAATGGAACAAATAGGATTTTTTATTTTTTTATTTTTATTTTTTTTTTTTTTTGCCTTTTAATCTATCACTCCATTGTTGGTAGTCAACCAAGAGCAAATAAATATCCCCCATGATGTGGGGGGGGGGTAAAAAAATTTAAGATAATTCCGCGGAGGAGGGTGAACAGAAATGACAGAAAATTCTCATCTTTGGCTATATCTATATATTAATACGATAGAGTGTGTGTTAGTTTATATGTCACGTATATATCTTTTATCTTCCTAGTAACTGTCGTGTAATTGTTTTGACTTTCCATTTCTTGTAATTTATCCAAGAATTTTTTGGGTTTCGATTATAGCTGATAAAAACTCAAGTTATATATATATATATATATATATATATATATATATATATATATATATATATATATATATTTCTTCATAAGTTTTGGTTTCGATTCAAGTTGATGCACCCAAGTCATAAAGTCATATATATATATATATATATATATATATATATATATATATATATATATATATATATATTATATTATATTATATTTGAAATCACAACTTTATAATATATAAGAATTAATAGAAAATTGACTCTATAAAAATATATACGAAATCTGCATGAATCAAAATATCATATTTAAGCTTATTTTACGAGCGAACTAGGACGGACGTCCCTGCTAGCTTAGATAAATACTTTTACAGTTTTAGCCACAATAATATCAGGGTGTCTCCATTTGTGCTGAACATCCACAGAATACCAAAATCAATATATTATATGTGAAAAAGTCCGCTGTGGAATTTCCACAGGTCCCGCTAGTTGTTATGATTACAAATGTACAAATTTAAACAGTAAAAAAAAAACATTAAAAAAAAAACACGTAGAAACTACTGCAAATTATTTTTCCTTGTTTTCTGTTTCAAATATTAGGGAGGACTTGAAGACGTTACCATTTTGCATGCACATTTTTCAATAAGAAGGTTATAATAAAAATGGGAGCCGCCATTTGTTTTTTTACTCGTACAAATTTAAATAAGCGTTAGCTAGTAAACTTTTGGGCAGCGGCGGTGAAATTAGCGACTACGTGCAAAATATATCAACTATGAATGAGGGGTGATAATAAAGTTTTTTAGATTTTTTTCGGGGTTATCTTAAACTCAAGCGAGAGAAAATACTCGTATTTGGCTAAATAAAAGTGACGATTACAAACGCGAAGCTTTAAAACAGAAAACACTTAAAACATCAAAAACCACATAGATATTATTCCAATTTATTTTATCTATTTGGGGGTGTTATTTTGCAACTGGGGGAGGGGCAAACACTTAAAACATTTGTTATTTCTGAAGCTTACGAACCGTGTAGAAAGAATAACGTTATTATTTAAAAGCCCATTTTAATATAGGAAACGGATTGCTCTCTTAATTAACTAGTCTGTACTTTCCGATAACAATCTAAAAAAAAAAAAAGAATACGATATAATTTCAATTTAACTTAAACATCATATCCAAAACAGTAGCACGGTTTTTATACTGCATAAGTACTAAATAAGTAAAAAACGAAAATGTAATCGCCCTAAAAAAGAAGAATCTGCATTTTGAAGGGGTAGTAGAAGAATAACGCCTCTAACTATTTAGATGTTTTAATTATTTTTTTAAGCAGGAACAAACGCACATTGGAATTTTTTTTTTAATATTAACCCCCTAAAAATATTATCAACTAAATTAATCCATTCAGCAACGACGCATATAACAAAATTTTTCTGAACACGATAAAAATGAAATTTGAAAATTCAAATCGATTAAAAATACACTTAAAACACTAAAAACGCGTAGAAATATATCCATTTTAGAGAAAATATATTGATCCAGTTTCTTTTCCAAATTATTATTTTTTTTGTGTAAAAGTATCAGACAACCAAGTAAAATGTTAACGAATTATTTAAAAACATATTTGATCAGAATAAATTTAACTGACTAAATGCTGCCTCAGTCAAGAAAATTTTTCTTTTCTTTTTTTTTGTATGCTTGTATTTACTATTAAACGGATCTTAAAGTAAATTCTTCCTTCCGAGAGAACTCTGACAGCTTCTGCACAAAATGATTAAATGCTAGCAACAGAAGTAAAATTTATCTTGTGTACTTTTTTATCTATCTATTTTTTCAATAAAG
>NC_136487.1:69536406-69788906 GCF_053919585.1 Euprymna scolopes
CCTAAAGTTACATTTAAATAACAATTTTCTATTGTGCGGAATTTCTTTTTGCCTCCTCAATTTGAAGTTATTTTTTTTAATTGACGTGAATACTAGAATATTTTAATTAAAAGTCAAATACTAACAGGTAACATTATAGAAGAATAAAAGGCCAATCAAATGAGGTATTGTTTGTTTAAACAGTTACATTAAATTTAGCTTAAATTTGCGGTTTTTGAAAAAATTACAAGTGCGGACTTTCTTTGTGCCTATATATATATATATATATATATATATATATGTGTGTGTGTGTGTGTGTGTGTTGTGTGTGTGTGTGTGTGTGTGTGTGTGTGTGTGACAGAAAGAGACAATGAAAGATAAATTAATATTCTACACCAAGAGAAAGAAAATAGATGGCTAAGTTGATCAACAGGACTACATTTCATCTTTTCTGTCCTCAGTCAATAAAGGAAAGAAGTCATCGAAAGCCATTTTTAATGTTGTCCGGTTCAGAAAATAATGTTCTCTTTATTTAGAATTGTAAGTGTCCAACATTAAATCCAACCTTGTGTCTAACTATCCTAACTATTACTGGAAAGATAAGTATTACTAGATAGATAGGCAGATCGATACATATTATTTTCGAATTAACTATAACGCGAGAAGTATCAATTCCGAGGAGAGAGGCTGAATTTGTAATTGTACTGAATAGTAAAAATCAGGAAATATTAGTCGTAAATAAAAAGTTAAAAAAAAAAATGTTAAAACGAAAATCGCGCCGGCCATTAAAGCTTAGAAGTCAGAAGTTGCATGTTTATTTCACACTGCGTTTAACTTTATGATGAGACAATTATAACACGTCTCCAGGCAGTTAATGCCGGCAAGAGGCAAAAGAGAGGAAAACGAAACGAAATATGAAAACGGTCGAAAGATTCGCTACATGAAGTTGTTGTGGGTTGAGTAACGGTGGAGGGGGAGGGGATATTACGAGAAAGCGGAAAAAGTAACTAAAAACTAAGCATGGGTGATGGGAGTGGGTTACTGTGTGTGTTTTTTTTATTTATTTTATGTTCAAAATTGCCGAAATCTTGCTGCAGGCAAATTCTCGTCCTATTAATGAGACAGTGTGTGTTTGTGTACATGTACTTTTTTGCGCTTAACGATTTCCATAATATATATATATATATATATATATATATATATATATATATATATATATATATATATATGTATATATGTATGTATATACATATATATATATATATGTATATATATACATATATATGAACTTATGTATGCATCTGTTTGCATCTACACACATAAAATTATATATATATATATACTATTTATATATATATATAATTTTATGTGTGTAGATGCAAACACATGCATACATAAGTTCATATATGTATACATGTGTGTAAATATTTGTATATATGTACACGATATAAACGTACGAAACCACACACACACACACACACACACACATATATATATATAAGTGTGTGTGCAAATATGTTTACGCATATGCGTATTTATCTATGTATAATATCACATTTGCAATTTTGTACATATATATATATGTGTGTGTGTGTGTGTGTGTGTGTGTGTGTGTGTGTGTGTGTGTGTGTGTACCAAACTCGTCTGTTTATATTTATTCTACAGATTTGAAACTTGATATGTAGGGTATTTGGACCTGTTGAACAAATTCGATTTGATATTTAGCCGGTTAAAAATTGCTTCTAAACGGAAAAAAATTTAATAAAAAGTTGGCACTTGTCAGGTGCAGATCGACTTAAATTTTTCTTGTACGCATGCGCAAATATACATTCATGCGGTAAGTAAAGTTTTTTTTTTCTTTTTTGAAAGATTTTATATGCGTATAAATTTAGGTCATACGGTTACAGATAAGGCTGGAGGGCTATATGTTTTGGTTCAGATGGCACCCAAGTTATATGCAAAGCATTCTCAACAAACACTGGTCAAGCCTCAACCACTATTAACAATGTTTGCCTACACGCTATCCGTACCTAAAACTATACACAAATTCTATGAACAAAGTTTCGTTGCTAGAATTGCCTGTCATTGGAATACAATACGTCTGGATTGATTTGTTACTATATTATGGTACTTTTCAAGTTTAATGTAAACAAGTTTCTGTTGTGTCGTCCTCTTAAAAAATCATATTATACTCAATTTCCACCATTACTGATCATTACAGTGTTGTCTCACTGACCACCTGTTACTTATCGACCTTTCTGCTCGAGTGGCCTTCGGGCTTGATAAGTGACGAAATTCGTGTAAAAAATATGTATACATATACAATTTCTTTCGAAGATATCATAAATATCAGTAATTCTTTCGACAGTTATTATAACTTACACTTTACAAATTATTATATTAACTACATTATTATAACTTAAACTTTACAAAATCGATATTTCATTTTGAATAGCCCGTTCTTTGTGCCACCATGTTCTTTAGAATGATAAACGTTAATATGGTATAATCTCTTCAGTAAAATACTTAACTTGACTAGTAAAATTGGGGTAATGGAAACAATATAGAATAATGGATTACATAGCAGAATGACGCTATAATACAATGTAGAGCAGAGCATTATTTTATAATATATAATTGATATTGATTATTAAATTTGGCGCCGTAAAGCGATGGTTGCTCCAAAAATGGTAGGAATTAACTTATTTGAGAGGATGGGTATTAAAGCTTGGTTCTGGAGTGCGTTATCTTTTGCTTTTTTTTTTTTTTTTTTTTTTTTTTGCTTTTTTTTCAGGAACCCCAGCGATCATCATGGAGTGGACGAAGTTGGAACGCGCTTCCCAGGAGACCCCATCTCCTTGAGAGGAGATCTGCATTGGCCAGCACGGTCCCCTAATTTATTCCCATGCGACTATTTTTTATGAGAATATCTAAAATCAATTGTTTACAACGATCGTCCTAGCACCTTGTCACACCTGAAAAACAACATTCGTCAAGCTGTCACCAACATGCCCATTGATATGCTTGAAAGAGTTGATCGAAACTTCAGAGTTCGATTAAACCAATGTATAGAGAAGAATGGACGCCATCTTACTGATATTACTAAATAATAACATCCATATCGCTATAATCGATAATTGAAATTCAATAACCGAAATAATTCTATGAAAGAAGGAGCAAGTCGTTTTGATCAAAGTTAACACCTTACACAGCCTAACATCACATGCGCATTTGAGAAGTTTTATTACCACACAACTCGAAAGACCCGACATATAAAATCAACAGCAGGTTCTTTGATATGACAGGGGCGTGTTCAAAATGAATGTTTCTGTTTAAAGCACAATTGCACCATAATACTTGACTTTTTCGTTTTAAACTTAAATTTAAGTCATTATCATCGCACAAGCAGTAAGGGCAGTCATATAAAACCAACAGGGGGTTCTTTCATATAACAGGAACGCGTTCGAAATGAATGTTTCTATTTAGCGCGCAATTGAACCATGATACTTGTCGTAAGATCGAAATTTTTGCATCATGGATTCTTGCAGTATTATATTACGATGTGAGATAACACTATTAGGACCAGTATCGTAATACCGTAGAATAAGCAGAAGTACTAGTAATGCACAACTCATGTGATTATCCATATTGGACACCATCGGATAATAAGCTCCGTTTGCCCTTTATCCTATCCACGTAAACTTTCCGTTTAATATATCTTCCTTACACCTAATCCGTGTTCCGTGTCTTCCTTCCGTGGTCCCAATGTTGAGTCCACATGAATACTTGACTTTTCCAAACTTTAATTATAGCCATTATATATAAATATATATATATATATATATATAAAATCAACAATATGTTTTCTACAGTGCAATGTAGATTACAATGTATTGTGGACTAAGTCACTGTAGGGAGGCATGTGAGCTTCCTCCCGTTGCACAGCGATGGTTCCCCAACTATAACAATTAATCAATCGATTTGATTGAAAAATGGCCGATTTCACCGATTTCGATGACAATAAAATATGGGAGTGTGAAACATTCGTTGATCATCATTCAATCCCGTGCAACGTCGAATTTATCTTCTAGTTTTAGTTAAATGTGTTTATGCTTCAAATTATTAATAGATCCATATGTGTATTTAAGCTTCAACTAAGTTAGTTATATTGTAAAAAATATTTACATGAACCCGGAAGTAATTTCATGCTAATGTCACATAGAAGCAAATGCGCCCCTCGAGAAAAAAATGTCAATTCGGGTGAAATTGGCATTGAGAGTAATACAAATATATGTAACGTTGTACACACGTTTACACACGTGACCCACACGTTGTATGCAGTCTACGTTGCAAGTAACATATGACAAGTAATAACTCGACTCCTTTTTTTTTGTAAGAACATTTTTTCTCATTCTCCCGCCATACATGACTTCAATCACGTTTCTAACGCGATCGTCTGTCTGTGCACTCGCTCTTTTTGTAGTCCTTTTCCTTCAGACACGGCTCGGTATTTGCATACGCGCGTCCGCGCTCTGTTACATTAAGGGGGAAATTCGGATTCCTCTATATAGTGTCGTATCATACAAACACTGATTCTATTTAACCGATAACTGAGACCATAGATACTACTAATAATAATATTACAACTAGCAATGTAAATGCTACTATTACTACTACTACTATTACTACTACTACTACTACTACAGTTAGAGTGCATGTGAGAGTAATGCCATTTAAGGAGCCCTCTGAACTCACGAAATTTCCCAAGCTGGGATCTAACGCACGGATGCAGTTTCATGTCATGCTTGAGAAAATAAAAGAAAAAGAAAATAAAAGAAAAAGAAAATGATGGAGTTTTAATTTCTAAAATCTCATACTTTCATAGATGTTGAAATGGCAATATTATTCGATAGCTATTGAGTATTGCTTTGTCTAAATATATATGTGGATGTCTGAAATGTCTATGTTTATGCATGTATTTTTTTGTATTGCTGCTTGAAGTGGCTAGCCAGGCAGGAAGATGGTAGAGTGGTGTAGGCATAGCGATTCATGCTGTCTTACTTGGCCTTTTGGCCAAGATCAAAGTCTAGATTTCCTATCCTGTCCCACGTTCACTTGGCTAGGCCAGACGGACCATAAATTAGTTATGGCCCGGCTGAAGCTAGTAAATAGGCCTAAGTTAGCGGGGTACTGGAAGTTAAACACCTCCCTTCTGGAGATACAAGACTTCCAAGATCAGTTAAGAGAATTGATTAAAAAGGCACTAGTGGGGGCGGTTACCGGGAGTAAGTGGTGGTTGGGTCTCAAAGCCAAGATCAGAAGCTTTTCCGTCAAGTATGTCCAGCGCCTCGCACTAGATAAGGCCAAGACGAAGAAGCAGCTAGAGCAGAAACTAGCCCAGGCTACGGGAGTGAGTGATAGGGTTAGTCAGGAACTAGCTAAGCAGGACCTTCTACGCGAGACTAGCGAGCGTTACGAAGGCCAAGTAGTTAGAGCTAGGCTTAGAAAGATAGGCAACGAAGCAGTCAATTCTGATGCAGATGTGCGCCGTGAGGTTTCTAGGCGTGGCTCGGACAAATACATTGCGAAAGTCAAACATCCGGATGGAGGCACCCTGGAATCGACTCGGGAGATGTGCGAGGGGTTTCGAGAACATTTCGAGGAGCGTTTTACGCAGCAGCCCGATCTTCCGGTCCTTGAGTTTAGCGACTATTTGGCCGACTCTCCTCGCCTCGAGGCGGCTAGAGCGGCTAGTTGCGAGGGCCGGGTGACAGAGCGGGAGGTCTTTACTGCGCTGAAGCAGGTCAGCTGTGACAGATCGCCAGGAATTGATGGTCTGCCATACGAACTGTACTTGAGGCTGTCGCCCATGTTTCTGCCTTTTCTGACGGAAATCCATCCCAGGGCAGGTGACCAAGGGAGTGATCACATTGCTGAAGAAAGGTGACGGGCATGGAGGGGAAGAGTTAGACGACTACAGGCCCATAACTCTGCTAAACACAGAGTTGAAGATTTTGGCCAAGGTCCTGTCGAATCGGCTACAGGTTGTTATCGACAAGTTGGTTTAACCGGAACAGAACTACGCTGTAAAGGGGAGATCGATTCAGAACAACTTGCACCTGATCCGCACGATCCTAGAGGGGGGAATAGATGACGACATGGAAGCCGCGCTGATCAACTTAGATCAGTCCAAAGCTTTCGATAGGGTCGATCATCGTTTCCTACCATCTGTCTTAGAGGCCACCGGTTATAAACCGGACTTTTGCAAGTGGATCTCCATAATGTATCGACAGCCCATGGCTGTCGTGCAAGTCAACGGAAAGCGCTCGAAACCCTTTGTTATCTCTCGGTCGGTTCGTCAGGGTTGTCCGCTGTCGCCCCTGCTTTATGTCCTGGCTTTGGAGCCTCTTCTCCGCAAGCTGAGACATAGGGAGGCAAATTCGGCTCTGCGCGGAATGGCTCTGCCTGGCGGCTCAGCTGCCAAGGTATCCGCGTTCGCCGATGATGTCACGGTCTTCGTGTCGGGCTTCAGAGACATTAAGGTCGTGTCGGAGGCACTCACACAGTACGAAAGAATCACGGGGGCCAAGATAAACCGCAACAAGTTGGTAGGACTGCGGTTGGGCGCATGGAGTGGCAACGCAAACCTCCCAGCGCCCTTCAGCTGGACAGATGACCCGGTCCGGATCCTTGGCGTGTGGTTCGGACCGGGTCTCCAGCTTGACAAGAATTGGTTGGAGGTACGGTCAAAGGTGGAGGCTGCAGTCAATTCGTGGCTTCCTAGGAAACTTTCCTTAAAGGGTAGAGCTGAGGCGTGCGCCACTTACGTCTTTCCTCTCATCCTTTACCGACTGGCCGTACTTCCCCTGCCTGCACAACACCTAAAAGCTCTTGTCGAACTCTTGTCCTCGCTCCTTTGGGACAGAGGAAGACACTGGGTGAGCAGACAGGTCTGTATTCAACGTCCGTGTGAGGGAGGCTTGGGAATGCCGGACTTGAAGTGTCATCGAGATGCTGAGAGGCTGGCCTTCCTGAGCCACTATATGCAGGAGGACAACCGTGGCACCCCGTGGTTACTATCGCCTTCCCCGACCTTGTTCTCGACCCCTCCATCGAGAGCCGTCGCAGGCCGCGGGGAGAATCTGCCTACATGAAAGAGTGCCGAGCCGCGCTAAAACGACTACCAAGGTCCAGTGACCTTGTGGCTGCTACCCGTAGGGAACTCCACAGGGATCTAGTGAAGGGGGCCGCCGACGACCCGCTATGCGCGCGTTTGGGGTGGCAGCAGAGTGAGATCCGCTCCGCGTGGAGCTGGGCGCCAGGTTCGAGTCATCTGAACAATTCGGAGTTCTCTCTGACCTGGAGATTGGCCCGAAATGCACTTCCACTCAACAACATACAATGCAGTTCCGGGTTTTTGGAGTCGCCTGATTGTCCCCGTTGTGGGACAACGGCCGTAGAAACTACGGATCACGCTTTCTTCGATTGCCGCAAACTCCGCCAGTACTGGTCGTATGTCAGCGGAGTGACGGCTCGCATCGATCCTGAGCTTCCTCGCCCAATTACTGTATCCAATGTTGTGGACAACGTGAGGCCGCCGTGGGACCGGGAAAGACAAATGGTCTACGTTACGATCCTGGCCGTAGCGAGAATGGTGATTTGGACGTCGTGTCTGCAAGGTTGCCGGGGGGGGGGGGTGTTGTCTTTTTCTGATCAAGATCTGATCGCTTTCTTTAAACACCAACTACGGGTGAAGATCAGATGTGATAGAAGAAGGCTGCATCGCGCTGCATTTGACAGAAGATGGATACATGTAGCAAGTCTGTGTGTACGAAGAGGAGCCAAATTTGAATACGTGTTCCCCGCCTAGGTGTGGAACGCGCAGTTCTGTAAAGTAAAATTAAACAAGTAGCCTCTCAGCTAGCTGAGTGTGTGTTCCATCCCTCCCCGATTAGGAAGCCTCCAAGATCCCCATCCCCTCTTACCTGCAATTTTTATTTTCACCCCTTCCTCTAAATTTTACCCATCTTGGAGAAAAAGAAATACAAACTAACCTCCATCCCTTACCCACAAAAATTTATTTTCTCCATTCACCCCCATCTAGAGGGCATCCCCACCTAGAGACTGACACGCAGAAGCGAGGTTCCTTTTACAAACCTAGTGGAACGGGCAGTCTATCAACTAGACGGGGTTGGGAGAGTCCTACTAATCACCTTTTGTTTTTTCTTCCCCCCGCCCTCGACACAAATGAATTATTGTACCATTTTATTGTTATCTTTTTTGTTTTTACACGTCAATAAAAAATGTTTTAAAAATTGGGGGTTAAGTAGGACGTCCCCCAATATGAAAGGGTGAATGCGGTATTATGGTGAAAGAAGATACTAGCTGGGAGAAACTTTTGACTTTGTTTAGTTCTGGAGTGACAAGGATGACCAACGACCCCCACAATCCCCCCTTTTGAGTTGGCCATGTGCCTAAGTTTTTTGTTCATCGTTGATTTTGACTGTATTTTTTAACATGAATGAAAGATTTAATATCTCAAAGTGTAGTATCTGTTCCGGCAGATACTGCAAGCAAAGACTAGCTATGACTAGCAAAGACCATATGTGAGGGTAACCCGACATATCTGACCTTGGTCACTGAGGGGGCAACCCTTCATACCAACAGTTTCTAATCCAGCTCCCACTTCCCACCTCTCGGGAGCTGGTCCCCTTTTTCCCTTCACTCCTCACATTAAAAATCGGCCTTGTGCCTAATTTGCTCGGTGAGGGAGCAAATAAATACCTACTGCAAGCAAAGACCATATGTGGGGGAAACACCACATATAAGACCTCGGTCAATGTAGGGGTAACCCTTCATA
This sequence comes from Euprymna scolopes, assembly GCF_053919585.1. Lineage (NCBI taxonomy): Eukaryota > Metazoa > Mollusca > Cephalopoda > Sepiida > Sepiolidae > Euprymna > Euprymna scolopes. The sequence goes on from NC_136487.1 coordinate 69,545,246, forward strand.
CCAATTGCCACTATCCAGCTCCCCTACTCCCCGGGGAATTGATCCCCATTTCCCTTCACTCCTCACTTCAAAAATCGGCCTTGTGCCTAATTTGCTCAGTGGGGGAGCAAATAAATACCTCAAAATGTAGTATTTGTTCTTTGGATGCGGCACTTCCATTTCTCGTTCTCTTTCAGTGGAGGAGAAATCCTTCACGACTGAGACAATTTTTATTTTTGTACCTTTTCTCCACGTTAAAAAACGACCCTGGTGTCTAACTCTGTCCCGTGGGGAGGCATTGTAAATAGGTACAATACAAAATTATACCAGGAAACTTATCATTATGTTATCTTCCTCTATATCCTCCCCCTTCTACCATCTTCCTCACTCTCCTTTTTCTCTGCGTCTCTGTTTCTCCCTCTGTCATTCTCTTTCCCTGCCTCTCACCTCCCTCTTGTGTTTTCCTTTCGGATCTTAGCGATGAGTAACAATCAAGCAATCATCTTCCTATGTATCGATGTTTATTCATGAACTTCTTTCCAACGTAAAGAGGGAGGAAGAGGATATATAGAGTAATAGATAGAGTAGTTTTTTTTCTTTTTAATTTACATGCACCTTTAAACTTGTGGTCCATGGTCCCGGGCAAATCCAGGTGGTCTTGCTTAACTATACTAAAGAATATAACGGCTAAATAGTATTTGGGGCGCGTCTTCGTCAAATTCTCGTGGCATCTTCTTTCCAACTATATTCCCACACATAACAATTTTTATATGAATGTATTAAATCAGCACCATTTTTTATTACCCTACATAATGCGTACACGGGCATATATATATATATATATATATATATATATATATATATATATTTATTTATATATATATATGTGTGTGTGTGTATTAGCATCTAAATATATACATATATATAGAGATATGACTATATATATATATATGCATATATACATGTATATATGTGTGTGTACATATAGATACATGAATATATTTTTAAATGTATACTTATATATCTACATAAATGTGTTTATATACAAACACACACACATATATACATATATATATATATATATATATACAAAGACATATACAGATATATATATGGATATATTTACATATATATCACTATTGCAATACTACAATATATATATATATATATATATATATATATATATATATGCAATAATATTTAATATGAGGCATATGCTATCATATATGCTGATGTACATTGATATACTTGTATATATATATGAGACACATACACTCACACACACACGTGTGTGTGTGTGTGTGTGTGTGTGTGTGTGTGTGTGTGTGTGTGTGTGTGTGTGTGTGTGTGTGTGTGTGTGTGTTCTTCTGTCCAGAACAAGAAATATCAAGGAAAACGCACATTACTCGCTCGGTTAGGCGTGAATCAGCTTTTAATCAGTATAGCATCCACACACTTCGAAATTTTTAGGGCCGGAGCCCGTAAGCTATGTTAATTATACATTTTCTGAATATGTTACATACTGTATTTCTGTTTGTTCTTTGATTTTAAGGTGGTGGGATACTGGTAATGGTACCGGAAGAGATTTTTGTTTACTGCCACAAATTTATCCCTATTATCTTTTTTTTTTTCGCTGTTTAGTTTCTTCTCTCGGAATATGTTATCGTGAATAAAAAAAAAGATAATAAAAACATTCCTCTAAAGAAAACAAACGGATATACTTAAGGTGCGTCCACTAACTATTTGTGGAAAGTTATTAAAAATCTATTTCAAATTTAACTGCGACGGACAGAGTTTTTCATAAAAGTCTATATCTCTATCTCTACAATTATATAAATGCAACGTTGTGTGTGTGTGTGAGTTCGTTTCTCATAGATTCTGAAACGGCTGAACAGATTCTCTTTAAAATTAACAGAAGTTGCATTTAAGTTTAGTTTAATTCCAAGAGTCCGAGCAAGGAAATCCAAGTGAATCAGTGTGATGAAAGGTATACCTTAAAATTTGGAAGCCAACCACGAAGATTAATTATGAACTTTGAGATGCCCCAAGAAGATAAGATAGTTAAAAAATGGAAACAAAGCCATGCTTTATAGAACAACCGGGCAAAGGATACGATCAGAGTACTTTTGGACGACAGGAGTCGTCAATTTCGAAAGAGGTAAAGTGAGACCTTTAGTTTATGACATAAGGGTGGCTGGATAAAGCAGCTGACGTGAATCAGGGGAGGAATACCCTACACCCAAAAAGTAAATGCCAAGAAGATCATAGAGGGTCTGATCTAATAAAAAATAAATAAATAAAATAAATAAATAATAATTGTGAAGTCAGTTGGAAAGGCTGACTAAAGGAGTTTTTTTCGCCTGATCTTTCTTAGCCGTGTGGTTGTGTGGATTTAGAAAAAATGTACTAGAATTTAAAAATGCGTACATTTTTGGAAAAAAAGGATAGAAGGAATATTAGAGAATGGATCAAGAGAGAGAGAGGGGGGATGTGGTAAATTATATTGTAGATACGTTGACTGGAAGTCAGGATCGGCTGATAGGATTGCGTGTGAGTCACGTGATCAGGTTAGCTGAATCGAGGAGATTTGGTTTGGATTTAGAAGGCGACGGACGGCTTCACAGACGTCTCCTCCCCTTCATTGTGGGATGGACTCTTACGTGTGTAGAAATGAAACCAAGAGAAACCACGCAAGCCACAGATTCACTTTCCATCCTTCTGCGAGACATCTGGAAAGTGAAATAAACTATAAAACCAATTCATCGTTTTGGAGTCATTGAATATTTGTCCAAACAGGTACCAGTCTCCCTCCAAGACGAGATGAATTCAGATGGACCAACATCCACGACGCAGAAGGTATGTCCGAAAATACATGTAACACACACGCACACATCGGCATATGAACATATCATAATAGACTGACCACTAGACGATCAGACAACGTTAACCCTAATAAGATATCACACACACGATCCCCTTTATGATTAAAGCATTTAGCCAAAATGATATTCTTTTAACGTCTGCCTTATGGTAGAAAATTAAGTAGGCAGATAGTTCTTTACTCTGCAAGAATGGAGTTTCTTCATCCTTTTGTTTTGTGGAGTAATGTCAGCCTTTTTTTACAAAGGAGTCACCACTTATCAAGGCCAGGACGCCAATCGTGGATAAGGATTAATTAGTGTACAGTAGTCAATGGGAAAAATATCGGGGTAATCGTTAATAGTGGAAATTTGGTTAATTGGATTACTTAAGTGGGTCGTTCATCAAGAACTTGTTTACGTTGGACTTGAAGACGACTATATTGCAGTTAGCTGGAAAGCAGGAAAACGGAATAAAGTTCCACAGGCGTGCAGTTCTACGAAAGAAGTTTTGTTCATGGAATTTACGTTTAGGCGTAGGCAGAGAAAAGAATGGGGGAAATCATTGATAGTAGTTTCAGATAGACGTGTGTTTTTCGTGAAAGTCAAAACATGGGAGGAATTATAGATTGAAGCTCAGACGAGCACTTGTCATAATAATAATTGTAATGCAAAGACATGCTCGCAACGTCTCGTCTGTGGGAAAGAGGGACTCACTAGGCTACGAAGTCTATTTTGCACTTCGTCAAGGCAGGATCAGTCTTTCTAGCAATTCCTGCCCAGATATAGCTAAAGTACTCCATCCTTGGACGTACTTGGCAATATACAGGTAAAGAATTACATCAGCAGTAAGATATCTACTGGAGCGATAGAATTATCCCACCATTTTACCAGCAGCATTGACAGCAGATTTGATGTCCGTATTCTATCCCAGATCAAGAGTAAAGGTCAGACTCAGAAGCTTGTCAAAGTATCTGTGTGTGTTTTTTTTATAAGAATCGATAATTTGTATCATTGGATTATTCGAACTACTATTCTCATCTTGCGTATTATTTGTTTCGATCAATGTAAACACCTGCCTTCTCTAGGTGTATCTTGTCGAACTGGAAAGTGTTTTTAACGAATTTATAAATCTGCATAGAATTTCGAACAGAACCCTTTATTTAATCCGAGTAGAGCGCTATAGAGTGAAAGTCTGAACTAATTCATAATTGTATTTGTAGATCGCCCACACTGAGGATTTAACCTTCAACTTCCAGAAGAACATCACTTAAAACGGAATTTTACCAACATGATTATACGTTACGTCACGGGTCTTTGCGATAGAAAGCATTTCAACAGCGACAGAAAACTTCCCAAATTCAACAAAATAAACATGAAGAAGGCCGGAGACTACATCAACCAGAACGTTATGACAATAACATTCAATGTGAGAACAGTAGTCGAAATAATACAAATTCTCAATCCTCATCTCAAATATTCGGTAACACAAATTTGATGTATTTGAATTTTCAAATAAGATGCTGTGTCCAAATTAAGAACCCTAAAACGTTTTCAAATGTTTTAAAACATTAAATTTAGAGCTTACTCATTAATTCTGGTTTGATGTATAGTGGTAAAATTTCAAAAATATAATCATAAAGAAAAAAATATTCTAAATCGTTTTAGAAACGCTGTGATACTAAATCGTTGTTGATTTTGAATTCTCGAAACTGATATAAAAATGTAATTTTTAGCCTCAGTTTATGCTAAAATTACACTGTTTGATACCAATGTTAATCTTTGCGCTTATTTCATTACCTAAAATATTTTGAGTACAGAATACTGAGATTTTAAATTTACCTCTATTATACTTATGATTCTATTGTCTATTTAAACTCTACTGTATCAATAATTTTATTTTAATTACAAATGTATACATATATATATATAAATATATATAAATAAATCTACATAGGTACATTATATATATATATATATATATATATATATATATGTATATATATATATATAATTTAAAGGAGATTAGAATAATAGTCTAAAGAGCTAAGTGTATTTTAATGTAATAGTGAAATTACTAGTTTAATTAAAATACAGGAAATGCTCGTTGTAATTTAGATATATAATAAGCTCGATAGTTAAATGTCCTAGAGCTAATTCAATATTAAGTAATGTGATTTATAATTTAAAAATTTAAAAAAAAAATTTTTAATTTAAAAATCAAATTTTAATTAAATTAAAAATCAGTTTCATAAGAAGGAACAACAACAAAGTCAATTATCTGTACGATCGTTTCGGAAATCCGTGCTTTTTATTTGTGGTATACATGAAGTCACGTAGAATAATTATACATAGCTTTTTGGTAAGCACGGTCTCCTCATCAGCAAATTTAGGAGGATTTCTATTGAATTGAAAAGACACCAAAAATAAACCTAGCATTAAAAGTAAGGCAGATGAATCTGAAAAATTGAAATAAAAGGTTTGGATTTAAAATTTATAAGAAAATTAGTATAGGTTAGAGATAGAAATGAGTAGAAAAAATTTTTTTTTTTTTTTAATTTACATAATAAATTTGATTTAAAAATATATAGAGATAGTTACCTTTTAGTTTTTCTTTTTTTGAAATCAGGAACTGTGTTTAAAGTAGTCATTTAGATGTTTGCTATAGCTTTTTATTTTATTGAATGATGAATTTTAAAAGGGCGACGCTCGTGCAGTAAATTGTTTCCGTTAGCGTATTTTGATTTAAAGGCGCTACAGTTAATATTTATAGAGAGAATATTTATTTTGCAAGTTTTTAAGGGGAGATAATTGTCATGTGTTATTGGCTTTATTTATTATTTGATTTACGAGTCTAAGGGCGGTAATTGGTCTAAGTTAATTTATTAAAAAAAAAATGTAATCTATTTTTACTAATGAGTAATTTTTAATGATTTAAGGTGGTTTATATTTATTAAATTTAAACCAACGTTTATGATTACATGATAGAAGCTCGTGTCTTGAATTTACTAGTTTGGTTGTGCTTTTTATATCTTCATATTTTAAAATTTTTAGGGTTTCTTTTGTACATAGTGTACAAAATTTATCTCCTGGTTTATATGATTTGCAAGTCTCAATTATTTGCCATTTTAAGTTGAAAGAAATATTGCTATTTTTTAGTTGCCAAATATAGTTGGATAGAGTAGTTTGGTTTGATAGAGAGTTATTTTTAAAAGAATGTTTGTGCGTTGAAATTCTATGTTTTATTGGGCCAGATGTTGAACCAATATATATTACCTCTTGATTATTATGATTATTTTCCGTTAGGTCTATTGTTGGATTATAATGTGGTGGGTTGATTAGTAATTGATCGGTAGATTGATTTAAGTTGGTGTTATTATTTAATCTGGTAGTTGAGTTATGGCTGTTGATAGGTTCTTGTATATTTGGAGTTCAAGAACCTATCAACAGCCATAACGCAACTACCAGATTAAATAATAACACCAACTTAAATCAATTTAAATCAAAAATTAATATACCTGCTCTGTTCACTCATTGAGCACTATTTTGGTAGACACATGTTGTTTCATTGGATGTACTTCTAGGAAACTAAACTCTACTGGCTATATATATATATATATATATATATATATATATATATATATATATATATATATATATATATTTACCAGTGGTGAAAAAACCGTACTAGAGTGCTCAATGTGTAGTCAGAGCAGTATATGGGAAATTTATTACTGTGAGTCCAGAATGAGTTTACAAATTGTTTCAGCTAGAGGAAACTCCTCAAAGAGAGGAAAAAATCCAACTAGCATCGTCAGAATTCATAGATGGACTAAGTTATAAAGTCAAATAAGAATGGAAAAATCGTAGATAAAGGGGAGTTAGAAAAGAAGGGGGAGTGGTAGGGAGAGGACGTTGGAGTTTAAAGTAGTAGGAGTATCTTCAATAAGAGAGGGGGTTATAATTAAATATTAATTATGTGTAAATTCTTATATACGTTTTTTTTTAACGGTTTAAACTTAAAAGACGCTACTTTTATTGATAACGGCATAAGTAACAGTTAATTTAAAGGATCACCATGGCAACAGGTTGGAGAGTTAATGTTAGTAAAGAAACGGGTTGAAAATGGGGTTTAAAGTGATTTAGCCGGGCGGGGAGAGAGTGAAAGATATTAATTGTTTATAAAATGGAAAGAAAAAGAAAAGGAAAAATAAGTTAATGAATTATACTTTACAGGTTTATTTTGATAGTATAATGATATATATAATTAAATATAATATATATATAAAAATAAATTAGCCGGGCAGGTAGAAATTATACGTTACAGGTTTATTTTAATAAAATAAAATATAAAATAGGTGAAAGCTTTAGTAAGTAACTTAAATAATAGATAAAAAAATTAAGGGGAAAAAAAATTAATAAGTAACGCATAAATATGTACAGCAAATGCACATACGTAAATAGGGGAAAAGCACATGCGTGATTACACATACACATACATATATATATATATATATATATATATATATATATATATATATATACATATATATATATACATACATACACAAACACATATATATATGCACACATACACAGATACGTAAAAATACACGCATATATACATATATAAACATATATATAAATACACATACATCCAGATGCACACACTTACACAAACATATACATATATATACATATGCATATACATATATATATATATATATATATATATAAATTAGCTGGGAGGGAGGGGGAGAAATTGAAAAATATTTTATAAATAATGTATATTTTATAAAGGATGTATATGCATAGGTATATATATGTATATGTATGTGTAAGTGTGTGCATCTGGATGTATGTGTATTTATATATATGTTTATATATATATATATATATATGCGTGTATTTTTACGTATCTGTGTATGTGTGCATATATATATGTGTTTTTGTATGTGTATGTATGTTTATATATATATATATATGTGTGTGTGTGTATGTGTAATCACGCATGTGCTTTTCCCCCATTTACGTATGTGCATTTGCTGTACATATTTATGCGTTACTTATTAATTTTTTTCCCCTTAATTTTTTTATCTATTATTTAAGTTACTTACTAAAGCTTTCACCTATTTTATATTTTATTTTATTAAAATAAACCTGTAACGTATAATTTCTACCTGCCCGGCTAATTTATTTTTATATATATATTATATTTAATTATATATATCATTATACTATCAAAATGAACCTGTAAAGTATAATTCATTAACTTATTTTTCCTTTTCTTTTTCTTTCCATTTTATAAACAATTAATATCTTTCAATCTCTCCCCGCCCGGCTAAATCACTTTAAACCCCATTTTCAACCCGTTCCTTCACTAACATTAACTCTCCAACCTGTTGCCATGGTGATCCTTTAAATTCATTGTTACTTATTCCGTTATCAATAAAAGTAGCGTCTTTTAAGTTTAAACCGTTAAAAAAACGTATATAAGAATTTACACATAATTAATATTTAATTATAACCCCCTCTCTTATTGAAGACACTCCTACTACTTTAAATTCCAACGTCCTCTCCCTACCACTCCCCCTTCTTTTCTAACTCCCCTTTATCTCCGATTTTTCCATTCTTATTTGACTTTATAACTTAGTCCCTCTATGAATTCTGACGATGCTAGTTGGATTTTTTCCTCTCTTTGAGGAGTTTCCTCTAGCTGAAACAATTTGTAAACTCATTCTGGACTCACAGTAATAAATTTTCTATATATATATATATATATATATATATATATATATATATATATATATATATATATATATATATATATTATCTTATAAACGCAGTCGGTCATCATCCTTCGAATGTTGCCCAACTTTCTAGCTTTAGAAACTCAAATGACATGGATGCTGAACAGGTAAGTATAACCTCTAAGTTCAGGGAACAAAATATACCGAACAAACACAGCACAGCCATGATAACCATCGAATGGAAAAAAAAACGAAGAAAGAAATGGACAACAAAAGAGAATAGACTCGTAATGGAATGCTACTATAGAAGCGATCCTAAATATAGATATGGAGGTTATCGGAAACGAATGAAAGAACTATGGGACCTACCCAGTTACTAACATACGACAGAACAAAGAATTGCGGACCAAGCAAGATTGATACTCAAGAAAGGTTGGCTCTCTAAACTAGAACTAACAGAAATTTAGCGATAAATAAATGATGAAACTGAACAAGAAGCATCCCCCAATGAAATCGCACGTAGAGCAATCCCACAAGTTGAAGCATCACAAGGAAAAACACCAAAGGCCGAGGACCAATAAAGAACGAAGTCTACAAACGTGGAAACCGAGAACAATGAAACAGAACTAACAGAGAATGAAGCAAATGAAATAAATAAAATAATACAGCTGATGAACGAAGAAAATAAACAAAGCTCCCATCGTAAAGGAACCAAGAGCAGAAGAAATTAAAACAGAAACAGAAAATGTTAACAAACTCCTCCCACATATCCCAACAAATACAATCACAGACTTAAACAACCTGATTTACGCTGGCGCCAAAATAGTAAGTATAAAACTCAAATCAAAAAAACAACTGAGGACAAGCGGACCGAGAAAACCTGGATGGGAAATAAGACTAGAAACCCAAATACACAAACATAAAAAAGAAACCAAAATGATCACCAGGAAGAAAGCAATGCGGAGAAAGCGGAATATTGGAAATGTAACTGATAGGGAGAGGCTAAACAAGAAACATGAAGAACTGGACAAAAAATAAAAGCAAAATAAGCGAGATTGAGACGATATAGATATACATCTGAACAATGCAAACAAAACAGAACATTTGAAAATAATTAAAGCCAATTCTACCAAAATGTGAACGGAGGACAAACAAAAACAGAACAACCAAATCCGACAGAAACAAAACTCTACTGGAGTAAAATATGGGAAGAGCGACGAGATTACAATAGAAATGCCGAGTGGCTGAAAGATATGACAGAAGAGTTACAACAAATAGAAGAAGGAACAGTGAATGAAATCAGCAAGGAAACTCTAAAGAAACCCATAGGAAAAATGGCAAACTGGAGAGCACCAGGGCACGACGGGATACATACATACTGGTTCAAAAAATTCACAACCTTACACGAAAGGCTAGCCCAAAACCTGAGAAGATGTATACAGGAAGCAAGCGTACCAGACTGGATGGCAAAAGGTAGAACCACACTGCTACAGAAGGACACGGAGAAAGGAACCGTCCCTTGCAACTATAGGCCAATCACGTGCTTACCAACTATGTGAAAGATACTAATAGCACAACTGAGGGAACAAATCTACCACTCCCTGAATAACCGTGGACTCATCCCCGAGGAGCATAAAGGATGCAAAAAAGGAAAAAGAGGAACACATGACCTGTTATATATATAGATCAAAAGATCCTAAAGGAGTTAAAAAGGAGGAGAAAGAATGTAGCCATGGCATGGATCGACTACAAAAAAGCGCACGACAGGATCCCACAAGCATGGATAATAGAATGCCAAAAAGTGTACAAAATACCAAGCGGGATCACCAACGTAATAGAAAATGCAATGAAAACATGGACTGGAATTGACAGATGATTGACAACACATAACAGAAATTAACATAGAAAGAGGCATCTTCCAAGCAGGCTCACTATCACGATTACTGTTCATCATAGCCATGATGCTCTTGAACAGTATTCTGAGAAAATGCCAAGCCGGATACAAGTTCTCCAATACAGTGGAAAAAATGAACCACCTGAGTACATGGACGATCTGAAACTTTTTGCAATGACTGAAAAGGAGCTAGAGACTCTAATTAATACTACCAGGATCTTCAGCCAAGATATCCAAATGGAATTGTGAATGGAAAAGTTCGCACAACTAGTTATAAGAAAGGAAAAACTGTAAACGACAGAAGGCATGGAACTACCCAACCAAACAGAAAAGAGGGCACTAGGGGAAACAAGACGACTATAAATACTTGGGAATTCTGGAAGAGGACACCATCAGAGCAACAGAAATGAAAGTGAAAATTGGAAAGGAATACATCAGGAGAACAAGAAAACTCCTTAAAACGAAATTATATAGCAGAAACCTAATAAAAGGTATAAATACATGGGCAGTATCACTAGTAACATACTCTGGACCGTTTATAGGGTGGACAAAAGAAGAACTGAGACAACTCGACCAGAAAACCAGGAAACTCATGATCATGTATAATGCACTACACCTAAAGGACGATATTGACAGACTCTACGTGAAAAGGAAAGACGGCGGGGGAGGACTGATCTGTATAGAAGACTGTGTGAAGGACACGAAAAAAGACTAGAAAAATACATAATGCAAAACACTGAAAGGATAATTATGGCAGCGAGAGACACTGGAAAAAAACAACAAAACAGAAAACAGAGAGACAAATGACAAAACGAGAAAAGAGATGTGGGAAGAGAAACAAATCCATATAAGATTCATAAGAATGACAAAAGATGAGAATAACGAAAACACCTGGACATGGATACGAAAAGGACATATAAACCAATAAACTGAATCTCTAATAACTGCAGCACAAGATAACTCGATAAGAACCAATCATATCAAAGCAAGGATCGATAAAACACAAGAAAACAGAAAGTGCAGACTATGGACAAAGAGACGAAACGATAAACCATATAGTAAGTGAATGCAGCAAACTGGCCCAAACGGAATACAAAAACAGGCATGACTAAGTGGGGAGGGTGGTACACTGGGAATCGTGCAAACGACTGCATTTTGAGCATACAGACAAATGGCACCAGCATAAACCCGCAACAGCACTCTAAAACGAGAACCACAAAATCCTATGGGACATGGACATACAGACGGACAAACCCATCCAAGCAAGAAGACCAGATGTTGTAATAATTAACAAGAAAGAAAAATCCTGTCAAATCGTAGACTTTGCAGTCCCAGCTGACCACAGGGTGAGTATGAAAGAAAAGGAGAAACAAAGCAAATACACAGAGCTAGCCAGAGAGTTAAAAAGGATTTGGATGACGAAGAAAACCAAAATAGTACCGATAATAGTAGGAGGACTAGGAACAATTCCGAAAAACTTTGACACAAGAATGTCAGAAATTGGAATCAGAGGAATAACTGCAAAAGTACAATGACTAATGATAATGGAAACGGCTGAAATATTAAGGAAAACCCTTGAATGCGGAGAATAATACAAGACAATATAACGAATAAGCGTTACAGGGAATGAAGAACACCAAAACTGCATATCTACAAGTTCTACACCCCCCAACATGCATTCCCCCCCTTATTCCATCACCGTTCTCCCCAATAAAAAAAATGATACCAAAGGGCCAAGAAGGGTCAATAAGGACTGAAAGACCGAGGAGCGAGCGCCAACCAGACCTCGGCTGGACAAGCGCAAAGAGAACTGGGACTTTGGGGAGGCTGAGTGCCACTCAAATTCCAGTATAAGCCAATGGCCACTACCAGCGAGAAATCAATATGTAAGCGGCTGTTGCGATGATGCAAAATCATTTGCAAATGCTATCGAAGGAGGTGAAGAGAGCTGGACGTCTGGGGAGACTTGTTGTCACTCAGCTTCCAGAGAACACCACAGGTATCCAATCAGATCGTTTGTTGACTTATGTGAAGGCTCCATGTGAGACAATAATAATAATAATAATAATAATAATAATAATAATAATAATAATAATAATAATAATAATAATAATACATTGGGGATGTTTATTGTCACTCAAATTCCAGTAACAACCAATGGATACTGCCAACGAGAAATCAATGCCAAGCAGCTGTTGCGATAATGCAATTTTATTTGCAACTGGTATCGAAAGGGGTGTAGAGTACTGGAAAATGTGGGAAGACTTGTTGTCACTCAGCTTTCAGGGAACACCACAGGCTGTATTCAATGAGATATTTGATAACCTGTGTAAAAATTCCTTGTGAACCCATAATAATAAATGTATAAATTACAAAGGAGAATCATCAACGTGATGGAAAATGAAATTAGCACATGGAGACTGGAATTGACAGCTGATGGACAACACATAACAGAAATCAACATACAAAAAGACATCTTTCAGGGAGATTCACTATCACCATTGCTGTTCATCGTAGCCATGATGCCTATGAACAATATACTGAGAAAATGACAAGCTTGTTACACGTTCTTTAATACAAAGGAAAAAATTAACCCACTAATGTACAGGGACGGCCTGAAACTTTTTGCAAGGATGGAAAAGGAACTAGAGACACTAATAAACACTACCAAGATCTTCAACCAGAATACTTAAATAGAGTTTTGGTATGGAAAAGTGTGCACTACTAGTTATAAGAATTATAAGAAAGGGAAAACTGAAGACAACAGAAAGTATAGAACTACCCAACCAAACGGAGATGAAGGCCCTAGGGGAACAAGACGCCTATAAATACTGGGAAGCAGACACCATCAAAGCCACACAAATAAAAGAGAGAATTGAAAAGGAATCCCTCAAGAGCACAAGAAAACTTCTAGAAACAAAATTATATGGCAGAAACCTATTAAAAATTATAAATATATGGGTAGTATCACTAGTAAGATACCCAGGACCGTTCATAGGATGGATTAAATAAGAACTGAGACATCTCGATCAGAAGACTAGGAAATTCATGATCATGGACAATGCACTACATCCAAAGGACGATGTTGACCGACTCTACGGGAAAAAAGAAGGCGGGAGATGACTAGTTTGTATAGAAATCTGCGTACGTGACACAAAAAAAAAGAATTAGAAAAATACATAACGCAAAAGGATAATCTTGACAGAGAGAGACACTGAACAAATCGACAAAACAGAAGGCAGAGAGATAAAGGATAAGACGAGAAAAGAAAAATGGAAAGAAAAACAACTACACGGAAGGTTCATAAGCATGACAAAAGATGAAAATAACGAAAACACTTGGACATGGATACGAAAAGGACACATTAGCCGAAAAACTGAATCCTTGATAACCGCAGCACAAAATAACTCAACCACATCAAAGCAAAGATCGACAAAATACAAGAAAACAGAAAATGAAGACTCTGTGGACAAAGAGACGAAACGATAAACCATATAGTAAGTGAATGCAGCAAACTGGCTCAAAAAGAACACAAGAATAAACACGGCCAAGTGGGAAGAGCAGTACACTGGGAATTATGCAAAAAAAAACTGCATCTCGAACGGACAGACCAGCGGTACAAATATAAGCCGGCAACAGTACTTGAAAACGAGAATCACAAAGCCCTATGGGACATAGATGTACAAACTGATAAACCCATCTAAGCAAGAAGACCGGATGTCGTAATAATTAACAAGAAAGAAAAGTCCTGTCAAATCGTAGACTCTGCATTATTTTTTTAGTTCAGTTACAGATTAGCAACCACTGCGTAAAGGTGTCACCCTGCCTAAAACAAGCAAACTTACCGAAGTAGGTCATGTCATTTTTTCTACCCTGCCGCCTCTTTCCCACAGATCGCTATTTTCATGGCAAGTGCTCATCTGAACTCCAATCTATGATCCCCGCTTACCAAACTTTCACAAAAAACACTCGTCTAGCTAAAACCATTATATATGGTTTTCCCACTCTCTAGCTGTGCCTTAAGGTAAACGCAAGTTCCATGAACAAAATTTCTTTCCCATAACTGCCCGCCTTTGAAACACTGTTCCACTAGCATGCTTCCCGACTGAATACAACATAGTAGCCTTCAAATCTAATGTAAACAAGTTCCTGTTAGATCGTCCTCATAAATAATCAAATTCCGCCCAATTTACATTATTGAGGATTACTTCACTACCACGTTACATTCATTAAGCCTTATCCTCAAGTGGCCTTCGGGCCTTGATAAACGGTGACCCCATAGTAAAAAACAATTTGAGCGTGCTCGAATTTTTTATTTCTATAAGATTCAATCTAGATTGTCCTAATTGCTTCCAACGATATTTGCATAAAGAAAACATGCCTCCTGAAATTTTCTCCACACGTCATAGTCGTGGAGGGTCCTAATGGTATGGATTGCCTTTCCCTACAGAAGGACGATAGAGCTCCAGGTGGTGCAAAGTCGTAAGACAACGGCTGTTTATTTTAGCATGATACAAAAAGCATCGTTGATGACAAAGGGGTCATCGTTTGTGTTTGGATTAGTGGTTACTCCAACAGGATAGGGCTGCAATCGACGCTGCAGGATAGACCTCAACCTTTCTGCAAAAAAATGGAGTCGATCTCTTGGGACATCCTACATGCTCACAGGACTTGAACCCAATTAAAAATGTTTGGGGATGGCTGACAAAAGATGTGTATTGAAATGGTAAACAATATTCAGCAAAAAAAAAAATGAACTTCGTTAAGCCACCTTCAGAAGCCGGAGCAACATCCCCCGCACCTTAATGGAAACGCTGATTTCTAGCATACTCCAAAGAATTTTTGAAGTCATCAAAGTAGAACTCATTATTAAATTTGGTTGTTGAATGTTTTCATACACTTTTCATTCAATTTCGTAGAATTTATACCCTGGTATTATTACTTTGATCAAGTGTAAAATACCTCATTTTATAAAAATGCAAATTTCTGCATTAAATGTTCCTTATTTACAATGCCTCCTCACGGGACAGAGATACCAGGGTCGTTTTTTAACGTGGAGAAAAGGAGCAAAAATAAAAATTGTCTCAGTTGTGAAGGATTTCTCCTAAATTACAGGCTTGATGCTAATGCAATAGAATGTACGCTGGCTCAAAGATGAAACACTAAGACTCTTCCTAAGACGAACAAAAACAAAACAGAATAGACGTCACCGTCATACCACCCAGTACATAACACCTCCACTGACAGAGAACAAGAAATTGAAGTGCAGCATCTGAAGAACAGATACTACACTTTGATCTTGTCCCGAATGGTAACCTTAAATGAGAGAAGTTTAAAATCTACTCTTAAAAAAGTTATTTTTAAAGATTGTTACTTGATCACGAGTGTACATGTATGTGTGTATGAATGTATATCGACAGAAAAATAAGCAAATAAATAAACAAATAAAATAGTAAAAATAAGAATAAATAAATGACAAATATCAATAAACATGAGTCTATAAACCTGGACTAGCGAATCCTCTGATTAGTGTGTCATTTATATTAGTAAATAAATATAATATTTCTCGTTAGCGATGAAATCGATCAGAATAAAATTCTAGCTATCAATAATCACCCGAATGTGTGTTGATCTCGAATACGAATTGATTTTATCAATGAATATTTATATGATTTAGATTCAATAGGTTGGTTGAGAAAGACATGTAAATATAATTCGTATTTTAAAATTGATAAGCTCAGTACCTAACTAAGCAACAATATTAAATAATGCAAGGGAGATAACTCTCATATATTTTATAATGAAGTTATTCTACACTAGCGGGGGTACCCGGTGTTGCCCGAGTGTTTGTTTCCGGGACGGGGGGGGGAGTTTTAAAAAATGTTATGGTAGGTAAGTAGGAAGGATCAAACCCGGAGTCATGAGTAAAAGTAGGAAAATAAAGTGTGAAAAAAAACAAAAAAAAACATCTGCAACGTTAACAGTTCGGCCACCAAGAAAAGTCCATTCCAGTTGTTTAGGAAAAAAAAAAAAAAAAAAACAACTACGGTAGGTCGGCGCGAACGTGAAAATATAATGTGAATTGTCCAGCACGCTAACCACTACGCCACAGAGCACTGCAGCTTAGTTTAGTGATTTTAAATAACTTCACATGAAAGAACTACGAAGCCAAACCGGTGTTCTCTTCTCAACTGTTCCTTGTGAACGATCCCCAAACGGTGTTAAGTGGTGGCAGGGGGAGGAGGAATTTATTAGAGAGAAAATATTTCACCACTTCCATTGATCTTAACCGATTTTGGCCGTGACTTCTCAGCAGAAAAAGTATAGAAATCTAAGATTATCGAGGAATTTGAGAAATAGTAAGCCTATAACACACCTCAGATATTGTTCTGCCGTTTGTGCATATTATATTTGCATGAAATATCTTGATTTTTAATCCTATTAATGTCAAAATCAGACGGGAAAAAATGAGTTCATTTTATTTATATAGAGAAGAGAAGAAGAAGATAGATAGAAGAAGAAAGAAGATAGAATAGATAGAATAGATAGAAAGAATAGAAGAAGAAGAAGAAATAGAAAAGAAAGAATAGAAGAGATTATGTTACTGTTTTAATTGGATAAATAATTTTTAGCGAAAATCTTGAAAAATTATATTCATTTTATTTTAGCTTTTTTTTTTTAATATTAAGAAGACAAATTGTCATGGGAGCTCCTTAAAGAGGTGTAACTATTCATTTACGTAAGTCCTTAGAAGTTATATTGTCTTATATGTAATTTGAGTTTAGTATATTATGATTAAATATCCGTTAGTCTGTTTTTTTTATTATCAATATTTAATAAATAGTATTTAGTTTTTCTTCTTATTTTTAATTAGAACCTACATGTGAAAAATTAAAAAAATATAACTACATATTTTTTTCAATAATAAAGGATGGCGATATAAGACTAATTCCACATGCGTGTGTTGAATTCAATGGACTTTCCTTGGGATGGGTTCCCATAAGCACTGCAATAAGCAAGTGTTTTATTCTCATGATGTTGGTCGATGTCAATCTCAAATAAAAACACATAGAGACACTGCAAATCTGTTTGTAAATGATGTTGTCAAAACTGTATTCAACGGACATCCTGACGAATTAAATTAATTCCAAAATACTTTCACAAATAGGAGTGGCTAGTTGACTGTACGACATTCACGTGTACACCCGTCATTCTCAGATGGGAAACAGGGGTAAAAATACTTGATATGTCAAATGAACACATGGCTCTGTCAGAATGATAAAGATGTTATATAAAATTCAAAAATAAAAACGAATCTTTAATACAAAATTAACTGTAAAAAAAATT
This sequence comes from Euprymna scolopes, assembly GCF_053919585.1. Taxonomy (NCBI): domain Eukaryota; kingdom Metazoa; phylum Mollusca; class Cephalopoda; order Sepiida; family Sepiolidae; genus Euprymna; species Euprymna scolopes. The sequence continues at coordinate 69,563,074 of NC_136487.1, forward strand.
ACTTCTTACATAGTTGCAAGTTCTTTGATTATCTCTCTCACGCGCACGCACACACACACACACAAATAATTATGACAGCCTCTTTAAGAAATTCATTTCTTATCGTTGAGCACTTTCAGTTGAATTAAAGTCGGTCAATTTAGCTCTTATGCATAGATCATCGTATAACGATTAGATCACTTTCTGACTGACGTAATGAACATTTAAAAATTAAAATGTTTAAAATTCAACGCTATTTCACGCGGTTAATGATAGCCGAATGGATACGGTCTCCGCTAATCGAGCCAGAGATTCTCGTGTTGCGGGATTCGAATCGTTCGGCTGGTGTTAATCGTGACACCCTGCACTGAAGAATCCCGAAAGGATGAAACACTAGTGTCTGTAGGTATTTAATTATTATAGTAAAAAAATAATTATATATATATATATATATTAGAAGAGATTATTCCAAGAGTGAAATATATTTAAAATCAATTAACCAATGTACATATATCAATAAGAATGTAATCCATGTTAATTGACTCAAATATTAAGCAGCATGATTAACATTTGTGTAATTGAGCATATATATATATATATATATATATATATATATATATATATATATACTGGCAAAAATCAAAAACATCTGTCACATATATATATATATATATATATATGTGATGGCCATGTTAAAAACACGAGTGGGTGATAATCAGTGGCCGATGTAGTTTTAACATTGAAAATGTGTCAAGATACGTACAAACTTTGTATTTTTTTAAACATATCTGATGAGATGTAACTACGAAAATTTTTGTAATAATATGAAATTCAAAATTGTCTGGTTTATGTCGAAACAATTGCCATATCTGAAAAATACAAATATGAAATTATTCCCTCTGGTTGTTTTTTTTTTTTCAGTATATATATATATATATATATATATATATATATATATATATGTGTGTGTGTGTGTGTGTGTGTGTGTGTGTGTATACACATACATACATATATATATATATATATATATACACACACACATATATATATGAATATATATATATATATATATATATATATATATATATATATATATATATATATATATGAATTTTATTGATTTACCTCTATTGGGCGAGGTTTGAAACCGGTTAGTTAGCCCTTTCACTCTTCTATTATTTAATTCAGCAAGTTTAAAAATAAATACGGTATTTTATAGCTACAATATATATATATGTGTGTGTGTGTGTGTGTGTGCGTGTGTGTGTGATTTCCACTGTCACGGCCCTTGTCCCTCAACAACGGGTATTTGGTGTTTTTTTTTAATTTTTTTTTTAGTGGAAGGGTTCTTTATACTAGTGACGTCCATCAGCAAGCACCTGTCAAGCAGAATTGACAATGTGACATTCACAGTAATTATCAAAATCTACCATAAACGAATCTCTGAAACATAAGTTGACTCGATTGTTTTTTGATGGAAGACATTTTTTTTTCATTAAAAAAAAAAATGCATCACCGTTAACGGTAATCCATCGCTTAAATAGATAATTAATTTCCCAGGATGTTTTAAAAAAAGTTCTCTTGTCTAACTCTTTTGACAAATTTCTGCGGTTTCAAGGATTGCTTTGTTAAAAGTAATTACAATGTAACCCATATATAAGAGACTTATTTTCCGGTCACTTCAGCTCTCTTATATCCGGGTTGTACTTATGTACGGGGTTCTTATGTCCGTGTTACCCTGTACATTAACACGGGCACTAATTTGGGACCAGTGGAAATCTCTCTTCTATCTGTTTTTGATTATATTATGGTCTCTTATATCCGGATTACACTGTATATAGGAGATATTTACGTCGTTGCCTGGAAATTAATGGCGACCATTGTTTTAGACTTATTTTCAAACTATGAATAAGATAAAATAAAATCTTGTATTTACTCTTCAATTATATGTCTTCACCGCAGACCACATGATATTAAGTTAAAACGTCTACTATAAAAGTAATTCCATTAGTCGATTTTTTCGTAAAATTTGAACCGAGAAAATTTGAGTTTAATGTTTGTATAAGGCTTTGTTTTGAGTCACATCCATGGCCATTGAACATGAGGCACCCTAATATACATGGTGTTCCAAAATGACCTGACACATTTTTAGGTCAAAAAATTAAATAACAATTAAATGACGAACATATTTTTTTATTTAATAAATGTACGTAGAATGCTATTTTATTTTAATTAGGCCAAAATTAATTTATATCTGTATTCATGCATTTTTTTAAATTTTAGAATACCCTTATGAATTTTATTTCTTTGTGTGGGGATATTACTTGGCCCGCAATATCGGCAGATATAAACGTCTCCCACTTTTCTTTCTTGTAGGGGTATTTGAAGTCAAACGTATTCAGTCACCGCCCTCAATCTCTTCAAGAATTAAAACGAGCTATTTGTCCTGAAATTGTTGCTATTCCACCCGAAATGATCCATCGTGTTATTGAAAACTTTCGTGAACGTCTACAATCGTTTGTTAGCAATGATGGGAAACATTTGTCCGATTTAATATTTAAGACTGTGTGAAATAAAATGGCATTATACGTACGTTTTAAAAAAAATTAACTTATATTCTTTATTTTTTTATCTAATTTTAATGTTTTTATTTGTTTTTTGCTTTTGTTTTTTTACCAACAAATGGGTCGGAGCATTTTAGGGCACCTGAAAGAATAGACTTTTATTAAACAATTTCTAAACGTATTATTTGTATTAATCGAAGTACTATTCTTCTCTTAAGTGTGATTTTCACGTTTCGGTCGATGTCAATCCGACGTTCTTCTTGTCGAACCAGGGATTCTTTCTGTCGAACGTGAAAATCTCCCTGTCGAACTCGGGAATCATTTAATTCTTGAATCTCTCTTTCCGTCAGCCATAACTGAATAGAGGTCTGAATTCGCAGTTGTATCTTGAGTGTCGCCCGGACTGAGAATTAGATCTTTGACCTCTAGAAGAATGTAATTAAAACCGAATTTTACCAAATACTTTATCTAGTACGCGTAGGTTTTCATGGAAATAGCTTGGGACAAAGAATGGGGCCACTTGATATTAGATACTAACAAGAGTAAAAGATGATTATTACAAAGACAGGAGATGCCTATTAGCTAGAATAGACTAAGATTATAGATAGGAGGAAAACAATCAGTAGGAAGAGAGTTTCACAAGATTCTGTTTTTTAAAGATGCTACAAGAAAAAGTACCTGTATTACATAAGGGATGATAACAGCGAATTAATGGAGACCACTAAACCAATGAATCAGACGAGCTGGAACAAAAGAAGCCGGAAACAGATCAGCCAATTATTATGAACCCATGCTATAATGGTACTTAGAGAAAAAAAAAGTAGAAATCTGTGTGAGAAAGAGGGCGCATATAAGAAAAAGCCGAGTGGGGAGCAATCAAATCAGATGCATGTTTGCATTTTATCGAAGGAAAGTGTTCATTTACCGTTATCTTTCCAAAACTGCATAACGATTCAAGGAAAATGGTTTAGCTAGTTTTATTGTAAACTTTAAAGCGTAATGTAGTATTGATTGCAAACTTTTTGTGATTTTATTCTAGCCGGGGCTGGGTTATCCTATCGGATGTCATACATTCATCTGTTATCTCATATATTTGAACCAGGATATATTTTTACAATTCTGACCGTCATTTTTAGTTCGATTGTTTAAAACTCTTTTGAACTTTGTTCACCGGGTATCTTTGCCAGGTAGGTTTTGACATTCATTTTTACAAGTCCAGTTGCTCCTAGAATTACTGGAATGATGGAGATTTTTCCAAGGTTCCAGTCCCCTTTTAATATCGTTCGTAAGATATGGTATTTCTTTATCGTTTCCCTATCAGCACTGTTTAACACAGCATCATTGGGGACACTAACTTCCACCAAGTTGCCTCTTTCTTCGTCTAGCCCCATATACAGGGTGACCCCCCAAAAAAAAAAACAGAGGACATTCAATTGTTTTTCTGGGAATTTTACAGTCAACGGTGAAAAAAGGCCAAAGACCCTAGTGTTTTGATGTGATGTCTTGAATATAATAAACTAGTTATGACCAAAGTTTCATTTCATTCGGACAAAACACTAAGAAACGGAGCTTAATTAGAGTTGGGGCCCGTTCTTATTGGTCACCCTATATATATATATATATATATATATATATATATATATATATATATATATATATAAAGAGAGATTTGTGCTTACTATAACTTTTTACGCAAATATTACGCAAGTATAAATCATGTAGAATCTATATATTAATATGCTTGTCCGTACGGTGTCATGTCATCATCATCGCAAATCTATATATTAATATGCTTGTCCGTACGGTGTCACGTCATCATCATCGCAAACATTAATTAATGAAACGCGTCATCATCATCGCAAACATTAATTAATGTGAATTATCTCCCTTTATTGTTCAATCTTTATTAGTTAAAAATCATTAAACCCTTTTATTTCCCAAAACTTCCCGAACAAATATATATATATATATATATATATATATATATATATATATATATATATATATATATATATATATATATATATATATATATATATGAACTCTCTATTTATGGTTTCGGATTATTTTAAAGACAATTATGCATATAAGGTATCGTTCTACAGTTTAAATAGTATAGTATTTTACTTACATTTTTAACGATGTCTTCTGTTTATTACGTGTAATACGGAACGCTTATTCTATTTTATTCAGTAATAAATATATTTTTACATTTAACGTTACGAGTTCGTTTTTTTTTTACTGTACCACTTTATTTTTTTTTAATTTACTTTGGAGTGAGCCTTACATAACAAAAAATATGTTTAGAAATACATGTTACAAAAATCAAGAATGACTTTATTAAATAAATCACCAAAGTCACCATTCGCAAATACACTGAGTACCACAGAGTCAAAACATATTTTACGTCTTGTTCTGTTTTGTTTTGCTTTTGTTTTACGGCATATCAATATCCATTTTTCGTGTTATTTAATGCCGAATCGAGTAATTTTGTAACATTTATACATCTTCACGTTGTTTACATAGTTATTACTTATGTTTTGTTCGTTTTATTTTGCTTCTTTTACAGGCAGTCATCATCTTCTAATGCCCACCGACAGGGCTTACATATTTAAATACTATAAAAATGTACACAACATTTTTTTTTAATATGAAATAAAACAGTTTGTTTCATTACTTATGACTTAATTTATTTAAAGAAATATTTATTTCCTATTTAAAGATTTTCAGTATATTTTATTTAACTGAAGAAATATTTATTGTTCATACATATTTTTTCCATTATTTTTATTACATTGTTAGGTGAAGTTTCAGAATAGTTAACACCCCCTTCCCATATTAAGAATGGCTTTCAGCATGATTCTTACAATAGCGGTATCAAAGGTTTTTTTTCTTTCTTATTTTAAAACAAATTATAAAAAAAAGATACAAGACCATTAAATTTTTTTCATTAAATCGCTATTTAGGTGAAGGTTCAAAATAGTTAACCCTTCTCCCCATAACCGTTTCTTTTTCATGCAGTAAAATACTTTGTTTCAATAATTATGGTTTAAATAAATATTTATTCCTTATTTAAAGATTTTCAGTATATTTTATTTAACTGAAGAAATATTTATTGTTCATACATATATTTTTTCCCTTATTTTTTTTTACATTGTTAGGTGAAGTTTCAGAATAGTTACCCCCTCCCTATATTAAGAATGGCTTTCAGCATTATTCTTACACTAGTGCTATCAAAGTTTATTGATTTTTCTTATTTAACAAAAATTATAAAAAAGATACAAGAACATTTTAAACATGTTTTTCATTAAATCGTTATTTAGGTGAAGGTTTAGAATAGTCAAACCCTCTCCCCTTATTAAGAATGACATTTTTTGTTATTTCAGCATGATGCTTACATTTTTTCTTAGTATAAAAAAAGATACAAGACAATGTTAAGCTTTTTCTTTTATTAAAATGTTAAATCAAAGTTCGAAATAACTTTTACTTTATAGCCAATTAGCCAGCTGTATTAAAATGTTTTAGCATTTAATACCTAATAAGGTTTTCGTTTCAATTGCCACATTGTAATTGTCTGTATTTTTGAGATGAGGTGTTTCATTTATTGAGATTGTCGGACTGACTTCCTCATCTTGATTGTTATAGTCACAACGTATCGGCCGTTTTGCCCTCCGGCCTTCATCAGGTGTTTTGTGTCCTAGTGACATATGGCCGAGTGGTCCTAGACGTTGTATCAAAGTTTACAGTTACCCAAAGGTGCTGAGTTCAATCCTGAACGAAGGCAGCGAAAAGTAACATTCAAAACAGAGAATCAGCAACTATGTCCCAGAGCCTAGCTGGAGTCCGAACACGGTACCCCCGTAATAATAATAAAGGGTTGGGTTCGAGACTCCTACCAAACGGTTCCCCAGTTCAATACAAAACACCTGATGAAGGCCGGAGGGCAAAACGGCCGAAACGTTGTGTCTATAACAACCAAGATGAGGAAGTCAGTCCGACAATCTCAATCAAGGAATTTCTTACTGATGTGTTTTAAAAGATTTTAACTACCGTGGAATTTCCACGGGTCCTGCTAGTATATGCATGAATATAATTACACATAATAGTTTACTAAAAATGATCACCTCATAAGAAAACTGAAAAAAGTAATAGGGAATTAATTAAAATGAACGTTTAAAAGAATATGCAAATTAACTAGATCTTTTGCAGATGAATGCAATTGCACGACCCATATATAACAAAGATGTATGTTCTTTAAATATAAATTGAAAAAAGGGTTTTTAATATGAACATGAAAAAAAAACAAATTTATCGGAGTATAGATAGATATATGAGTATGTGTGCATGTGTATGCGCGCGCGTGGGTGTGTATGAGAGAGGAAAAAAATACTATCATTCGGTTGAATAGTGTTGCGCTGAATGTCATAGCTTCGAACATGTGTCTTACAGGCGGAAAATTATGTGGGAAAAAGCGAGAAAACGAGAAATCAACTTTCAGCCGTTGACATTTATTTTTCCTGTTGTCTTTTTATTTATTTTTTTTATATTTTTTCGTTTGCTTGTATTATTTTTTTTTATTCTGCTGTCGTCAACTTTAGAAGGAATGGCGTACATACAAGAGCATCTAATACTAAAATATCATTGCGCCTATTTAGGTAGAATCTGAATAAAAACAACAAACAATCACGTACAAATAACCAAACACTTCTGAAAATTCTTACCATTCGATAAAGAAATCGCGTGGACAGAGAAAGACAAACAAAGCACGTTTAATGAAAATAAGTGGGTGAGGAAACATAAGGGTTAGTAAAAATACTTTGAGAATACTAGAAAAAATCTTGACATAAAAACGTCATGGGGTTTTAACTAGGCACCGCCAAAAATGGCCGCAAAATCAAGTTGTTGTTGTTTTTTAAAACTAAATTACATTTATTAAAATCCATTATTTCTGAGTAACTTCTTTTTTTCCAGAAAGATAAAACCCTGAATTTTATCATATAGAAAACAGAATAATGTAAAACTTTTTCTACTATTTTTAATTAAATTTTAAATGTTAAATTTTCCCAAAAAGTTAACAATTGACATTTTTTTGTCTTGCACAAAAAACGTATTTAAATATTTTAAAAAAAGGGTTTTTGAAATAATTAATTTATTTATTTATTGCCTAACTAAGATTTAGGATGATTTTCTAAGAGAATATGCAAAAATATTATAATATAAGTACCTGAATTTCAAATAATTCCACTTATTCATATAGGTAACCAGATATTTCGCATCGACGTAGAGTTCAGATCGACTCTGTTTACGTTTTCGTTTGATAATAAGAAAACTATGGAAGACCAAACAGGCCAAAAAAACTTATTTTTCAGTGACGAAAATTTCAATGTATTATTAAACTGAGGCTGGCTAGTACCAGATGGGTGACCATTTGTATGAGTTTGGTTTTTAATGTGTATGTGTGTGGGGACCAGGCTCCCCAAAATGGGGGGGGGCAATTTAAAGCAGAATAAAAAAAAATTATTTCAGCGCGTTTGGTCCACCGTAGTCGAAAGGCGGCAAACGTTTTCAAACGGGATCGAAAAAAATGATGCTATTTTTAACACAAAGGGCACAATATTTATCGAATTTTTTTTTGTATCGATTATTCAAAGCATGCCCTGTTTAATAATGGTCATGCATTATTCGGCTCGCTAAAAAAAAAATTGTTAATTTATTTATCAAAAATTTTAAAATGGCTTTTTTCGTATAAATATTAAAAAAAATTTTTGTTTTGTTTTGCTTAACTTAAATTAATTATTTTACTTAACATATTCACCGAATTTCACACTTCAAAACTCAAAAGCGGGATAATTAAACACAATCGAAGTTCTGATATTCAGACGTCAAAATAAGGTATGCAAACAATTTTTTTTTTTTAATCTATAATTCTGTCCGTTACAACAACACAATATGTTGTGTTCAGTTTCAGATGATTATTTTAAGCATATTTGTACCCCCTCAAAACAAGGGGGGGGCTGTAAGCAAAAAAATATATATATATAAATATCGTTTATGAAAAATAAGTACATTGTTATAAAGTTCATTCTTCTCCTAACAATCGCTGAAAATTTCGTATTGATCGGATAATTACCTGATTTTTGGTAGATTTTTAAAAAGACGGTCCGTCAAAAAGTACTGACCTGCCCCCCCAGTTTTTGCGGTGCCTAGTTTTAACCGAAACAATCGGATTAATTAGTTCATTAATTCAAAACAAATGTTACGAACGACTTATTGATAATTAATTCATTTTATTGCTATTTTTTTTTATTTTTGCTTTAAACAAAATAATTATTTGGATTATTTGGATTTTTCTGGCTACTATTCTCATCTGAAATGTTATTCTCATAACGTTTCGGCCGATGAAATGTCCGATCGATTCTGGGCGATGATCGCCTACTAAGCAGATCTATGTTTGAATTCCATGCAATATGAACACCATTGATTATGAACAATAGATGAGGTTATATATATATATATATATATATATATATATATATATGTGTGTGTGTGTGTGTGTGTGTGTGTGTGTGTATGTGTGTGTGTGTGTGTGTGTATAAACACGCAAAAGTACCGGTCGTTGATTGGGTTCAAAAACAGCCTACAGAAAATGGATTTATGAAAGTATGATAGGTTATAAAAAGGAAGGGTTGTAAAGAGATAGCTTCGAATTTGGGGGTATCAAAACCAAAGTAAAATATGATGAAAGTAAAAATAAAATAAATAAACCCCATAATTTATCATACCATACCTGTTCACACTGAAACACTTATCACAATATTATGTGGATCTACATTAAAAAACCTTGTTAAACTTTGTGACATATTTCCATTCTATGGAGGTCAGATGCGAACGAACACCCCATAATTTTATTATACCATATTTCTTCAAACTGAAACATAATTATCAAAGTATACTTACGCAGATAGATATGAAAAGTTTTTATTAAAGTGTGTGCCTATTTCCATTCTATGAAGGCCAGGCGCGAACGCAGACCCCACAATTTTATTATACCATCCTTATTTAAGTTAAAACATACTTATCAAAGTATTCTTATGTGCATCTATATCAAAAACACTTGTAAACATTTTTTTTTTTTCATTTTTAAATTTTTTATTGCCATACTTTGTGGAACGCAAACCCCACAATTTTAATGAACCACCGTTCTTTCTGATCAAACATACCCATTCCTCTGTCTCGATACATTTTCTATCATTATATGTAATCAGTTTTTTTTTAAATAGTCAACCATATAGGAGCCTATTCGTGACCAGACACACACACACACATACAAACATTCAGTTTTATATTATAGATATAAAGCTGAATGGTGTGGGAGGAGTAATGAGGCCAAAATACTCGGGTTGATTGGCCAAATAAAAAATTTCATGGATAAGGACCGTCGTGCATCTATAGAGACAATAAGTGCACAGTTTGAAGAAGGAAGATTTGTGCGAATGCATCAGTCCACAACTCCATCCTTGTCGCAGACTATTTAACCAAGATGGATATCAAGACAGTTTCTTACCCTCTTTTTAGTCCAGACCTTATACACATTTTGAAACTTCGTTGAATTCAATGACTTTCGTTTTTTATAACTTTTGTTTATTTCATCTTGGATTTCTTCATTACTGCCGTTTCGTTAATGGGATGACAATTTTATGATTTTATGTGTTCATAAAAATCTCCCTTCTCACAAACTCATCAAATGTTATTTCCATTTGATGTAACCAACAAAAAAGCTACATTTGTTCATGGTAAACATGGTAAAATAGATACATTCAGCTTTACTCGAAATGGCGGGCATTCAGCTTTTATCATAACAGTCTCAACCCGTTAAACGAAAACAGTATACATTGAAATTAACAATATTTAAAAATTAAAAAAACATTTATAAAATATATACACACATATATATATATATATATATATATATATATATATATATCATTCAACCACGGTAGTAGTTGAATATATGCTTAAGTCCGAAATTGAATGAATCGAGACACATTCAAACCCCTACCACTAATTCCGTTCGCAACCAAATTTCAAACAGGTTATATAGTTAGATAGAACACCTCATTAGCTACATTTTGAAAAAAAAAATTTCGAAAATTGGTTCAGTAGAAAAAAAGTTACAACAAAATATGTGGGTTCACAAACAGGAGAGTAAGTACATAAGTGACTAACGCTTTTTTTTATTTTGCATAACTTTTTTGGTATATAAATATGTTTTTACTGCGATTTTGCCAATATGACGTGTTAGCGTAACGGTTAGAGTACCTGGGGTTGGTGGAAAGATTTTAGGTTATATCCCGTGTATTGTTTTTTTTTTATATATAATTAAAAAACCGAACTTTTTTTTAATAACTATTTTTTTTTAACTCTCCTTATGATTTTATAGCAAAAAATGGTGAATTTATCGATTAAAAATATTAGTGAATTCTATGATATACATATTCTTTGAATGAACTCAAATTTTTCGTTATCACATTTGATGAAAAATGTAGTCCCATTTTGGCAATGCGTCTGACCAATGATGCTTTTGAACACGCGACCAGCACTGCGATGTCATCAGCAGCAGCCTGGGCATAAATATTCCTATTTTTAAACTCCTTTAAAAGAGGATTCAGCATACAGTTCCATAGTAAAAGTGATAAAATCCCACTTTGGGGGTTTCATTTAACTACTTCCCTTTTAACAGTTGCCCTCAGTAGTTCTACTTGAACTGTTCTGTGCCTCACCATATACTCAATCCATCGGATGAGTACTGGTGGCACATTGAGTTCTCGTAGCGACTTGAACATACTACTGAAGGGCTCCAACGATATCTAAAAAGACACCGAGTACCATCTTCTTTTTTGTTAGTTTATGCTCTATACAGATCACGAATTCATGAACCGCAGTCTCGGTAGAGACCCTGGCTCGGAACTACTGTGATTGAATGATAAATATTGCATAAATGTGTGTTTGAGAGCTAATTTTTTTTGACAATCATTAATAAATATTATAAATTTATATATTAATACAATAGCAATGCCTGGAAAAATATTATAGAAAGAATTAAATGATCCTAATTATGATATAATAAAATTATTAATTTTTATGTAAATTATAAAATCATTAATTCCCTCTACTAACTAACTAACTAATGAATTAATTTTATTCAAACAATTTTCACTACATAAATATATGCAAATAATAGGGGGGAAATAAGTTCAATCCAGCGACTGACACCCTTTCTAACTCAACAATAAACAACAACATATGCAAATAATAAATAAAATATTTATCAATATTCAAATTTTATTTTTAGCTGCAATATTTTAAGTCTAAAAAATTCTTAATTTTTACTTTACTAGAATATCTTGTTCTTTAGTTTTCCAGGTTGAATTTCTTGTCCTTTACTTTTCCAGGTTTAATAAAATCTTAAGAACATTACTTTTCATGCACGCATTTTTCCATATAATATATATATGCGTGTGTGTGTTTCTTACTGATTTTTGGTCTGCTTAGTTACATATGTTTCCACCACAAGTATCGAATTAAGGATCCGATAGTTTCTTCAAACTTGGCAGACTGAAGAAATATTATAAGGAAGTAGAGATAAAAAGTACAAAGTCAGATCATAATCAGCAGCAGCTAACTGTAAAATCACAAAAAAAAACTCAAGACAAATAACAAAGGTAAAAAGAGGGAGGGGGTTAAATCACAAAACCAGAGACGCAGAAGGAGGAAAAGAGAGAGAGAGAGAAAGAGGAGAGAAAATGGGAGATGCGTAAGTTATTAAGAGAGAAGGAAAGAGTTGTTTTGTGATTTTACGATAAATTTCAGAAGATTATTTTGCGGTACAGCGGTGTAACCGTGGCCGGTGTAACGTAAAATATTCCCTTGTAAAAATACTCCTTTTTATCTATAAGACAATTAAGACTATTTTTAAGATCGTCTAGCCCAACTATTAGCTGGCGTGATATTGTAAACAAATACAGACAGAATTTGGAGAAAGATATTATAATTTTTATATTATATTATATATATATATATATATATATATATATATATATATATGTTTAAGCGTATTGTACGACTGGGCAACGCTGAGTATTCAGTTATTATATATATATATATATATATATATATATATATATATATATATATATATATATAAATATATATATACATATATATATGTATATATATATATATATTGAGAGAGAGAGAGTTTTTGTGGCACATAAAATAATTGTGAGGGGTCAAGAATAATGGAATAACCATAAATGTTGGTACATAGATGAAGCTTATCTTAACAATGACTACAAGTGCAGGTTTTGCCACACAGCAGCAGAGAGTATTAACTACCTGACATCTAGTTGTAAGGTTTTGCTGGAAGGTAGCTACTATACAATGTCACACAATGTCGTGTGCAAATATCTTCACTGGCCTGTGAAATTTTAATATCGAATGTAGCAGCAAATCTACTATAACCATGCAATTCTTACGTACTTGAAAATGGATATATGAAACGCAATATAATGACCTTAGACAAAAAGGAGAAAGGAACAACCATAGTAGACGTTAGTATCACTAATGGTGCTGGATTAAACAAGGCTGAAACTCAAAAATTATGAATTACCAATAGCTTATGTGTGGCATGAAAAGGAATTGGATTCTGAGAAATATTCTCATCATTCCAGTAATTATAAAGGCGACCGGACTCGAGAAAATAAATTTCAAAATTTACCTGGCAAATATACCCAGTAAACCAAGTGCAAGAGATATACAAAAGATCGCACTCATAGAGACGATTAAAATCTGTTAAATATCTCTTGGTTTGAATGTATGAGATATCGGTGGATGCTTCGTTCCTTAACAAAAATCAGCGATGAAAGAATTGCTAACGTTCGGACAACTTTACAGAAAGGAAGTTTTTGTTTGTATCACATATACGTAAGACTGGAAGTGGGTTAAAGAGCCACCAACGTGCTCACAGCTACACAAAAACTAATTAATTGGAGGGAAAACTTCTGCCAAGAAGAAGCTACCGTCATATATATATATATATATATATATATATGTGGGGGGGGTCTGTGTGTATATATACATATATATATATATATATATATATATATATACAGTTAAATAGAATTGTAGAAGGCGGTACAATGCAGAGGTAACGGAAACACACAAGCTGAAGCAGGTGAGAAAGTGTTATTAATACAACTTACAAATACATGTGTACCTATTCATGTGTACCTGCTCCAGCTTGTGTCTTTCTGTTACTTCTGCATTGTACCGCCTTCTACATATTCTATTTAACTACATACTATACAATGCTTCAATCAAACTACATCGACCTCTTATATATATATATGTGTGTGTGTGTGTGTGTGTATATATATATATGTGTGTATATATATACTGTATATATATATATATATCACCGAAGTTAAGCAACGATGAGTCTGGTCAACACTAAATGGGTGACCATTTGGGACTAGCAGGTGCTGTATGTACTCTCCGCTTATCTCGGCATTGTTTCCAGTCGTCTTAGTCTTCTCCTTGCCACTGGACCCAAACAGTGTCGATTACAAGAGAGGTGTGGTGTAGGATTGCGCGATCCTTGCCTCACAATTACATGCGTAACTGCCCCTACAGGGGTATCTTTTGTCTTTCGAGACTGGACGGAGGCATCGATCGAGTTTAAGTACCAAAACTAAACAGGCTGATATATTAATGGATGGAAAGAATTAGTAATGAATAAAGAATCAAGGAAAAATAAGTCAAACAAACTATAAAAATAGATATAAAATAAATATCAATAAAATATATTTTAAAATATATAAAAATATGAAAAAAAGTATATATTATAAGAAATATGTAATTAAAAATTACTAGATAAGTAATATATAAAAAAGAAAAACTAAGAATATGAGTAAATGTCGATTTCTATTAAAATCGTAAAATTCATAGAGTACCATAATGACTATTAAAATAGTTATTAAAGTAATTATAACAGAGGTAGAAAAGTATAGTGGTATTCCTGATGGTAATATTTACAATAGACAAAATAGAAGTGCATATGTCCGAATAGAAACATGGACGTAAATCTTAAAAACTAAAGCAAACAAAAAAATAAACAAGAAAACATCTAACTTTACAATATGGATAAGTAACTGAGAAAACAACAGAGTAAAAATAGAAATGTTTGTTATTAGTATTTTAAATGTAGTGGGAGTATACAAATTGCTAAGAAGGTACGATATATAATTGTTGTTTCATGTTATTTTATTGAGGAGCTTATCATTAAATCAAATAATATATAATTTTCACTGAGGCATAAGTAACATGGTGAATTCAAGGATTTTCAAGTATTAGTTTTCTTGACAATATCCCATTTCACAACTGTTGTTTAGTTTTTATTGGTTAATTTCCGATAGTATATAGAAATTGATGTTTTAATCGTGTATTTTGTAGTTTTCTGTTGTTTTGTACGAAGTTTTTTTTTTTTTAATCAAATTACGAAAAATGAAACGGAAGAAGAAAATTACAAAAAGGCAATAATGGCGGAAAGAGTAAAAAAAAGGGGAAAAGCAGGAGTATGAGTACGTTGCTCGTTTAAAAAAATATGATTGAAATCAAATAATTTTATTTATCTTTCTATCTTATGATTTTGTTTCTGCATTACTTTTTTGTAATTTCCTTCTTCCTTTTCATTTTTACTCTTTGTGATAGTGCCTCCCAATTATCACAGACTTCCCACACTGATCTTAACAATCCCTATGGCCACATGTTGGCGCCGCTTACTTCAATCTTATTTACATCAATGCAGCGGTAATCACTAATATTTACAACTGAAACGTACACGCAGTACTCATGCAAACACCCATATAAAACATATACCCACACACACATCTATCTATCTCTCTCTCTCTCTCTCTCTCTCTCTCTCTCTCTCTCTCTCTCTACATATATATATATATATATATATATATATATATATATATGTATATATATATATATATATGTATATGAATACTTCATTTAATCACATAAATTAATATACGAATGTATAAATTTATGCGCAAACTTTCAGTATTTACTTCAACAGTACGCAATACGTACGTAGAGCTAGGTAGTAAGTTATAAAATATATATGGCAATTAAGCTACACAGAATATTCCGCGTTTCATCCACGCTAGAATTCGGTCAGGCTTATTTTATAACTTACTATATATATATATATATATATATATATATATATATATATATATATATATATATATCGGTCTAGCCGCACTGATGAGCTCTAAAACAGCGAAACAGTACCATATGTGGATGACTATATATATATATATATATATATATATATTAGTAATGGGATGATTCTAATATTTTTCCCGATTCCGATGCCAATACCGATTCCGTGCTAAATTCCCGATTCCGATACAATTACAGATTTCGATTTCAATTCTTTATAAATCTTTAATTATTTGATTATAAGATAGCTATTTTCCCCGATTTCATAAAAAATATATGTTAAATATGCAGATATATTTCCGATGTCCCATTCTGAGTCCGATTTATCGTCCACACACCAATATGTATATACATATATATGTATATATATATGTGTGTGTGTGTGTGTGTGTGTGTGTGTGTGTGTGTGTGTGTGTGTGTGTCTGTGTGTGTGTGTGTCTGTGTGTGTGAAATGTTGGAACGATTAATCGTAATCAAGAATCGGAAAAATCGTGCGGCTGATTTCATATTCCAAAAACGATTCCCTTGATATATGTAAGGATCAGTGATTATAAAATTATTGGATGTAACAAGCATCCAGAATTGGAACTTTCCATCTCATTAAATGATGGTTTTTTAATATTTTTAAAACAGTTTACATTACTTTCTATTAGATATTTTAATTACTTACAACTTCCTTTTTAATTTCGAAGTGACGAATTTTTTCAATGATAAACAAAATATTAAAATTACTGACTTGTGTTTGAAGAAACTGACATGCATTACGATTGCTTTTATCTCGTAACGGATTTTATTTACGTTTTTGTTAATAAAATAACAGTAAATAAAATACAAGAGAACAATTGATTTCTTTTTATTTACAACAATAAAAATCTTCTTTTTTTTTATATATATTCTTAATATTATTGAGGAGGGGTTATCTTTTATTTATCCATGCATAATGACCTTAAAATAAATTTTAAATAGATATTTATTCAATGGTTATATTATTTTTCTTACCTAGCTAAAATAGGCTAAATTTATACCTTGCCAAAATTGCATAATTTTCCTAATTTGCCGAAATTGCCTAATTTTTATACTTTGCCAAAATTGCCAAATTTTTGTCCAGCCCCAAAACAGCTTAATTTGTTTACCTTGCATAAATTGCTTAATTTTCCCTACCTTGGAAAAATTTTCTAACTTTTATTACTTAGTAAAAATTGCAAAATTTTCTCTACCTTACAAAAATTGCTAACTATTCCTATTTTGCCAAAATTGAACATATTTGGAGGTGATATACAAACTGCCATTAGCGTATTAAGCGATGCTCTTTATGTATATATATATATATATATATATATATATATATATATATATATATATATATATAATTCCTAAAAATATGGGCAATATTTCTTATGGAAAACTTATTGACCTTGTACATAGGAAACGCTAATATCGAATATTTTATTATCGCTAAAATATCAATCACAAAAAAATAAACGTAACTTTGAAAGCGATAAAAAAAAATAGCAAATAGCGTAAAAGATCCTAATACTATCAAGCTACGCTGATGAACTGTAGAACAGCAAAATATGTGTATGCAGAGTACTGGTCTAAAAAGTAAAATAAATTACACACACACACACACACACACACACACACACACACACACATATATATATATATATATATATATATATATATATATATATATATGTATATATATATATATGGGAGGGATATCAAAGAACTCGACACTTTGCTACAAAATCTTCACCCAAAAATAAACTTCACCCTAGAACAAAGCCCCACATAACTACCTTTCCTAGACATCCTAGTAACAATAAAAAACAACAACATATTCACAGACATCTACCACAAACCCACAGACACTCAACAATACCTCCACTTCAAAATCCACCATCCTAAAAACTATCTAAAATCAATACCCTACTCCCTAGCACGTAGAGTTTGCACCATAGTAACAGACATACACCTCCGTTCAACTAGACTGAATGAACTACAAATAACACTGCGGAAAAGAGGATATCCACTACCACTAATACAGAAAGGTATTGAACTGGCTGAAAAAATTCCAATAGACCAACTAAGAACCCCAAAAGAACACAACAAAGAACAAATGTTTGCATACGTCTCTACACACAACACAAACAACCCAGGACTATTCACACAGATAACAAAAAACCTTATCTTGCTCAATCAGAACGACAAACTAAACAACATACTTAAAACAACAAAAATAATAAAAAGCAAACGCCAACCCAAAAACTTAAAACACATCCTAACTTCCTCAAAACTCGTCCCACATACTACAAAAGGGGTTACAAAATGCAACAAACCGCGATGTGGAGTATGTGACATAATAATAGAAGGTAACACATACACATTCAAAAACCCAGCACAAACATTCAAAATAAAAAAGGATCTAAATTGCACCTCCAGAAATGTAGTATATGCACTAAGATGCACAACATGCAACAACTCCTACATAGGCGCTACCAAAAATTTCAGCAATAGAGTGGCCTTACATAAGAGCAACATCAAAATTGCAAATAATAGACACCTCTATGTTTCAAAACACGTACACACATGCAGTGGAAACAGCTTCAAAATAATGCCAATTTTCCAAACAGACAATTATTTTTATTTACTTACACAGGAAAAAAACTTCATCACCAGATTCACTCCTGAACTGAACAGAGCCTAATATCATCACACAAATATATTAAATGCAAGGTACACTCGCATACACATCCATACACATACACATATACACACCCACACATAAATCAGAACCGACACATTAAAACACACACGTGCGCGCATACAACCACACACAGACATAACACCCCTATCTCTAATACAACACACTGAACAATACCAACCTTACTTAACCTCGAAACCAACAACACTAGGAAACACCTAGAACCATAGTACAATATCTGTTCCAACATCTCGCTCCCTCCTCAGTCAGTGGAGGAGAACCCCCTCATGACTGAAACAATTATCATCTCTTCTATCATCCCCCTCCCATACCTATACCCCCTCCAATAGCCCCACTAGGAACCGATCCTGGGTCTGGCCATACCCACATGGGGAGACAAATAAATAGAAACATTAAAAAATCCCCTATACATATTTTAAATACACCCCTCTTTCTAAACAAACATAATATAAGGAATACCCGAAAAGACTAAAACGAAAAATCACAATACTAAAATCCAAGAATCCAAAAAATAAATATCAAAATAGAATGAAAGCACCCCTACCCTTATTTCAGAAGAGCTGCCCCCCTCCTCACACATACACATTAGTAACGACCTCGGATCACAGTCACCTTCCTAGAAAGCAAATAACCTCATAATACAATAAAACAGTATACACATTCTCAAACCAATAAAAGCAAACACGCACACACACGCACACGCACACACACGCACACACACGCACACACACGCGTACACACACAAACACACACACACACACACACACCCTACCCCACCCTACAGGAAAAGAAAAAAACACTCGCAGAAAGAGAGAGTGACTACAGCCAGGTCAGCGGCCTCGACAAGCCCAATAAAAGAGTAATAAAAATTGAACATGCCAATGAATAATAAACACTTACAAGCCTCCACCCCTTGGAAACACTTCAAATGAACTACGAACATTGACATTTTTACATCTCCAACACATTTGAAAATAATTTCTGACAAGGGCACTTCACAGAACGTCTGAAACGCGCATAAATACGATTTCAATGACTTAAAAACATTATTACAATGATCCAAACATAATTCTCAATGAAAAACCAAGACACGGAATAATAAAATAATGTTAAAAAATACACATTGTTGGTGACTACTCCCTTATTTAAATATATATATATATATATATATATATATATATATATATATATATATATATAGGGTTTAGGCTCATTACTGAAGGGTCCCGGTTTCGAATTTCGCTAGATTCAGCCACTCTGATGAGTCGTAGACGACGAAACACATGTCAGTGGATAATTGAATTTTAAAAACAATATGTATGCCTCTCCTCATGTGGGAGTACCAAGTTGGTTAAAGGAAAAATTAATTCCAACTCGCATTTAGGTAAAAATGCACTTTCCTAAGTAATTGAATTCATTCAAATCATATCGCAGAAACAAAAGCAAATGACATCTAAATAAATCGCGATACATCCAGAAAGAGGGGATGACGCGCGGATAAAGGGTTTGGGCTCATGTCCGCAGGGTCCCGATTTCGAAGTTCGCTAGATTCAGACACTCTGATGAGTGAGTTGTAGACGACGAAACACATGTCAGTGGATGATTATATTTTAAAAACAATATTTATGCCGCTCCCCATGTGGGAGTACCAAGTTGGTTAAAGGAAAAATTATTCCCAACTCGCATTTAGGTAAAAATGCACTTTCGTAAATAATTGAATTCATTCAAAACGTATCGCAAAAACAAAAACAAATAAGATCTATATAGAGAATATATATATATATATATATATATTCTCGTATGTGGTGTGAAAGTAAAGATAATAAGAGATGTACAATTATTTACAAAGGTTAAAGCAATGGATATTCTTGGGGTCGTCCAAGACGGATACCAGATCGTCGCTTTCTGTTTCAGAACGATTATTTCTCAGTGGATCTATAAATCTCAGAGGGATTTACTATCTGACAAATTGTTGGTCAAAGGGCTTCCGCATACGCCCTCTATACATCTGATGTGCTTCGCCCCTTTTTTTCTCTTGGTACCGAACCGGTACCAACGCTTGAAAAGGTATTTAAACCCACCAGCTGTCGTATCTGATCCACAATAAAATAGAAAAGAGAGGGAGGAGTATATAGTTGAAACAAAAACAAAATAAACAAATATCTTAGGTGATTTTATGGTTGAATCTGCGGACGGATTTATTGTATCCTTTTCTTCTTCTCTTGGGCTACCAACACGGGCCTACTCGTTGGCGTCTATCCTGTCTATCAACGCGATAGTTTATAAAGGTTGTGGAAGAGCGATATGAGAACTTTCGTTTCTCTTGCCTTGATACTTATTTTAATCTTCTTCCCTTCTAGCGTTTATTTCTGTTTGTTTTCTTCTTTGAATTTTCTCATTTAACTTGAACTCTTCCCATCCCTCTCCTTTGAATTTATGTTAAACCACGTGCATGCGCACACGCACACACAACAAACTGAATGCCTACTAGAGAGAAACTAAATACCTACTAGACACCATCCTCGGGCCTCTTCGGTTTCTCTGTTCAGGGGGTTGTCAGAACCCTGAAATGAGAATACTTCTTATCGGACACCATATTTTTGTTTAAACATTTAAAAAAAAAAAATATGGTGTCCTGTCTCCTCAAGCCATCCAGTACGTTCTCCAGGTTGCGAACTGGGACACGTCCTTTATAAATAGAGGGCAGTTTCTAATGCCAAGTCAGAGATCGTGGACAATGTGGAATTTCTGAGAAAAAATGAATACAAATAAATATACATAATGGCATGGCCGGCATCCAGGATACAACGGGTCCTTTAACCTGCTTATACACAAACCGGGAAGGAGGTAAGTAATGGTGTAAACCTTTTTTCCTCTGAAAGTGCTACTACAGCCATGACAGGGCTAACAAGGGTCAGCCACTACGATTTAGTACTAGAGGTCCTGGCCCCCTAGTTCAAGCAGTTTCAGCAGCTAAAAATAGGACATTAAGATGGTTAAAAGCCCAACCATGGATGTTGCTAAAAGGGTGTTGCTGTTTTGCTACTATTACTCAAAGTTTAAAAAGTGGATCAAAACAGTAAATAAAATATAATATGAGAAAATAAGAGACTGACCTCCCTGAATACGTTGCTAGATTTTTTTTTACAAGGTAGTCACCACTTATCAAGGCTCGGAAGCCACTCGGGGATAAGGGTTATTGCGTGTACAGTAATCAATGGGATAGTATCGTAGTAATCGTTAGTATTGGAGATTTGATAAAGTGTCTTACTTAAGGGCGCAGTTCATCAGGAATTTGTTTATGTTGGACTTGAAGACATCCACGTTGTAGTCAGGTGGAAAGCAGGAAAACATAACAGAGTTCCACAGGCGTGCACTGCTAAGAAAGAAGCTTTGTTCATGGAATCTACGTTTTGGTTTTGGCACAGATAAAGAGTGGGAAAATTTTTTGACAGCTGTTTAAGCTAGTCGGGTGTTTATCGTGAAAGATTGGCGAGGGGAGACCAGAGATTGGAGCTCAGACGAGCACTTGCCATGGAAGTAATGATAAAACAAAGACAGGTTCGCAAAGTCTCTCCTGTGAGCGAGAGGTTACAGGGAAGAGAAAAGGGCATCCCCCACTAAGCCACGAAACCTACTTTGTACTCTGTCAAGGCAGATTAGGCTGTTTTTAGCAGCTCCTGCCCAGATGTGGCAGCAGTACTCCATCCTTAGACGTACGTGGCTTTTATATAGATAGAGAATTGCATCAGCAGTGAGATATCTTCTGGAGCGGTAGAAGGATCTTACCATTTTTCCAGCGACCTTGGCAACTGACTTGATGTACGTGTTCCATTTCAGATCAGGAGTAAAAGTCAAGCTCAGAAGCTTATCAAAACATTGAGCTTCTCAAACGAGAGTTATCCATTTCAATTGATGCCATATGGGGATCAGAGCGTTGATGATGTAAAGATAGGAGCTTGATTTTAGATGCATTAAAAGTATCCTGCCACCTCTTTCCCCACTGTATCACGCGCTCAAGTTCAGAAGAGAGACAATCAGAGAGAACTTTGCCATTTACAGCTTTTGATGTGTTGCCATAGATGGTCATGTCATCACTATCTCTACTCTATCTTTATTATCATGGCAAGTACTCCACTGGGCTTAAATCTATGCCCCTTGCAAAATATTTACAACACTCCTCTAGCTACAGCTACTATCAACACTTTCCCCTACTCCCTACCTATGCCTAAATCGAAACGCAAATTCCTTCGACAAAGTTTCTTATCTAGAAATCTGCTCGTCTGTGGACCTCTGTATCGCGGGCCTGCGTTCCAGCTGACTACAACATAGTCGTTTTCAAGTCCAATGTAAACGTTCCTTTCGATCCGTCCCTTTAAATAGTCACCTATTTTCCACCGTTACTGATCATTACACAGTTGTCTCACGGACTAGCTGACACTCATTTAACCCTTATCCTCGAGTGGCTTTTAGGCTACAATAAGTGGTGACCGTTTTATTAAAAAAAATGCATCTATACAGAGAGATTTTAACACCTGCTAGATACTGCATCCGTGTGTCTAATGTATCTCTGTATAGTGGTTTGTCAGAACAACCCTCTCTGAGGATACTGCCCCCCCCCGAGAAGTAAACTCTGACCAAATATTCAAAATAACTTAGTATTCGAAGCTCAAATGAAATCTCCCTGTATGGCTATGTATGGCTAACGTACACTGTCTCGTGAGTGAATTGTTACACCTTCGCCAAGTAAGTCTGTATCTAGTGACGGAACAAAGTCAGATAGTCCACCAAGCAAAGTAAATTTATGTCCTAGAATCAAGCAATACTAAGAAACAACAAGAAAAGCTACTTTATAACGTAGTTTACCTGGTCGATTATAGAGAGAGGTAATGGAATGTTCTTAGTCCTATGAAGGAATCACTTTATTTCTAAGAATTTACGCTAAAAAAAATAGGAGTCAGAAACGCTGACCGTCACCTCGACCGTTAGGTTTCGATCCCAGCTGCAGAGACCTGATGTTTAACCACACTGAAGAGCTATGATACAGAAAAACAGACTGCCTTTTTGTAAATAAACAAGCAGTTCGATCGCTGTAAAAGCGGTGGACGAGTGTTTATTTAAATGAACATTTGTTGAGATTGTTTGCGAGCACCGCTCTCATGGGCCAGTGGGTACAATTTCCGACTATCAACGCGATGGTTGTAGGAGCAATCCCCGGCTAGGGAAAGGTGCTAGTCTAGTCGCACTGATGTGTTGTGATACAACGAAACACTATTGTATGTGGATGACTGTATATATATATATATATATATATATATATATATATATATATATATATATATATATATATTAAGAGAGCGACAGATAGAGAATAAGAAGAATTCTATTGCTGCTCCTCGTTCCATGATAGAGTTGTTTTTATCGGGATAGGTTTGCCTTACTAATCAAAATTTATTTTTCCTCTTAATATATATATATATATATATATATATATATACGTCCTAGGGGGTTCAGGCAAGTCAAGGTGTGGTTACAAAGCTAACGCATAAAGATTTAGCCAATTCCGGTTTACGAAATACGCCTGATTAGCTTCATCAGCATTCTTGCTAGGGGCACTACCGGCGAATAGCAACAAGTAAACCCTTCGCAAAGAGAAAGTAAACTTGAGAGGGCGGGCCTTTTGACACTTAACAGGACCATACTTCAACCCTAGAACAGCACTGCCGGACTGAGTGTTGATAACGTATCCGCCACAGGTACGCTAGAAATACGTCAATTCAGTCTATTAATCTTTTGTCATATTAACTAAAGTCCGTTAAACCAACGTTAGTTTCCGAACATCTCTTATACTACACTGATGTTTTTATTTAAGAAAATGCATTTCGTAATTGTGAAATTTAATGTTTTATTTTTTTTTGTTGTTTGTTTGATAGGTTGACTTTGATACAATTCGCAGTAATTTCAAAAATACTCACCAAGTGACAGATACCTTTAAAATGTTCAGCCTGTTACTCTCAGCCTCTTTAATAACTCTATTTTTTTGCTGCCACTTTGTCTCGTGTTGTACACGTCCTATTATCATTTTTTTTCTTAATTTCTCTCTTTTTTATCAGCCTATATACAGTGATGAGCAGAAAAAATGGCCAAGAGTGAAAGAAGGAAGTAATTGATTTTTCAATATTTTTCCATGATTTTTTGTTAATTTTAACTAAAACTTTCTATTTTGCAGACCATTATTATTATAGCATATAATAATAAGTGGAAAAAATAATCCTGAATATGGTAAGACCGCATCTTGGCGAGGATATCAAAAACCGAATTGCAGGATTAAGGCAGTCCAAAATGACTTACAAACAGATTTTTGATATTTTAAAAAGAAAAAGTGAAAACATCTCTTTCTGTAGTGAAGCAAATTGGTCAAGGGTTCGAAGTCGAATGCTTTGTAAAAGGGAAATCTGAATCTGGTCGCCCTAGAGCATTCACTTTGAAGGACGACCACAAGCTTAAATGAACTGTTTTGAAGGATTGAAAGAAAACTTATGTTGACCATAGCAAAGGATTAAAAACAAGGGCTAGAAATTATCTTTCTAGATATACAATATCAAGACGAATGAAAGAAATGGGATTTTCTTCTAAAAGGTGTGCAAATTTACCATTTTTATCTAAAAAGAACATCAATGATAGAACAAGATATTTCTCGTAATATGGCAAAAAAAGATACAGACTGGTTCAGGAATGTTTTTCTAGTCAGGTGAATCAAGATTGTGTCTTGTTATTGATACTCCCGGTGCTCCCGAATGGTACAATCGAAGAACTGAAGAAAGATTTTTGCCAAGTTGCATAAAAACGACAGTTAAACACGGGAATGGGGTGGATAATGGTATGCGGAACCTCTACTACAGCAGGAGTTCAGGAACTTATTAGAAGTGAAAAGTCAATTAATGCAAAAGAATGCATTCGAATATTAGAAACAGAACTGTTACTAATTATTCAGAAGCTGGAAATATCCCAGAACATTATTTTTCAACACGATAATGTCCCTGCACACACTGCTAAAGTCACAAAAAAAAAATGTTTTTTTGATAACTCAATTGATGTGATATTTTGGCTAGGTCAAAGCCCCGATTTAAACCCAATTGAGAATATTTGGTTCATAATATCTCGTGCATTGTCCGGAATAACTTTTTTGAACAATGACAAACT
Organism: Euprymna scolopes; assembly: GCF_053919585.1. Classification (NCBI taxonomy): domain Eukaryota; kingdom Metazoa; phylum Mollusca; class Cephalopoda; order Sepiida; family Sepiolidae; genus Euprymna; species Euprymna scolopes. The sequence goes on from NC_136487.1 coordinate 69,588,841, forward strand.
GTCGGAAGCTGTGCAAAGCGAATGGAATAGCATCTCCACTTCACAGTGTTCCACTTTGGTTGAGAGCATGTCTAAAAAGATTGATCTTTTAAAGAAATCAAAAGGGAATGCGATTCCATCCTAAGCATTTATTAAAGCAAATGCCTTGTTCTGTGTTATTAGTCTCGTTTAAGTTTTCTTGTTCAATATAGCTTTTACTGCAATAAAATGTATAAAATTTGTTTGACCCATTTTTTTTGCTCACGTGTGTGTGTGTGTGTGTGTGTGTGTGTGTGTGTGTGTGTGTGTGTGTGTGTGTGTGTGTGTGTGTGTGTGTGGTGTTCGTTTTTCTGTTGCTTAGATTCAATAAATTCGTTACTTAAATTATTGAGATATATCAAGGCCGGCCGGAATGTTAAGATAATTAAAATAAGGCAATTTCAACAATCGATGTAGGCTGGCGCGAGTTGTGTTGTGGGTTCACTAATTACAGAATTGAACTCATGTGCTGGAAGAATTGTATTGTCAACTATAACTAGTTGTATTACAACACAGTTTTGTTTTGTTTTGTTTTGTTTTTGTTTTTTGTTTTTTAATGGAATCGTAAATGCTATAGATCCCAATGATATAAATAAACACTGAAAGTAAAATTGAGCTCACAGTTTAAATGTTAAAATCAAACTGAACTCATAAATTATAATTCAGTAGACTACAAAAATTATGACGTATTTAAGCATTACAATAACAAAATGTGAAATATGTCTTAAATCTTGTATTCTATTGAATCATAATGCGTATATATATATATATATATATATATATATATATATATATATATATATATATATATATATTAGTGATGGTACGATTCCATTAATTTTTCCAATTCCAATACAATTACCCATTGCGTACTAAAATTCTTATTCCGATGCAATTACTGAACCCAATTTTTTATAAATCTCGAGATACTTTACCACAGAGTTGTAATTTTTCCTCAAATTACCGTAAAAACACGTTAAATGTGCTGATATTTTCCTAAACGTAAAAATACAACTGTGAGGGATGGACTATCGATTTTAATTTTACTGGTAGTTTTAAATCAATAAATATATATTATTTTCTCATTATTTCCAGCAATAGAAGATTTTGATTTTTATTTATTGCGGACTATTATCCTCATCTTTTTTAAATGTTGTTTCGCGACGTTTCGGCCAACTATTCCTCTGGCCTTCGTCAGGTGGTAACCGCGACGGATAGGAACTCTGGAACTCCTGACTGCATCCATTGCAATTACTGCCTTCCGTAGTTGTTGTCGTCTCACCACGTTTTGGCCAAGTAAGCCTCTGGCCGCCTTCGGGGCCTGTGGCGCAGTTGATAGAGACGTTGAATCTCTACCGATCTTAAAAATATATTTTCTCTCTTAAAGATTAAAAGAATAATTTTTTTACAGGGAAATATTTGACGTTACTCTGGCAAATCATGTATTCTTAAAGAAAAGCAGCTTTATAATAATCCGGAGATAAAGCTTAGTGGTATATCATTCGACTACAGATCGAATTATCCCCTTTTCAAACTTCGGTTGTAAATTATGCTCTTCTGGAGGTTAACGATACAATTTTCAGCGCGTCAGATTGAATCTGCTGCACTAGAATTAAAGGTTAAGGGTTCAATATTTAGAGCGATACTCAAAATATAATTTCGTGGTATTTTGGACATTAAGTATTTCATGGCTGACGGAACGAGATTATGCTACACTCGTGGATTAAATAAATGGTTCCGATCGAGATTTCGTGCAGATTCCTGAGTTTGGCAGAAATATTCTCAAGAATACAACTAAGGTTACAACTAAAAAAAAAAGGTCGTAGGTTACATCGATTGGAACGTTGTGAAAAACCACACTCAAGATGAGAACAGTAGTCCGAAGAATCCAAATAATACGAATTATATTTACTAGTACATATTTGGCTATTTAAAAATATACAACAAAAAACACGTCATGAAATAATGAAATACTTCGTGAAATTCTAATTTTCTGGGTTTAAATGTCCTTACTGTTCCTCCTGTATTATTTGAACTACATTAACCCTAGTAGGCCTGGACTTCAGAACCTAAATTGCAATTGTGTCTGGCCTCCTGGACAAAATTGTGAAAAATAAATTAAACGCGTTAGTAATTTTTTTCCTTTCATCTACCGCCAGTATTCAACTTTCCTACGCCAGTCGACCCAACAGGTTGATCCCTTCTTGATGCATAGGTACTTTCTACAGTGGATGCACCAGAACTTTGTCTTCACCTTCTTTTGGAGGTTGTTTTTGTAAGATACTCCAAGGTGCTGGCTGTTGTATTTTAGGTGTTTTCCGATACACACTGCACATATGGTGACGTGATTGGGTAGCTATTTTAACTCCCTGACAACACAAAACACGTGGTCAGAAAAATACCAGTTTAGCGGTAACTCGGTATATAACATTTTCGGAAATTACCGGTATATCAGTAATTCGGTCTGGTAAGATTAAGTTAACTCCCGGTTATTTTTTATGTCGTGTGTTATTCAGATCTTTCTTTGTCCTCAGTTCTTTCATAAAATAAATCAGTTGTCGACAGACAATCACAAGATTCCGTGACTTGCCATGGTGTTAGAAAATGTGATTAAAGCTAAAAACGATCTATAAGTTTTCATTTAATTCGATAACCACATTTTCCATTTTCGTAATATATACTTAAACATGGAACGATAATCTATACACCAGCTGACCATGCGTACAGTGTATATATCCGTAACAGAGAGGGTGGCACCTTGCTGGTACAAAACCCATATATTCAGAAATAGTATGAAAAGTGCGCATGATATTTAAAACGGAATAGCAAGTTTTATCATTTGGATTATTCCAATCAATCATAATACTGTTCTCAGCTCGAGTGTGATTCTTACAACGATTTGGCCGGTGCAACCTTTCACCTTCTTCAGTTTATCGCGTCGAACTCAAGAATCTTTCTGCCGAAATCTGGAATCTGCACGAGATTTTGGACGAGACACTTTATTAATTCACGCGTGTAGTATGGCCGTGTTCCGTAAGCAATAACCGATTAGTGTTAAATAATACGGAATTTAATTCCTAATTTCGCCCGGACTAAGGATTGAACCTTCAATCTACAGTAGAATGTCACTTAAAACAAAATCTTACCTAGTACTTTATCCATTTCGCCATGGTTCATTGCGTAAAACTGATAAAATACTAAGTGTCACTCTTCTAAGTGCACAAGCTTCTATTTTTGACAATACGAATTCGATGGCGAATTACTTATGTCTTCTACTTGGTCTTCATTGTATTTTATTTTTATTTTTGTATTTTGTTTCGATTCGTTAGAGACATTTGCTGTTTTACAGTTTTCTGTAGAAACACAGGCTCCAACAAGATGTTTAGAATATCATGCGGTAATAATTCTTCTTAATTCTTGACCTCATATTAAAAATGTTATTTTCAACTTTTATCCCAAGGCAAAAAATAAACCTTGCGACCAACAAAGACAACTCAAGGCTATAGGCCCAAAGGTCAAATCCCTCTAGATTTTTAATTCCCTGACATCGGTTGGGGGTGGAAAAAATGATGGCAAATGAATGCCAATAGATTTCTGGAGATCATACTATTTTTCATAAGCATTCACGAGAACGGCAGCCATATTTAAAGATGGCCGATAATCATTCAAATATAGCACTATGACTTACTTAAACCCTAGTAGCACCGAAACCAATAAACATGCAAACATGTAGTTAAGTACATTTTATTCCCAATTAAATTCTTCATTTTTTATTATATGAATATTGGACTTGATCTTTATAGTCTATTCTAGGGTCGAGATTATCTGTAGAAAAAGCCTTTTCTCAGGTATTTTCTGTAAAAATGCTTCAGTATTTCATATGTATAACTTAGAAATAGATTTTTTGTTAAATTTGGTTTTTTCTCAGGTAGAGACATTTATATTCAACCGATATGATTCGTACACAAAATTATAGTTTTTTTTTTTATCTCCGCCAAGGAGGTTATGTTTTTTTACCTCCACCGAGGAGGTTATGTTTTCAGTCAGGCTTATAACTATGTTTGCTTGTTTTGTTACAGCGTAAAGTTCACATCGCCTAACAAATCATCACTAAATTTGGTCAAAATATTGATCATGATCCGAATTAGAACTGATTTAATTTTGTAGATATCTAGTTTAAAGGTTAAAGATCAAGCTCAAAGAAGGCGAAAGCTATATTTTTGGCAATAGCTTTAGTTCTTTTAATCGTAGAGACCCTTTTCCCAAATTGTAGCTAATGAAGTTCTCCATGTAATATAGCTTCGGCCTTGAAAAGTTTCATTGAAGCTGAAAATTTTCTGGCATTTACATTTCCGATTTTTTAAATTTTAATGTATGAATCTGAAGCCATTTTGTAACAGCAATAACTATCCAAAATTTCAGTATTTAGCTTTTGAGTTATCAATGTCAACCTGTGACCTCATTTTAGGACTACTTAACACAACTGAGGAGATTTTTAATCAAAGTTTGTCTTAAATATCCTATTTTATACGAGTTAGTATAAACCCCATTCATTTCTTGTATCTGCTTCACAAAGGCGTTTAAACTTTGCAATTTCATTATTTTCTCAATTTCAATTATTCGGTTGTGAACGAATTTGGTAAAAACCCTAAATGTTTTACCAGTCTGTTCAGTTTTGCTTGGTTGCTTCAAGTACTAGGAATAATTGCACGCTATGAAAAATTTGGTAACAGTGAAAACTGGGAGAGGAGGAGGAAATAACACGGTGTGGGGAAGTAATGTGCTAACACCTACAACTATGATGTGTTTCAACGCGGATTTTTGTAAAAATTTAATATGTTTAATGAAATCGATAGATAATAGCCGGAAAACATGCATCAGGTATTGACATATAGCGTGACCATTTGGGCTTTTTCCTACACTGCCATTTGCTAGACTTGAATAATCGTGTCCATCATAATATATATATATATATATATATATATATATATATATATATATATATATTCTATCTCTATTAGAAGTTTTTATACCGAAAAATTCTTCTTATATACTGAATAAATCTTGTGAATATATATGTATATAAACTTACTTTTTATTATTTTTCGACGTAGTCTCCCAGCAATGTCATACACTTTTTCCACCTGTGTAGAAGTTTCCGTATTCCCTCGTCGTAAAAATCTTTGAACTGATGTCTCAGTCAGTCACTCACGACTTCATCGTTATTTTCAAACTTCATACCTTTCGTGAAACGTTTTCAGGGGGCCAAAACTGTGAAAGTCCGAAGGGGCAACGTCTAGGCTGAAGGAGCGATTCTCAGCTCAGCTTGTTGATGGTCTTCACCGTTTGGGCTTCTGCGTGAATTCCTGCGTTGTCATGATGCAAGATGACTCTTTCTGACTTATGACCCCTGCGTTTGTTCTCTATGTATGGCACTGTTCACAAAATTTCTTTTATCAAGGAAGAAAATCGTGAATAGAGCTTGAACATTAGAAAAAGAACAACGAGCATCACTTTCTTTCTGGTCGTTGGAACTTGAATTTCTTCTTCACTGGGGAGGCTACATGTTTCTTTAGGGACGGTCTTAACCAGTTTTAGGATATTACTTTAAGTATTTTGTAATGAAATTGTATTTTTTGGGATGAGTCTGATTCAGAGAAATATTTTCAATGAAAAAAACTTTGTGTTTATAATTAGATGTGAGAATACGAGAGATACGTTATATAATAAACAAAACAAAATAATGAGTTAAAAAAGAATATATTAAAAAAAGAGACAGTTTATATATGTTTAAAAGAGAAGTTTACAGAAATAGGAAAAATATAAAATGTCGTGAATACGTTAAAGTTCTTGTAGGTATTTCTTAGAAGAAGTCTGAATCGATTAATTAATACTTAATTATTACAGAGGTAAGTAAAATCGTAATCAAATCTTCTCTACTCATTTATATAAATTATTGTATTGAAAATTGTTTATAAGAGCTAAGATTTATTTGATTTCGTATTAAAAAGAACACTTAGTGAAAAATATTGCAAATGTTTCAATGAATAATGTGTATACATATTGGCAGACGATAATGAATCAATTGATTTTGTGTGCATGAATGTTCGCTGATGTTTATGCATGTGTGAGTAGGGAAAGATATCGCAAATAGAAACGCATAACACTGGGGTCCCCAGCGATACCAACCTGCAGTCTCGGGTCAACTGAAGTCCACTGGTTTATTAAAGAAAAATTTTGCTTTAAACGAATTAAGTGGCGCCCAGAAAGACAATGTCAAATAAATTCAAAAGGTTATTTGATTGTTATTATTTTTTTATTATTTTTATACCTGCAAACTACTTTTTATGCTTACGCAATCATCAGTGTAGAAAGTAATAATTACTATCAGTCGGGAGATTCTAACTTACCTTTAACTTCTTTGGCTAGTATTTTACCTATGGTTCACCAGAAATTAACACGGGAATCGAGGGAAATTAAGTAACCATGAATGCCACACAAACACACACACACACACAAACACACATACACACACACACACATATATATATATATATATATATATATAATTATTTCCACAGACAAACAACGTCGCAGCTCACAAGAGTCATGACAGTCAACAAAGCGGAAGTCCAAGACTCGAGTTTCGCTCTCATTTGGGATCATCAGTTAGACATATCCGAGCCCGAGATTAGAAACATGAGCCTCTCGCATGCGAGCACTCTGCCAACTGATCAAACGCCCCGCATACAAGAAAGTCTATTAACTGACACAAACTAACACATTTATTTTATAAAATCTTATGTAGATATATAATATATATTAGAGAGAACTTCTGACTGTCAACACGACGGTTCTGGGTTCAATCCTTGGCATGGAAGAGTTGCTAGTCTAGCGGCACTGATGAGTTTTGATACAACGAAACAGGACTGTATGTCGATGACTACAAATATATTTTAAGCCCCCCCCTCTTTGGGTAGAGCATTGTCGTAAATAATCTCACCCGTAACTTAATATTCGCAGACGATAATGAATCAATTGGTTTTGTGTGCATGTATGTTCGCTGATGTTTATGCATGTGTAAGTAGGGAAAGATATCGCAAATGGAAACGCATAACACTGGGGTCCCCAGCGATACCAACCTGCAGTCCCGGGTCAACTGAAGTCCACTGGTTTATTAAAGAAAAATCTTGCTTTAAACGAATTAAGTGGCGCCCAGAAAGACAATGTCAAATAAATTCAAAAGGTTATTTGATTGTTATTATTTTTTTATTATTTTTATACCTGCAAACTACTTTTTATGCTTACGCAATCATCAGTGTAGAAAGTAATAATTACTATCAGTCGGGAGATTCTAACTTACCTTTAACTTCTTTGGCTAGTATTTTACCTACGGTTCACCAGAGATTAACACGGGAATCGAGAGAAATTAAGTAACCATGAATGCCACACACACACACACAAAGACACACACACACACACACACAGACACACACACACACACACACATATATATATATACATATATATATATATATATATATATATATATATATTTCCACAGACAAACAACGTTGCAGCTCACAAGAGCCATGACAGTCAACAAAGCGGAAGTCCAAGACCCGAGTTTCGCCCTCATTTGAGATCATCAGTTAGACATATCCGAGCCCGGGATTAGAAACATGAGCCTCTCGCATGCGAGCACTCTGCCAACTGATCAAACGCCCCACATACAAGAAAGTCTATTAACTGACACAAACTAACACATGTATTTTATAAAATCTTATGTAGATATATAATATATATTAGAGAGAACTGCTGACTGTCAACACGACGGTTCTAGGTTCAATCCTTGGCTTGGAAGAGGTGCTAGTCTAGCGGCACTGATGAGTTGTGATACAACGAAACAGGACTGTATGTCGATGACTACAAATATATTTTAAGCCCCCCCCTCTTTGGGTAGAGCACTGTCGTAAATAATCTCACCCGCCAATTAATTGGCGGAAAAATGCGAAGCTCGTTGTTTGTTTGTTTACAAACAGGCGATTTGAGCACTATAAAAGTGGTGGCGGGTGTCTATTTAAATAGACATTCCGACGTGTTTTTTACGGGCGTCGCTTTCATGGCCGAGTGGGAGAACTGCCGTTTGTCAACACGACGGTTCTAGGTTCAATCCTTGGCTTGGAAGAGATTCTAGTCTAGCGGCACTGATGAGTGATACAACGAAACAGGACTGTATCTCGATGACCGTATATATATATATATATATATATATATACATGCATATATATTAATTTATCTATCTACATAAGATTTTATAAGATATATATAGCAATTAAGCTTAATTGTTGTCTATATTTTTTCTAACTATATATATATATATATATATATATATATATACTATTTGTTTTAATTTCTCTATATCTCACCGCATTTCGTTATGTATCCCCGAGGCTGCTGACATTTTTAGGATATAAATGAAGAGTTCACTCATACGAATTGAATTCTAGAATTATTTGTGCGTTTCTTTATTTTTCTGCGCTTCGTTGAAGAGCGGCCATTGTTTAGAGACCTTCCTTGGGGGCAACCTCATTTATCAAGAGTAACTGGGGGAGATTTTTTGATGATTTTCTAATGGAAATTGTCATTTTTTTTTTGTTCTATTACTAAGTTTTTTGTTGTTGTTTTTTTTTTCGATGCTACTTCAAATTCGGAATTTAAAAGAAAATGATTTTCCTCTTCAAATGAAAATGATAAATGTCAAACCGATTGATGTGTGCATCACGAGATAATTAAAAGTTAAAAGTTTGACAAGAAGATAGGCAAATATATAGAGGCACAAAAAAACTATATATATATTTTATACTAATGGTTAATCACTATCTAGGCAAAAAGCCACTCGAGGTTAAGGTTTAGTGAGATTTTCTGTTGGATAATGAAACAGTTATATGAAACTTCGTATTATTTGGATTCATCGGACTACTGTTCGAATCTTGAGTTTTATTTTTACAACGCGACATAGTGGATAAAGTGCTCGTTAAAACTCAGTTGTAAATCATAATATTCTGGGAGTTTGCGGTTAACTTCTCATGGCGGGCGATACTATTAATACGATTGCAAAGTATGTAGGATCTCTACTTAGCCATGGCTAACGGAACTAGAGCATGCTACCCATGTGGGTTCCGTTTGAAATTTCGTGCATATTCCAAGTTCCATAGAAAGATTACCGAGTTCGATAAGATACACCTGAAAAGGAAATTGTATCAACCAAAACGTTTCGAAAATAACACTCATGGTGGGACCAGTAGTCTGAATAATCTAAATAATACGAATAATGAATCCCCATCTCAAAATATCAGAAACGTAATATGGAACGGATGAGATTTATGAAGAAAGCAAAGTTGTTTTGCAGTGTTGGGAGCAGGGCGAGTAGCTTTACTGGGGGAGAGTACTACAGCTCGAGGTTCAGTCAAGTAGCTCTCATGGAAATTATAGAGTAAATTTCAGATTGTGCAATGTCTTGCATTATGAATATTAATTGTAGTAGTAGTAGTAGTAGTAGTAGTAGTAGTAGTAGCAGTAGTAGCAGTAGTAGTAGTTGTTGTTGTTGTTGTTGTTGTTGTTGTTGTTGTTGTTGTTGTATATACGTAATAATCACGTTGACACACCGGTTCTGCTTAGATCATCAAAGTTAAGCAACGCTGCGCCTAGTCAGTACCAGATAGGTGACCGTTTGGGAATACTAGGCGCTGCATGTAGGTGGACGTCGATACATCAGGAAGCTCGTGCATCCCGCTTGGTCTCCAGCTGTCTCAACCCTGTTCTACCGCTGGATGAAGCCAGTTGAAGCAGTAAAATGAGGCTGGCTCTGCGCAAACCAACTTCGCTTTTAACAAACTCCCAGCGCGAGTCATCCATCATTTCTAGGTTGTTCTTTTTTAGTAGTATTAACTCACTAGGAGTTCTCATAAAGATAGCATTAGCCCTATACTCTTTCATATTTCTATCATCATCAGACACTGGGTTTCATGAGGAACTTGAATGCCCACTGGAAACAATTTGAGTGCTTACTAGACACTATCCTTGAGTTTCTAAGGCCTATCTCTACATGGGTTTGTCAGGAAAATCTGACATAAGGATACTTTTTTTCTACAAGTAAACACTGTCTAACTATTTAAAATCACATAGTATTCACGGTCCAAATAAGATTTTTTATGATCTTTTTTTATGAGGAATGGTGAACCTCCTCCAGATGATGTTACCTCAAATAACAGCACAAAGCTGGATACTCCAGAGGAATTCTTGTCCTGGAATCAACTAAGACCAAGAGATCACAAGAAAAGTATACTATAACTTGAATAAAATAAAATACGCATCAAGTGCGCTTGAAAACCAAATCACAACCTAATATAAGAAAAATAAACAAATATTTTACTTGTTTGAAATTTATCACAAATATATTTAAGAGGTATACTTCATCTTCAGTGTGTTGTTTTGTTTCTTTTTTTTTTCTTTTTTTTTCTTTCCTTGTTATGTTGTAAAGTTTGTGAAAGAAGTCTGTTTGTAAGGAGCCGAGCGTTGTAATTAGCGGTTATAGTTTGAAATGTTTGAACTGTGATGTGGCTTTCAAGCGCGCTTGAGGCGTATTTTATTTTATTCAAATTAAAACGTTTCTATATGAACACTCATTCTTGACGATACTATAACTTATTTAAATGATCTATTGCGGAGAAGAAAATTATATTCCCAACTTCTTTGCTAACTCGATGTTTGAGAGGTAAATGAGAACGTATCTCAAATAGAGATCAAATGTTAACACCAGGAAGGGGTCCCTTGATTTCTGAGCATTTCAACTGAAGTAAAATAAAAACAATATGAAAGAAATTAAAGGTACTTTATCTATGTGTGAGTTCGTTCTCTATAGACTTGGAGACTGTACGGTCGATTTTTTTATTTCACACAAATGCACTTTATGTGTCTGACAGTGTTCTTAGACAGGTTTTTATCAGAGTGCTCCCGATACGTATAAAAAAATCGATAATATTAATAATAATGATAATAATAAAAATAATAATAATAATAATAATAATAACAATAATAATAATAATAACCATAATAATAATAATAAAAAAAAAATAATAATAATATTGATAATAATAAAAATAGTAACAATAATAATAATAATGATAATAATAATAATGATGATAATGATAATAATAATAATGATGGTAATAATAATAATCATAATAATAATGATAATAATAATGATTATGATGATGATGATGACGACGACGATTATAATAATAATAATAATAATAATAATAATAATCATAATAATAATAATAACGACGACGATTATAATAATAATAATAATAATAATAATAACAATAATAATAATAATAATAATAATAATAATAATAATAATAATAAAGGAGAAAATCCGATCAAATCAAATAAAGAACAGTCCGATTTTGACCAAAGTTAACATCCAAGTTAACAGCCTTACATCACAAATGTACTTTAGAAGTTTTATCACTGCACAAGTAGAAAGGCTCAGTGTATAAAATTAACGGTGGTTTCTTTGATTAGACAGAAGTGCGTTCGAAATGAATGTTTATTGTTAGAGCAAAATTGAACCACGATATTTTATTTTTAAATTTTAATTCAAGCCATTATAAAAAATAATTTAATAAAATTAGTAACAGGTTCTCTACAGCGATATGAAGACTACAGTGTATTGTGGACTAAGTTACTGTGGGGAGTCATAGAATACTTTCACTCGGTGTACCGTGGTGAGTCCCCTACTAGAGCAGGCAACCAATCGATTTGATTGAAAAATAAGCGATTTCACCGATTTCGATGACAATGAAAGTATTGGAAGTGTGAAACATTCGTTGATCCTCATTTAATCCCGGACAACGACGAGTCTCCCTGCTAGTGTATTTATGATTTTCTTGTAAGATTTGCTTTTGACTTATGGCGAGGAGCAACGTGTAGTATCTGATGCTCAGCTTTTTGACGAAGTATCTGTTCTGATATTCTATCCTTGGTCAATGAAGGAGAAATCTTTATAAACTAAGTAATTTTTCAAATGTTTGTCCGCATCCAGAAATCCCCTTTTAGGGAGCTAGATCTTCTCCACATTAAAACTGACGTTGTATCTAATTCTGTCCTGATCGGGATGCAAGTAAATAAGTACGTCATTTCATTTTTCCTTTCCTCGAAAAGTGTAGAAATTTTTCTAGACATAAGATTGAAGCAAATTTTCCCCCACGAAGCGAGGTCCTTTAGAGGAGCTGAATTTGACTCCACATTAAAAACTAACGTTCTGTCTTACTTTGTCTTCGTAGGAAAGTAAGTATATAGGTAATGCACTTCATTTTTTTACGTTTATCGGTCAGCCAAGAAGAAATCCTTCTAGACTACGGGGGAAAGTTTTCTTCCATCAAGAGTGCTTTTAAGAAGGGGTTTGAATTTTCTCCATATAAAAACCCCGCCTTGTATCTAGCTCTGCCCTCGGAAGGTGACAGTAGCTAAGTGGTTAAAGACATGAACTGATAAAGGTATTCCAAATTCGAATCCAATTTTTACAACAGAGACACTTTCACCTGGGATGTTAGGAATCTGAGCGTGATATCTCGTGTAATTAACCGATGTATCTCAAGAAAGAATTCTAACTAGAAAGATATCGAGGAAACCAATGCCAGCATCAGAATCATCATCTTATACGAAATGAATGAATTAATCATTCCAATCTCGTGGTAAGTCAAATAAATATGGGCATATGTATATGCATCATAAAAATATCTCATTGGTGTAAGGGTGGGTTAAAGGAATAACCGCGCCCAATCTTAACCATGAAATCCAGTTCGTTGCTTTAAACCATCGAATCTATCGTGCTAATTGCTGCCTTTCTGTTCGGCATGGCTGTTGCTTTCTGTTCGTCGAGGCTATTTCCAGCACACCTTTTCCAATATTCGATTGAGTCCACGATGAAGTGATTAAGTTTCAAAGCATTGAGCAATTAGCTACTTAGAGAATCCAGGCGTACGCCACCCGTGCCTGCCTATTGCCCTACGAACTTGGCACAATAAAACAAAATCCTTGCCAGTAAAGAAGGAGAGCATCAGGTTGCAAAGGCGCGCGTGTGAATTATTGTCAATGGCGGCTCACCTCCGACCGATAGAACAGGAGATTCTCTGCTCTATGCTAGAGATGGATAGTGAAAAGAAAGAAAATAGATCTATTCACACCGTGATACAGACATATATATAAACAAACATGGCACATGGAAGAAGTATATATATATATATATATATATATATATATATATATATATATATATATATATATATATATATATATATATACTAGCATTTCGGCCCGGCGTTGCCCAGGTGTTTGGAGGTGTATGCTGACCAAAAAAAGCGATCAATTTTTTTAACTTTGACCCCTATTATGACCCCTTAAAATTTATTGTTTTGGGCTCAAATAAATTTATTAAGTTAGATCCATGTACAAGTAATCTATATCTAAAATTTCAAGTGTCTAGACCAAAATTGTTGGATAAGTTTGGTAGAGTTCCCAAAGGTCAAATCGTTGAACTTTGACCCCTTACTAGCAAAATTTCCGGCCGAAAACCGATCACATCGATTTTCCCAAATCTCAGTACCCTGTATATCAAATTTCGAGTCGGTAGACTAAAAATTGACAGAGTTATTGCGTATGAAAATGTACACACACAGACACTTTCACTTTTATAGATATATATATGAATATATATTTTATATATATAAATATATATATATATAGTAACTTATAAAATATATATAGCAATTAAGCTACAGAGAATATTCCGCGTTTTATCCATGCTAGAATTCGTCAGGCTTATGCATATATATATATATATATATATATGTATATATATATATATATATATAAGAGCAAATAGTTAATAAAAAATACACTTTGAAAAAGAGTTAAAAACATATTTAATCTGAAAAGGAAACACTAGATAAGTGGATAGTCCTTAATCCGCGGAATTTCGAAGAAATACTTTCTTTCTCATCAGAGGGTAGGAATTAGCAAAATGCGGGATCGGATTTTGCATACAAAAGTAGTTGATGGAACTGCAAGTAAGTCAAAGATCTTAATTGATAACAAAAAGTGAAGCAGAGGGAATATAGTGACGAAAAGGGTGATTTCACGTGAATGGATAGTCTGGTGAAAGGTAAAATATCCAATGATGGTAAAATCCAAAAATGTAAATCAAAGCAAGTTAATTAAATTTCCATTCGCACAAATGAAATCCAAGGACGTTACGTAATTAGAAGATGGTTCAAAATTCCAATAATATTAATAAAAGAAAAATAAGACATGCGTTTGACACGGCTGCCGAGACAAAATCTAATTAAGAAAAATTCGTGAAGAAGATTAAAAACAAAAAAATTAAATGGTGATAGAATTAAATATAAAATAGGAAAGCAAATGTCAAAATGACCCACACAAAATGACGTTAAAAAGCGCGAAAATATGGGGCAAAAAAGGTCAACTAAAATGTACAGCGTATTACTTAAGAAAATATCAGCAAGAGTTATTAAAAGACACGAAATGGAAAAAATAAGTAAATAAAAAATTAATAAATAAATAAAAAATAAATAAAGATTAAAATATAAAATATGAAATATAAAATTAAAAAAGACTTTAAGGGGAGAGGGTGGCCGGTATCTGCAAATTCCGGATAAAGCAAGTAAGTATGTAAGTAAATGCATATAGTAAAATATAAGTAAATATACATACAGAATATAAATGTGTAGCTAGATTGATATATGAGATAGATAGGAACATTTAAAAACTAAAACGGAAATTGCAGATAAAAAACCGGCCAAGCAAAGAAGAAATAAAAAATTAAAACAAAGGATTATTAAGTTATAAAGTATGAGGAAAGTATGTAAAAAACACGATAATGTTAAAGACAAATTATATATATATATATATATATATATATATATATATATATATATATATATATATATGAAAGGTTAAAGTAATAACTATGTAATTTCAAAATTACAATAATTAAATTTGGACTTATGTTTACAAAAAGAGATTAGTTCGTTTTTAGAATTTATTATATTGTTACTTTGAGGAGAAGTAATTATAGTTATAGCTTCGGTTGTGCAGAGGCGACATGACTTAGGGCCTGGAGTATAAGACTTAACTTTTTTATCATAGTCCATTTGATTGAGAAGGGGGTATCATTAGAGTTAAGTTTTTTAATTAAAGTGGTTAGACAAGTTCCTTGGTTATAATTAGAATTATGGTTGCTAAAAGAAGAAATGTGGTTTGATATTCTTTTCTCAATTAACGTTGAAGTAGCGCCGATATATGTATGTACTTTATTAAAAGCTCGGGGTACGATATTAATATTAATTTGCTGATTTGTATTAGTTAAATAGTTTGAATTTTGTTCATTTTGTTCAACAAATGATGGGACAATGATTATACGAGGACTATTTTGAAGGGGATAATTAGTGTTGTTAGTAAATAATAATAATAATAATAATAATAATAATAATAATAATAATAATAATAATAATAATAATGACTGTTAGGAGAACTATTATTATTCTCATTATTATTATCATTATTATTATTGCTAGTTGTATGATTGTAGATGGAGGGGCTACTCGAGTGGTATATTTGATTAGTAATTAGTAATAAGTATATATATATATATAATTTATTTATACAAACATTGATAGCTACATATATGCATACATGTTTCTGTAATCACCCGTGCTGGGGAGATTACGTCTTCAAGATGTAGCCATCAATGTTTTTATAAATAAATTAAATATACCTGCTCTGTTTAGTCATTGAACACTTTTTGGTAGACATATGTTGTTTCATTGGATTTACTTCTAGGAAACTAAACTTAACTGCCATCATATATATATATATATATATATATATATATATATATATATATATATATATGTATATACATATATATATAAGGCCTCTTGTACATTACAGAAAACAATAGATTACATATAAACATTACGCATAAGATTGACGAATCCTAACATGGATGAAACGCGAAATATTCTGTGTAGCTTAATTGCAATACATATATTTTATAACTTAGATCTATTTATGCATTGAGCACTGTTGAAGGAAATACGCAGAAAATTTTTACTTTCGTATATTAATTTATGTGATTAAATGAAGTAGTAATATATGTGTATATAGTAATAATGATAATACTAATAGTAATGATATTAATAATAATGATAATAATAGTAATGATAATAATTGTAATTATAATAATAGTAATAGTAATAATAACAATAGTAATAATAATAGTAATAATAATAATAGTAATTATTATAATAATAATAATAGTAATAATAGTAATAATAATAATAGTAATAATAATAATAGTAATAATAATAATAATAATAATAATAATAATAATAATAATATTAATACTAATAATAGACAAACATTTTTTTAAAATGTTATTAAGAAAGAAGAAACAATTATTACGTAAATAAAGAAAGAAAAAACAAAACTAACAAAGCAATGAATAAGTTGTCTTTAAAAAAAGTAGTAGAAAAAATAATAGAAGACATGATAATGCAGAAATAAGGAAACATGAAAATGTAATGCAAACAAAAAAAGAAAACAAAAAATGGTAAAAAAAACATAAAAATGGTAAAAAAAAAAATTCTTAGAAAGAAAGAATAAATGTTGTTTGAAATACAGAATGATTATAAACGAAGAAACGGCCGTAATTGAAGTAATGAGAAATAAGAAATGTTGATAATGTAAGAAAGAAGAAGCAGTTACTGTAGGTGATGTGGTGTTAGTATTCGAATCATTGTCGAGGACGAACAGAGTAACAGTTAAATATGTATTAACGAAAATACATGAAAAAATTAAATTGAGCAATATCTTTGCTCAACTGCTAGACATGTTGGTGACGACCATACTCTCGGCGCGTCCGTCTCTGACTGACTTCCATTACCCGGAAGTGACGTCATGGACGGAAGTGACGTCATGGAACTGTTCATTATTCCAGGGAGTAGAGGTGCGTCCCCAACAGTAGGAAATAAAGAACAAGAAAAAGAAATTGAACTAAACCATTGCACAGAAGAATAAGACGAAGACATTATAGCATAGAAATAACAGCAAAATGTTTAACCGATAAACTCTTAAACTGTTGGTAACATAACATTGAAATTAATAGAAAACAATCTTATACCAACGGTGGTGTATAACGAGTAAAATCTATTTGTTTGTTTGAAACGTATACAGAAATGTCGGCAAGTTGAAATGCAAAATGTTCATGTAAACTTGCCGACATATTTCTATTACTTTTACGCATGCGTAAATTCATTCATAGCTTGAATTTTTTTTCTTATTTATCTGTCGATAGCGTGAACCGTAGGAAAGGTTGGAGCGCTGTTTTGATCTCGATTCTAACTGATGACACCCAGGTCATTTTCGTAATATTTTGAAAGTGCTATATATTAAGAACAATATATTATTCAATTGAGAATTGCTTCTGTAATAGTTGGCATGAATTAAAATACATTTAAGCGTATTTTAACAACAGGCAATGCTAGTAAATAATTAATGTAGAAGAAAAAGAGTTATTGTTATAAATAAAAAAGGAGAACGCCACTAAGATAAAAGAATTATAATGAATGAAGAAAAAAAAGAATGAATTGTGATGAATGTAGAAGAAAAGGGAGATAAATGTGTAATTACTAATTAAAGAAAAAGGAAAAGAAAATGAAAAAAGACATCGTAATAGATAAAGAACAGAGAAGAGGATACCGCAATAAATGAAGAAAAAAGAATAAACTGTAATAAATGTAGAAAAAAACTGAAGGAAATAATTGTAATGAATAAAGATAGAAGAAAAAGAAGAAAAGGAAAGAATACGAAAAGGCAGAAGAGGAATTGTAATAGGAGAATTGAAGAAAAGGACGCGTAATAAAGGGGGAAAATATTACAACAGAGCAAGATAAATATATGAAAAACAAATCACAGAAATCAACCAAGAATCAAAAAAAATAAATAAATAAAAAAGCACGAAAAACAAAATTAGAATATAATAAATAATAAAAAAAATACTTCATACAAGTTGAATTCAATTTCAATTAAATCAGCTTCAGCTAATTAATAAAAAAAATAATTAAAAAAAACAGATCTGTACCATCCGTTCCCTTTAAGCTAACCTCAAACCAATTGGGTGCATGCCTTATAATCCACTTCTCTGACCTCCAAATGGTATATCGCGTTTCCCAATAGAATTACAATAAACAACGCCAACTATTGCACAGCCGTAGTTGAGGGCCGACGGACAATACCACTTCGCCTTTCAATCAGAAGACGACAGGTAATTTTCTGTGCTGAGTGATTTACGGGCACGAGGTTTGACCAGAAACTTCAAGACTGATGGTTATAATACACACTTATTGTCAGTTTAATTAGAAATCAACTTTAGTTCCTTTCAAATTGGTTCCCTCGGACTGAGAGGAATGGGGGGGCAGCGAGTAAACGTTGTTTTTCCTGTTAGAAACAGTACGGGATGTCTGCTACTGACACAGCATGGAGTAATTATTTTTCACAACCTGTTGGATTGTTGAAACAATTCCAATATGGCGGTAAAGCATAAAAAAATGGCGAATTGTGGCTTAAGGTTTTCAGGTTGCTGTTTTAGAACATTCAGAAATATTGCTTTTTGATTAATGCTAAATTGTCCGGCAATGAGTAAAAAATATTCAAGATTTTTATTAATATTTTTAATAATACTTGTTTTTTTTTTTTTTTTGCGAACATATTAACGCTAATTCCTTCTCAAATATTCACACATCATTTTGAAACCCCCTTTTCATCGAAAACAAGGCTTATTACCTTTCGGAATGTAAAAGGTTACTATCTGGGATTGTGTCTACAGAAGACTGTGAAGATTTAAGAAATAAGATGTTTTTTTACATTACATTTAAACTTTTGCAGATAAGTACAGCCAGGGAAGCAGGAAACATGATGGGATTCCAACGTCTATCAATCGTGCGCATATATATATATATATATATATATATATATATATATATATATATATATATATATATATATATATAATTTATACAATCAGAAAAAACAACACCTTTTTTTAGTAGTACACAATTTTTGTTTTTATTATTTTTTATGACATGTTATTATATATTTTTTCTTAGTCTGACAGCTGTTTCGAAGGGTAAAAGGACAAACGGTTGTTTTAATTATAACATACCGAATTTTCATTATTTCCCGTTCTCTTCGGAGACAATTAAAATCAATTAATTACAGTCAAAAAATTGTTTTTAAAACTCACATGGGGATGGAATTTTTTTATCGAGGTTGCCACCTTTAAAAATTTTCCATGGGTTTTTATAGATCTATATTTTCTTTTTGTTAGCTTTATTTTCGTATTTTTTGGTTTTTTAATTTCTTTCCAATTTATGTATCTAATATCAATTATGTTAATTCTGCATTCTTATTTTGTTTCTTCTTTTATTACGTTTGATTTATTATTTACGAAATTATTTAATTAATTTTTTAACTTCTTCTTAAGCTAGTAATTTTTTCCTTTTTTTCCGTATCTCTTGGGTGTTTACGTTACATTTTATTTTTTTAGCCATCTATACGTATTTTTTTCTGTTATTGTTTTTTTTTTCGTATTTATTTTATTATTAGGCTAAAATGGTTATCATTATGTACATATTTATTATTTCTTATTCTTATATTATGTTTTTTTGTTAATTATTTTCGTTATTTCCAATTTATAATGTTTAGTGTCAAGTTTACGGTCTTTTCTGATTTTGCGATTAAAGGGAATTAACTCTATCAATTCTTTGTTTCTTATTTATTCAGTCATTAACTTACATCTTTTAGAATTTGTGCATTTACCTTATAATTTAGTAGTCAAAGGGAAATAACTTATTTATTTTTTGTTTCAATTATTAATCTTTGTCATTTTTGCTAATTTTTTTATTTATCATATTATTATTTATTAATCATGTGTATTTATGTTGTGTTCAGGTTTGTTATTTATAAGTTTATTTGCTATTCTAATATTTTTTATTCATTTATCTTAAACTCGGTTTTTTTGGTGAAAAGAAAATATTTTTGTTCAGTTTTTTGTCTATCTATTTGTTTACTTATTATCTATATCTTGATATTAGGAACTTATTTTTATGCAGACATATTTGTATGTTGTCTGTACGGTGATTTAACAATGAGTTTTTATCAGATGTTAGTATTTTGTAGGATTCTAGTAAACATAAGGAACATTTGCCTGATTTTGATGGATGATAACTTTTTGCCCTACCTATCACGGACCATTTCAAGGTGTACTCTATATTTTTGCTTTTTAGCTCACGTATCCATTCCCCAAGTGCAGTATCATTATTATTTTTCTTTCTATTTGTTTCCCTCCCACTATGGTTATTATTAGTATCATGAGTGTTTGCTGTGTTATTTATTATATTTCTGCTACTATTATTGTTTTTGTTAAATGATGAAATATGATTGTTTAGCCGGGTTTTAAACTGAGTGCTCGTACTACCAATGTATGCTTTTACACCTCTATTAGTTTTAACTTCACATTTATATACAACATCTGATACGAGGCAATTTCCTTCTAACGGGCATTCTATAGCTACACGGCAGTTGCATCCACAGTTTTCATTCCTATTATTTTCTAAGTTATTATTATTTGCTTTTTCTATTTTGGCTCTGTTCGTTCCTATTATATTTCTAATTAAATTTGGTGAGGTTGAGTAAGAAATTTTTACATTTTTTTTGTTTATGATTTTACTTAATTTAATGCTTGGTGGAAAGTTTTTATCTATTATTTCATAGAATTCTTTTGGAATATTATTTTTAATATGTATAGAGTGTGGGATGTTGAACCATGTTTGTTGCTTCCTCCTATTCTTTCTATTTGTGTTAGTGTTGTTCTCCCTTCTTATTGTTTTTTCACGAGTGCTGGTACTTATGTTGTTATCAGTTCTGTTATTTGTTCCTATTTTATTTCTATTTCTATTCATTACTCTATTATATGATATTATATTTACATTTGTCCTAAAGTTAGTGTGTTCAAAATTATGGTTCTTTATGTACTGTATTCTTTTATTGTAACCTGATTTTTTTATTGCTTCGTTATAGTACTCCCTATTTTTGTTAAATTTGTCTTCATTAATAGATATTTTAGATAGTCTTTTAGATATGTTTGGTATTATTGCAGCTTTCATGGATGGTGGGTGATTAGATCTATTATCAATGTAGTACAATGCCTGGTTAGGTTTGTGGTAAGGTTCATAAGTTTTATTTATTATATCTAGGGTAAGGTTCAGAAAGTTTACGGTTTTGTAGTTTTCATTGAAGGTTATTGTTAGTCCTAAATCATTAATAATCAAATAAATCATCAATAGTTAAGAACACAAAAACTAAGATAAAGAAAATATTTAATGATTTAGGACTGACAATAACCTTCAATGAAAACTACAAAACCGTTAACTTTCTGGACCTTACCCTAGATATAATAAATAAAACTTATGAACCTTACCACAAACCTAACCAGGCATTGTACTACATTGATAATAGATCTAATCACCCACCATCCATGAAAGCTGCAATAATACCAAACATATCTAAAAGACTATCTAAAATATCAATTAATGAAGACAAATTTAACAAAAATAGGGAGTACTATAACGAAGCAATAAAAAAAATCAGGTTACAATAAAAGAATACAGTACATAAAGAACCATAATGTTGAACACACTAACTTTAGGACAAATGTAAATATAATATCATATAATAGAGTAATGAATAGAAATAGAAATAAAATAGGAACAAATAACAGAACTGATAACAACATAAGTACCAGCACTCGTGAAAAAACAATAAGAAGGGAGAACAACACTAACACAAATAGAAAGAATAGGAGGAAGCAACAAACATGGTTCAACATCCCATACTCTATACATATTAAAAATAATATTCCAAAAGAATTCTATGAAATAATAGATAAAAACTTTCCACCAAGCAATAAATTAAGTAAAATCATAAACAAAAAAAATGTAAAAATTTCTTACTCAACCTCACCAAATTTAATTAGAAATATAATAGGAACGAACAGAGCCAAAATAGAAAAAGCAAATAATAATAACTTAGAAAATAATAGGAATGAAAACTGTGGATGCAACTGCCGTGTAGCTATAGAATGCCCGTTAGAAGGAAATTGCCTCGTATCAGATGTTGTATATAAATGTGAAGTTAAAACTAATAGAGGTGTAAAAGCATACATTGGTAGTACGAGCACTCAGTTTAAAACCCGGCTAAACAATCATATTTCATCATTTAACAAAAACAATAATAGTAGCAGAAATATAATAAATAACACAGCAAACACTAATGATACTAATAATAACCATAGTGGGAGGGAAACAAATAGAAAGAAAAATAATAATGACACTACACTTGGGGAATGGATACGTGAGCTAAAAAGCAAAAATATAGAGTACACTTTGAAATGGTCCGTGATAGGTAGGGCAAAAAGTTATCATCCATCAAAATCAGGCAAATGTTCCTTATGTTTACTAGAATCCTACAAAATACTAACATCTGATAAAAACTCATTGTTAAATCACCGTACAGACAACATACAAATATGTCTGCATAAAAATAAGTTCCTAATATCAAGATATAGATAATAAGTAAACAAATAGATAGACAAAAAACTGAACAAAAATATTTTCTTTTCACCAAAAAAACCGAGTTTAAGATAAATGAATAAAAAATATTAGAATAGCAAATAAACTTATAAATAACAAACCTGAACACAACATAAATACACATGATTAATAAATAATAATATGATAAATAAAAAAATTAGCAAAAATGACAAAGATTAATAATTGAAACAAAAAATAAATAAGTTATTTCCCTTTGACTACTAAATTATAAGGTAAATGCACAAATTCTAAAAGATGTAAGTTAATGACTGAATAAATAAGAAACAAAGAATTGATAGAGTTAATTCCCTTTAATCGCAAAATCAGAAAAGACCGTAAACTTGACACTAAACATTATAAATTGGAAATAACGAAAATAATTAACAAAAAACATAATATAAGAATAAGAAATAATAAATATGTACATAATGATAACCATTTTAGCCTAATAATAAAATAAATACGAAAAAAAAAAAAAACAATAACAGAAAAAATACGTATAGACGGCTAAAAAATAAAATGTAACGTAAACACCCAAGAGATACGGAAAAAAAAAGGAAAAAATTACTAGCGTAAGAAGAAGTTAAAAAATTAATTAAATAATTTTGTAAATAATAAATCAAACGTAATAAAAGAAGAAACAAAATAAGAATGCAGAATTAACATAATTGATATTAGATACATAAATTGGAAAGAAATTAAAAAACCAAAAAATACGAAAATAAAGCTAACAAAAAGAAAATATAGATCTATAAAAAACCCATGGAAAATTTTTAAAGATGGCAACCTCGATAAAAAAATTCCATCCCCATGTGAGTTTTAAAAACAATTTTTTGACTGTAATTAATTGATTTTAATTGTCTCCGAAGAGAACGGTAAATAATGAAAATTCGGTATGTTATAATTAAAACAACCGTTTGTCCTTTTACCCTTCGAAACAGCTGTCAGACTAAGAAAAAATATATAATAACATGTCATAAAAAATAATAAAAACAAAAATGTGTACTACTAAAAAAAAGGTGTTGTTTTTTCTGATTGTATAAATTATATTGCTCTGAATTCTCATCGAGCTAAACCGAGGTTAATATTGGTACAATAATCAATATAATACCATTTAAAAGGTATTAAAATTGATTGTTAAAAAAAATCCACACACACATATATATATATATATATATATATATATATATATATATATATATATATATATATATATATATATACTAGCAGGCTGCCCGGCGTTGACCGGTTTGCCAAGTTTATCAAAGACCTTGATTCCAGTAAAACAACTGTCCACGACTAAATTCCAGTCATATTTCTGAAAAGGCTTTAACTGAAACTAGCACCCATACTTACAAAGCTGTTTAAACGTTGCTTTAAGGAGAAATACTTTCCAAATCCGATGAAAATTTTCATCAGTCTGCCCCGTATTTAAAAATTTCGGAGATGGTCATCTCTCTCTCAGTACAGACCAATCAGTCCCCTATGCATCATGAATAACTTGCTGGAAACTGTGATAAACAGAAAGGTGGTTAACCATCTCAGCAAAAATAACCTCCTCAGTGACATGCAATATGGCTTTCGTTCTGCTAGATCTACAGCTGATGAACTAACTGTTATATCACACAGAATTAGTAAATCTCTCGACAACGGTTTCGTTTCTATAGCAATAGTTCTTGACATATCAAAGACTTTTGATAGAGTATGACATAAAGTCTACTTCGCAAGATCGCCAGCTATGGAATAGCTGGAAAAGTCTTCTCGATTATTAACTCCTTTCTCTCTGATAGGCTTATAAGATTAGTTGTTGATGGGCAGAAATCAGAAACTCATAGTATTAATGATGGCGTCTCTCAAGGTTCCACTCTTGGCTGAACTCCCTTCCTGATCTTCAATGATCTTCCAAATCACATTCTTTGATCAGTTGTAGACATTTATGCAATCTTTGGCAACACTTCAAAGGCCAGCAATGAACAAGATCTTTCTGTTTTTCTCTCTTCCAGTCTTGAAAACGTAGTTCAATGAGGGGGGCGTAGTTAATTTTAATGCATGGAAAACAAAGCTTCTCTCCTTTCATCATAATCGCTCCTTGTCTTTACAAGCTTCTAGAACTGACCCTCATTAAGGATCTAAAATGGAGCACATACATCAAATTAAATCTGTTGCCAAGATCGTTGGAGAAATGGTCGGATCACTCTACTGCTCCAGTAAGTACCTCATTGCCAATGCAATCCTCTATTTGTATATGAACCATGTATGTACCTAAAATGGAGTACTGTTGCCACATTTGGACAGGAGCTGCTCGGCACGCCCTATGATGCCTTGATCGAGCTAAAAACCTGCTTCGAAACCTAGTCGGTGATGCTCTTTTCTATTCCCTGCAAATGCTTTCTCACTGAAGAATCATTCGGAGCCTATTCTGCTCTATCGTTATTTTCATGGCAAGTGCTCAGAAAGTGGGTGCTCATTTTACGTTAAATTTATATAGGATAGTGATACCCCACTTTTTGAAAAAGTAATTTCTCCACATCATGCCCCAAATTTAAATGTGATATTCGTTTTCAGCACCACAGAAAACCTTTAAAAGTCGTCATTTTAAAGTTTTTTGAGGAGTTGGAAAGAAACTTGACATTGGCCAAAAAATCTTTAACATTATTTATCTAAAAAAAATATATAGCAAAAACAAAACAAAACAAAAAATAGTATTATAAATTATTCTTTACAGTTAATAAAATTTAAAATTTAAGGTAGCTTTTCTTTTCTTGTTATGCTTTCATCGGCGATGCTCGGCTTAATTTCCTCAGCGACGCTCGGTTTACTCCGGCTGTTGGCGTCAAGTTCCGGAGAAAGCCGGGTGGACTCTGAGTTCACTCTCTGCATGAGTACCAATAGGTTACTTAAAAATTAAAAATAAACGTAAAAAATTACCTCCGAATTAAAAATAAAAATAATAATTCAGCTTAGAAGAATATTTCGAAATGAAAACAAATCTATTATAGAAAATATTTAATAACGTGCTCAAAGAATTAAACTATCACAGTTATTCCCCTTGGTTTTCTGGTTTGGAAATTAAAAGGTTTCAGATTTACGATATTAATAAGTAAGTTTAAGTTAAATAAAATATAAATTGAAATGAAAATAAACAAAATAATTACATTTTAAATTATATTTTTAAATAGTACAGTATTAACTAGGCTATTATGTCGAATAAGTAATATAATCGAGCTAATTATTTAAAAGGACTTAATTTAATGTGATATGCAAATAACCATAACTCAGTCGATGTATATGTGATGTGAAGAATGCTATATGTAGAAATTACACATTAAAATAAATGTCTCCTTTGACAGAAGTGGGCATTAATATTTCTTGATCAGGAGAGATGTATACACACTATATACACTTTATATTTCTTTGATCATAGGGAGTTGTACACACACGAACGCTATTACTTTATATATATATAGATATGTGTGTGTAATTAGCGAAATTTAAAGTTGCTTGTTTTTTACACTAAGCTAAATTTATTAAGGGTGTCGGCTTTTGTAGGGCTGGGTGTATGTTCGGTAAGATAGCTTTTAGTACATGAACGATTACATGTCAGTTTGTTGATTTGTTATTTGTTGTTGTCTTTTTTTTCTTCTTCTTTTCCTTGTCTTACTAATTCGCTCTTTTCTGTTATTCAAAACTATTTTTTCTCTCTAAATCATTTTCATGATGTTTGGCATCAGCTGGGATTAACGCTGATTTTTTTTTTTTTTTTTTTTTTTTTTTTACTTTTCAATGGATTTTTTTAAAATCTATTAATGAGTAATATGACGAGGATATGGTTATATTTTCCAATCCCTTCTTTTTTTGTTTTTGGCTTTTCTCCCCCTTTTCCACCCTCTCGCATTTTTCCTACCTCATTTCCATTAGATTCTCCACTTCTTAACTTTTCTCTTTTTTCCCTTTTTTTTTTCTTTCTTTTTTCTTGCTCGTGTTTCTCTACATCTTTCTTTTCCTACTTTTACTTCTTTTATATTATCGGCTCTTTCATTCATTTCTTTTTTTTACTATTTTTCATCCCAAGCGCGGCGTAGTGCCACTTGGAGCGTAAAATGCTATTATTTGTTTCTAACATGAGAGGTTTAAGCAGCAAGATATCTGTTCACATTACATTTAAACTTCCGGAAGTAAGTACAGTCAGGGAAACAGGAAACAGAAAGAGCAATTCCAAAGTTTAACAGTCGAAGAAAAGAAAGTATTAATGGAGTCAATATGATATAAATGCGAGTGTACCTCTGGGGTCAATCCTTATACCTTTATCATTCTTGATATTCATAAATGATCTCCCTTATAAAATTGTCCCTGTGATGGGAGCATTTGCTGATGACACCACGCTCTATGGCAGGCAAGAAGAGAAAACGAATGAACACATATCTAAGGTAGTTATATCTTATAGGATTAGCAAATCTCTCGACAGAAGCAACGTTTTTAGGGGAATTACTCTTGACATATCTAAGGCCTTTGATGGGGTATGGCATAAAGGTTTACTTCACAAGATCTCCAGCTATGGTATAGCTGGAAATATTTTCTCAATTATTAAATCATTTCTTTCTGATAGGTTCATAAGAGTAGTAGTTGAGGGGCAAAAACCAGAAGCTCACAGTATTAATGCTGGAGTCCCTCAGGGGTTCATCCTGGGCTCAACTCTATTCCTGATCTACATTAATGATCTTCCAAATCACATCCTTTCATCATTTGTAGACATTTTTGCTGATGACACTACCATTTATGGTAGCACATCTAAGACAGTAAACGACCAAGTTCTCTCCAATTCTCTCTCCTCTGATCTTGAGCACGTGGTACAATGGGGAAAGGAGTGGCTGGTTACTTTTAATGCATCTAAAACCAAGCTTCTCTCTCTGCATCATCAACACTTTGATCCACATCTGGCATCAATTGAAATGAATGGCTCTCGTCTCCAGGAGGCCTCAAGTTTTGACAAGCTTCTGGGCTTGACCATTACTCCTGATCTTAAATGGAACACGTACATCAAATCTGTTGCCAAGGCCACTGGAAAAATGGTGGGATCTTTCTATCGATCCAATATATATCTCACTGCTGACGCAATTCTCTATCTATATATGAGTCAGGTACGTCCAAGGATGGAATACTGTTGCCACATCTGGGCAAGAGCTGCTAGAAAGGGCTTGTCCTGCCTTGATAGAGTTCAAAATAGACTTCGTAGCCTCGTAGGAGATGTCCTTTTCTCTTCCCTACAACCTCTATCTCACAGAAGAGATGTTCCGAGTTTGTCTCTGCTGCATCGTTATTTTCATGGAAAGTGTTCCACTGAGCTTCAGTCCATGGTCTCCCCTCGCCAAACTTTCACAAGAAATACTCGTCTAGCTGAAAACACTATCAATAATTCCCCCCACTCGTTATCTGTGCCTAAACCTAAACGTAGATTCCATGAACAAAGCTTCTTTCTTAGAACTGCACGCCTATGGAATTGTCTTCCGTTTTCTTGCTTTCCGGCTGACTACAATATGGTTGTCTTCAAGTCTAACGTAAACAACTTCTTGATGAGCCGTTCCATATAAGCTAACAAATTTACCGACTTGATTACTATATTGTCCAATTTCTACTGTACACTCTTTAACCCTTATCCTCGAGTGGCCTCTTGGCCTTGATATTGCGGTGATGCTTGTGTAAAAAAAAAATAGCGAAAACTCTAGAGGAAGACTTCCAGTCTGTAGTGGAATGAGGTAAAAACTAGATGGTAACATTTAATGCTGTCAAGACTAAGTTTCTTTTCTTTAATAATTTTAAAAAAATTCTCTACCGTGCTAGACAATTATCCTGTACTTCTACAAGGTCACCATTAGCCCATATATGGATTCTTGTTGTCACATTTAGGCTGGTGCATCTGCTACAGGCCTCTCACTCTTGGACAGGGTTCATAAGAGAGTCGCCAACCTAATAGGTCCCGAATTGTCAGCTAGACTTCAGCCAGTGACCCATTGACGAAATGTTGAACCCCTCTGCATGTTTACAAGTGTTTTAATGTGCTCTGTGTATCCCTCGACGTAAATACCCTCGACAAACCCGATAAGCATCAAAAACCCACACCTACAGAGTAGAAATTCCCAGATGCCAGAAAGCCTTCTACTTATCAACTATCAACAGTTTCTTCCCCAAAACTGCTAGACTTTAGAATTCTCCTCCAGGTTCCTGCTTCCTCAGCTGTACTGACATGCAGAAGTTGAAGTGTAATGTTTACAGATATCTTGCTACTCAACTCTCTAAATAGTATCCCTGCAATCATGTCACAGATAATAGCCCCCTACATTAAAATGCCACCGTGTCTTGTTTGGGATGAAAATGCAATAAAAAAAAGACAGAAGGCTTTCCAGCTCTTATGGATATCAATAGTGGAGATGTGGAATTTTGCGGGTTAATCTAATGCATTACGTCGAGGGAAACACAAGAGCTATGAGTTCATCGGAGCATATTCCATTAAAGTACTTGTAAAACATGCACAAGGATGCAACATTCTTTCTCGACTCCTTCTTTTTTTCTCTCTCTTATTGTTAACCTGCTTCCAGTGTCCTAGTATTGCAGGGGAAAGAAGATTAACCGAAAGGATTCCATGATGCCACAGAATAGTTAACTTGTTTAAAATGGATAGAACATTATAATTTCATAAGACTCCGTAAAATACGGAATCACCGGTTACGCCTCCATATTTAAAGTTGATTGGGGATTTGTGTTTGTATATGTGTGTATATTTTTACGCAAGTATATTTGGTACTTTTGCAGTTTGTTATTATGTTTGTAATTTACGAACCGTGTTATTGTTTTGAACTTGAAGAAGTATTTCGTGATTTCAATTGAACTACTTCTGTATTATCACATCTGTCGTAGTTTGGTGGGTGTTGTCGAATTCAAAAAACGTTAGTATTCGAATAAATATAGAAATTGTTTTCATCTAGAAATGTTTATTCGTGACTAATCGATGAGATAAAAGCATACCTATAATGCCAGAAGCGAAAATGAAGAGTTTCTATTTTCATAACTAAAAAAGAAAGAAAAACATCTAAAAGATAAAAGAAAACAGAATAATGAGATAATGGGGACGAAAGTCAGAATTGTAACAGTTTAGAATTTGATGAAGGAAAAGATTAAGCGTATTGTTGTAATTGATAAAATATATCAATATAGATTTATTTTTTAATTTATTGTGGCATGTATGTAGTTTACCAGGCCACAATATTTGCGAAAGAAAACCCGAATAACAAGAAATATTACGTAGGTATTACTTCCTTAGATTTCAAAACTCGATACTATGACCACAAAAGTACATTCAACAATAAAAAAACACCGTATGAAAACAACACTAGCGAATAAATACTTGGAACTCAAGGAAAGCGGACATTCGCCGGTAGTCGAATGGAAAATAATAAGAAAAGCTACCACGTGTAGGGACCTAGACGACCCATGTAGATTGTGCCTTCATGAAAAATTTGCTATCCTGTACTTTAAAGAACCCCAACATCTATTAAACTGTAGAAGAGAAATAGCAAGCAACTGTGTTCACAAGATAAACAAAAACAATAGAAAATAAACAAATAAATAAATTAAATTAACATGAATATACATAAACAATCACACATATATGTATGTATATATATGTATATATATTTGCATGTATGTGTGTACACATATATATATTTATATATAAACTAACATTAATAAAAAGAACACTAACCTAGATTTAAAACAGATCAAGAAGCTAAATATCCAGGCTAAATAGAGCACACACAAAGGAACAGGTCAACCAGAGGTTAAATAGGCCTTTCTCCGATAAATACATTCTCATTGGCTGATAGGAAGGGCGCAATGGATACTAGAAAGCTGATTGGCTAACTAAATTTTCAATAGAAGATGCGCATATAAAACGACAAACAACCACAGAATTCGCGCATAAGCCTGAAGAATCCCAAAGTGGATGAAACGCGGAATATTCAGTGTAGCTTAATCGTCATATACATTTTATAACTTGCTATATATATATATATATATATATATATATATATATATATATATATATATATATATATATTATCTATAAACGTGAACGTGCCTGTGTGTGTCTGTGCCTGTGTCTGTGTGTGTGTGTACATTTCCCTACACAATAACTTTGTCAATTTTTAGTCTACAGACTTGGAATTTGATATACAGGGTACTGAGATTTGGGAAAATCGATGTGATCGGTGTAGCTTAATCGCCATATACATTTTATAACTTACTATATATATATATATATATATTATACATATATATATATTATACATTTTATAACTTACTATATATATATATATATATATATATATATAATCTATAAAAGTGAACGTGTCTGTGTGTCTGTGTGTCTGTGTCTATGTGTGTACACTTCCGTACACAATAACTCTGTCAATTTTTAGTCTACAGACTCGGAATTTGTTATACAGGGTACTGAGATTTGGGAAAATCGATGTTTTCGGTTTTGGGCCAGAAATTTTGAGATTAAGGGGTCAAAGTTCAAAGGCCTTTGAGAACTCTACCAAACTCCTCCGACAATTTTGGGTCTACGCACTTGAAATTTAAGATATAGGTTCCTTGGACATGGATCTAACTTAAAAACTTGATTTGAGCCGGAAACAATAAATTTTAAGGAGTCATAATAGGGGTCACAGTTAAAAAAAATGCCCTCTGAGGTCTCTTCCAAATTACTCAGACAATTTCTGGTCTAAATATTTGAAATTTTACATAAAGGGTATTCAGAGATAGGGCAAGCTTTTTCATCAGTTTCGGTCAAAAATTTTTAGTTACCAATATATAAATGTATGTATTTATGTCTGTTTGCATGTCTGCCTTAAACTTCAATAGAGGCGACGGATTTTACCAAGATTAGTATTGTTTTAAAGTTCGACCTTTCATACGACAAATATCGGAAAATTGGCTAAAAACATTAATATCTTCCCCTTACAATTGAGCACTTTTCTACAGGGGGGTGTCACTTTTTTCGTCAATATTTTTTAAAGTTATCCTCTCCTTTAGATTGTCTAGCCTAAATTTTAAAAGATGTCGCTTCCGGTTTGGCGGTGGTCGTAACAGCATAAACGTTAGGTTTCACCCCGTTCTTTTTCTCTTTTGCGGTACGGGTTCCAGCCTGCCTTCCTACTACCACTTTTTTTTTTTTTTGCTTAACATACACGTCCGAACACCCGGGCAACGCCGGGCTGAAATGCTAGTATATATATATATATATATATATATATATATATATATATATATATATATATATATATATATATATTGTTCACAAGAGTGATGTTTTGTCTCGAGAGTTGAGTTGCAGTATCGGACCTCATCCAGTGGTCTTAGGTATTGCAGCGACCCTTTTTTTTTCTATTTCATGTCCAACACTTTCCGAATGTTTCTGGCTGTTCCCAGTAAAGAAGGTTTTTGTAACATTTCAGCTGTTATTCCCCAAATTCAACTTTTGTATCTATTTGTCAAAGTCTTTCGTCACCGATCCCAATGACCCCACTACAACAGGTATTACCTCAACTTCTTTCAATTTCCAAATCCTAGTAATCTCATATTTCAAGTCGGAATAATTGAACTTTTTCTTAATCCTTTTTCCCGATGTGACAAAGAGGCAAAACGTATAAATCAGAAGGCACTTTTTCTTTTTCTTCTCAACTACATTGATTTACAGCCTATTATGCTCCAGTGTTTTTTTCTGTTTGTATGGAGAAATCTCTTTTTAAGGCATGTGTATCACCTGTGTACCACCTGAAAGATCTTTCAAATCCCCATTTTTCACACAATTTTCAATCGATCACTTTTGCAACATTGTCGTGTCTTATTTCTTTATATTCCTTCTGTGCTAATTTCAGATATTCTGACACAATATGGGGCACTGTTTCCTCTGCAGCATCACATACTCTAAAAGTTGGGTCAATATTTTCACCATATACTATTTTTCTCAAATTTCTTGTGCATAAGACTTGATCTTGAGCTGCTATTATTGTACTTTCAGTCTCTTTCTTTATATAATCCTTTCTTAGCCAATCCCATAACTTGTCGCCCTTCAGTTTCACTATAGCTTTATAGAGCTTTATAGAACTGCCCATGCAACACATTGTTCTGGTATACCTCTTGATGCCTTTTCTGGATATCATCTCTGCTCTTTCCATGCTTGTTCTTCATTGCATTATTGCTGTTTACTTCCTTCAAAATGTTATTTTAACAACACTATCTTGTACCGCAAGAATCACATCATCCTCTTCTCTTTCATTGGACTCATGGTACATTCTTTAAACTTCCTAAATTTCCAAGTCCGGAAGCCATTTGTTCAACCGAATTTGTCTGCCTTGATCTTCTAATCTTAGCGCTGTGATAGGAAACACTCCTATTTCATCCCATATCTTTTCATCCTCTGTCTGAACTTTCTTTATTCTAGATTAATTTCATATCCAGCATTCAATTACAATATTGATTACCTTATCCCATTTCATTCGTTGGTTGGTTCTCCCCGTTGCATGATAACGACCTGCCGGAACTGGGTCGGGTACTCCTTTCCTGACAGGCGCGACACCTTCATCCTGCTGGGATCCAGTTCCGTTGACGCCGTTATCTTCATTTTCATAATTTGACATTTCATTATGAGGTTGCGTTTTAAGTTATATATATATATATATATATATATATATATATATATATATATATATATATATATAAAGATGAATTTCTGTGTGTGTGTGTGTGTGTGTGTGTGTGTGTGTGTGTGTGTGTGTGTGTGTGTGTGGTCACGAATAGGCTCCTATATGGTTCACTATTTTAAAAAACTGATTACATATAATGATAGAAGATGTATCCAGACACAGGAATGGGTATGTTTGATCTGGCAGAACGGTGGTTCATTAAAATTGTGGGGTCTGCGTTCGCGCCTGGTCCACAAAGTATGGAAATAAAAAATTTAAAAATTTAAAAAAAAGAAAACGTTTACAAGTGTTTTTGATATAGATGTACATAAGAATAATTTAGATGTACATAAGAATAATTTGATAAGTATGTTTTAACTTCAATAGGGATGGTATAATAAAATTGTGGGGTCTGCGTTCGCGCCTGGCCTCCATAGAATGGAAATAGGCACAAACTTTAATAAAAACTTTTCATATCTATCTGCGTAAGTATACTTTGATAATTATGTTTCAGTTTGAAGAAATATGGTACAATAAAATTATGGGGTGTTCGTTCGCGCCTGACCTCCATAGAATGGAAATATGTCACAAAGTTTAACAAGGTTTTTTAATATAGATCCACAGAATATTGTGATAAGTTTTTCAGTGTGAACAGGTATGGTATAATAAATTATGGGGTTTATCTATTTTATTTTTACTTTCATCATATTTCGCTTTGGTTTTGATACCCCCAAATTCGAAGCTATCTCTTTACAACCCTTCCTTTTCATAACCTATCATACTTTCATAAATCAGAGTCCATTTTCTGTAGGCTGTTTTAGAACCCAGTCAACAACGGGTACTTTTGCTAGTATATATATATATATATATATATATATATATATATATATATATATATATATATATATATATATATATTAGACATTAAGAGGAGATTATAGATAGATATATAAATACCCGTTCACATACACCTTTCACGATAAAGCTAGAACCCAGAATTAGATAGACTCGAGCAATTGCATCGACAAAGGACAACGCAGTACATCCACCTTGGGTCTGGCGTTGTCCGTTATCGATGCAATTGCTCGATTCTATCTAATTCTGGGTTCTAGCTTTATCGTGAAAGGTGTATGTGAACGGGTATTTATATATATATATATATATATATATATATATATATATATATATATATATATATATATATAGTGAGAGAGTGAAACAGGCGGACAGACAGAGGCAAAGAAAGAGAGAGATGACAGGAAAGTATAGACACTCATGGAAACAGTTTATTTCAATATACATATAATTGATTTTTTTAAAAATCAAACATTAATGGTCACAAATTTAATAACTAATACTTGGTTGAAGTTCCCTTTGCTGTTTTT
Organism: Euprymna scolopes; assembly: GCF_053919585.1. NCBI lineage: Eukaryota > Metazoa > Mollusca > Cephalopoda > Sepiida > Sepiolidae > Euprymna > Euprymna scolopes. Next base: position 69,623,779 of record NC_136487.1, read on the forward strand.
AGTTCTGGTACCCTTCTGAGCATTGCAATGATCAGTTGACCAATATCATCTTAAGGAATTTCTTGCCATGTCTGACGCAATCATGTTAAAAGTTCAGGCTTAAAAGATGGCTTCCTTTTATTATTTTGTGAAGATTCCTGTCTAATATGCTCCAAATGTTTTCAATTGGGTTCATATCTGGAGACTGGCTTGGCTATGGACGTTTATGAATCCCATTTTAGCTCAACTAATGTTGTGTAACTCTGCTCCGTCTTTAATAAATAGGGAGTTTACTTGATTTATTTTACTACTTGAGAATATTTAGTAAAATTGAAGTTTCTTCATACTCCATCTGGTCTGAGCGACCATCACTTCAAATTGCACCCATATTTCAGCGTTGGCTGCAGTCTATTAAAGTCAAACTGTAGCTGAAGGAGCCTCCATACCCAAACCTTTCCACAGTCGGGAAATAATACAAATCGTGACACAACAGAGAAAATGGAATTGGTCCAAACGGTCATAGGTCTTTCCACCATCGCACGGGACCAATCTTTTGTCCTTGATATTGGCAGGAAGAAAGATGTTCTCTTCCCACTGCTCTACCATAGTACCCCAGCTTGTGAAGATAACTGGCAGCTGTTCTGGGACTGACACCAGCTTGTGTTGCAATGTCGGGGACTCTGCACGGATGATCCTCTTCAACATTTCTTTTCACAAGACGCAAGGTTCTTTAAGACTTAAGACTAAAGAGGCGACTTGGATAAAGTTTTGTGCGCTTTTTATCTTCTGGTTAATTGTGCGATCACTTTATTAACAGTAGAAAGGGGTATTGAAAGATTTCTAGCTATTTTTCATTAACTAATACCAACTTCATGTTGGCCCACGATTCGTCCTCGCAGAAATTCTGATAGGTCTGATGCTTCTTTGATTCGTGGCATACTTCAATGTTGTTAGATGCAATTTTAATGAAATACTCTTAAGTTAGTTCAGCACTATTCATATCTGTAAATATAAATTTGCATATATTAATCTTCTGAAAAATATCTATCTTAGTGTCTATTCTTTTCTGGCATATATATATATATATATATATATATATATATATATATATATATATATATATATAAGTGTTGGGACGATTAATCTGAATTGTGAAGTGGAAAAAAATTGGAACTTTGGGGGTATCGGAATCGGGAAAATCTGTGCCTACTTTCAGATGCAAAAAATTAATCCTTTAATTATCTTTTTCGTCTGATTTTTGTTTAAGAAAAATCTTCCACTGCTGGTAAAATGATTAATATTAATTGATTTAAACTTCCAGTAAAACTAAAATCTATAATTCACGCCCATTCGCAAATGTGTTTTTATGTTTGAGTAAATATATCCACATTTAAATTGTGTTTTACAGTAATCGGAAATTTAGTATGGAATCGTAAATTGCATCGGAATCGGGAAAGATATTGGAATTGTTTCATCACTAATATTTTTTTTTAATTTTCTTTCTTTGAGGATTGTAACGCTGGGTATGGGGCAGCCAACCCCGCTGCCAACATTGCCCTACTTGTTATTGAAACCAACCGAGAGCTCTTTTTAGTGTCCTCGTTGTTCCCTTAAGTGCAATTGTCTGGATCTCTTTTGCACTTGGTTCACCAGGAATATAAGTTAGGTAGAATTTCAGGTTCTTCTTCATAAGTCTGTGGCACCTATAATAACTGGTATGATTGATATCTCTCTAAGATTCCAGTTTCTTTTCATATCATACATGAGACCTTGATATTTGGTCTGTTTCTCCCTTTCAGCTCTGTTCAGACCGCCATTATTAAGAATACTCACTTCAACCAAGGTTGCAACTCTCTCTAACTCTCTCTCTCTCTCTCTCTCTCTCTCTCTCTCTCTCTCTCTGACATTCCATATAACTATCGTATCTTTGAAACAAATAACTATAATTATTATATGAGGTTATTGTAATAACCTTCTTCGTTGTTTATTTCTTCGTCTTTTGATTATTATTATTATTATTATTATTATTATTATTATTATTATTATTATTATCTCTCTCTCTCTCTCTCTCTATATATATATATATATATATATATATATATATATATTAATGTTATTTTCTGAGTCTCGCTTATATCCGGGTCGTTTAATTGTCATGTACTTCCATTTCTTGTTATAAATAATTTTACTAAGAATTCGTGATAACTTTTGGTTTCAGTTTCGATTATAGCTGATGGCACTTAAGTCATCTATTTTTTTATAAATAATTTTACTAAGAATTCCTCAAAAGTTATAGTATCGGTTTCGATTATAGCTAAGGCACTCGAATAATCTATTTTTGTATAAATAATTTTATCAAGAATTCTTCATAAGTTTTGGTTTCTGTTTTGATTATAGCTGAAGAAACTAAAATTATATATATATATATATATATATATATATATATATATACCACATACAGTACTATTTTGTTGTTTCACAGCTCATCAGTGTGGCTAGACAAGCAACTACCTCAAGCCAGATTCATAAGTTTTGGATTCAGTTTCGATTCAAGCTGATGAACCCAGGTCATATAGCTATATTTTTGAAATTTTGAAATCGCAACTTTATAACATATAAAAATCGATAGAACAGTAACTCTATAATAATATAAATGAAATCTGCAAGAATTATAATATTATATTTAAGCGTATTTTACGACGTGGCTACGCCGGGCGTCCCTGCTAGCGTGGATAAATATTTTTGCAGTTTTAACAAAATAGCTCAAATCTCTGGCTCCCCCACCCTCGCCAATCTTTCACGAAAAACACCCGTCTAGCTGAAACCACTGTCAATAATTTTCCCCACTCTTTGACTGTGCCTAAATCGAAACGAAGATTCCATGAACAAAACTTCTGTATTAGAAGTGCACGTCTGTCGAACTCTCTTCTGTTTGCCTCTTTCCCAGCTGACTACAACTTGGTTGTCTTCAAGTCCAACATAAACAAATTTTTGATGAACCGCTATTTAAGTAATCCAATTTATCAAATTTCCATTACTAACGATTATTATCCCATTGATTACTGTACACTCAATAGCCCTTACCATCGAGTAACCTCCGGGCCTTGATAAGTGGTGACTCCTATGTAAATAAACCCAGAGCGTCTCCATTTACGTTGAATATCTACAGAATGCCAGCATCAATATATAACATTTGAATTAGTCCCCTGTGGAATTCCCACGGGTCCCGCTGGTTGTTTTTATTATTATTATTATTATTGATAGTAGTAGTAGTAGTAGTAGTAGTAGTAGTAGTAGTAGTAGTAGTAGTAGTAGTAGGCGAATGTTAGAAATATTTCTTTTTACCCTCTTCTCATACTTCATATTTTTTTAATTTTAATTTTCAATTTCTCTTCTTCGTCCTCGTCATATTCTTCATCGTTGTCTTGTTTTGATTTCTCTTCCTTTTTTTCTCTTGTTTCCTCATTTCTTCTTCGTCTTCTTCTTCTTCTTCTTTTTATTATTATTATTATTATTATTATTATTATTATTATTATTATTATTATTATTATTATTATTATTATTATTATCCGTGTCCTATTACATTATACTACCTCTGCCCCTCCGCCTGTTTCTCTTCGTGCTACAATAGATTACACCGAGGGACGTCGCTTCAACTCTTCTGCCAACTCTGCCAGTTCCCAAGCCCATGTCACCCACCGTATTTTTTAAATGAAGAAATAAGCAAAGAATCAAATTTAAACGCCTTAAATGTAAGTGTCAAAATTTGCACAAAAAAAATACTGAAAGAGGAAAGACCGAGACAACATTAAGATAAAAAAACAAATAAACAATAAAAACATTTTAATTACATGAGGTGTGGTTGCTTAAACCATCTTACATTGCATCTACATTTACGGGGTCATGTTAGGGATCAAAAGTAGTTAAGTTTTTTAGGGGGGCGGCTAATTAATTACCGTTTGAGACTGTCATCTTACATATGATCCACATACGCACAGCACACAGACAAATATATTATCTATCTATCTATCTATCTATCCACCCATCTATCTATCTCTCTATCTATCGATCTATCTATTTATAGTTTTATCTATTTATTATTTTATCTATTACATATGTCGTTTATTGTTTATTGTTATCCCTACTATTGCAGGAAAGGCCCATTGTGTGTGATTCGTTCCCTATGGACTCCTAAACGGCTGGGCCGATTTTTATGAAATTTCACTTTCTTATTTTTCTTTCTTTCTTTGATTGTAATGCTGGGTATGGGGCAGCCAAACCAGTTGCCAACATTGCCCTGCTTTTTATTGAAACCAACCGAGAGTTCTTTTTTAGTATCCTTGCTATTCCCTTCACCCGAATGTATTTTTCTCATGCCTGGCAGTGTTCTTAGGAAAATCTTCGACAAGTCTTATAATCGATAATCGAAAAAAATCCGGTTTAAGATTAAACAGGCAACTAAAGTTAACGCCTTATACAGCCTAACATCGCAAGTTAATCGGAGAGGTTTTTTCTTACCGCACAATCAGAAAGGCTCGGCATATTAAATCCATAATAGGTTCTTTGATATGACAGAGGCGCGTTCGATATGAATGTTCTGTTTATAGCACAATAACCCCATGATAATTGACTTTTATATTTTAAACATATATTCAATCCAATATCGCCTAACAAGACAAAAAGGCCTGGCATGTGTAAGCAACAGCAGGTTGTTTGATGTGACAGGGGAGCGTTCGAAATAAGTGTTTCTGTTTAGAGCACAACTAAACCATAATACTTGATTTTTGCATTTCAAACTTTTATTCAAATCATTATATATGTGTATAAATAATTTTATAAAATCAACAGTAGGTTTTCTACAGTGCAATGTAGACTACAATGTATTTTTTACTAAATCGCTGCGAGGAGGTATGCGAAACTTCCTCCCGGATCATTGTAGTGGGTCATCAATTAGATCAAGTAATCAATCGATTTGATTGAAAAAATTTCGATGGAGATAAATATGGTTATGTAAAAAAATTGTCATCCTCATTCAATCCCGGGAAGTGGTAGTATTTTTTAATATTTCTTAACATGTGCATTCTTCATGTTATACGCTTTTATTTATCGTGTGAATTTTGTATGATGCTGGTGACATGCATTTAGCTTCGAAATGCAATGGCCTACAAGGGTTTTCGTTCCGTTTTACTTTTATCTTTCCCTATTGATCTGATGATATAATAAAAGTTTATGTAACTTTTATTTGATTTTAACAGTGTAAAGCTTTTTCTATCTTTATAGGATTATTAAATATATATATATATATATATATATATACAAGTATTTTAATAGTATATATTTATATATCTACAATTATTTTAATACTATGTATATATACACACACACACACACATATACATATACTATTAAAAATAGTAATAATTTTTAAAAATCGGGCCGATGTAACCTTTGTAATCTCGAATCGTATCATACAATAATATCTTAGGAAAACCTTCTAAACAAACGACAGGAAGTAATTCAAAACTGTTAACATAAATCAAAATATGCATTATTGCGAATAAAACCTGATTAGTAACATTATTAAATTGAAATTGTTTTGATGTACTTAGCAAGCAAAGTTAATTTTGTATTTATTGAGACTAAAATGTAAATAAATAAAGTTAAGAATAAAAAAGTAAAAAAAATTAAAGTAACAATAAAGGTTAAGTAAACAATTAAATCTAAATTAAATATAACAATTGTTTTAAGGATAATTTAAACAGAAAATAAAAAGGGAAGGATGGAAATGTTTATGTTGTACTATGTAGTATGATTTCAAAATATCATGTTAGGATATAATGTAAATAGTATTAAATTCTATAATAGTAATTTATAAGTGGTTTAATTATATGTAATAAGTGACCAGTGGACTTAAGTAAAACATAATTCGGAAAAATATATGTGTGTGTAAGTGTATGTATGTGATTATATATATATGTATATGTATGTATGTGTGTATGTATGTGTGTATATGTATGTATGTGTATGTGTGTATGTATGTGTGTATATGTATATATATGTAACTAACTTAATAGCATAATTTTAAGTATTTTCCATATGGAGATAAATATTTTATATAAATATAATTAGCTAATGAAAATAAACTAAATAAATAAAACTTTATAACCTTGTTATATAAGCCTAAAGAATTTAAATAATGATAGCATATCGGATGACAAAATATATCTAAATTAATATTTAATATGAACAATGAAGGTTAGTATGTTAATATATTACACATAATATATTATTTTACTGGGGAGTGATAAATAAGAGCGCACACTTATATTATAGAATTAGGAGTGGAGGAAGAATTAAATATTGAATTAGTATAGTAAATAGAAATGGATCATGATAGCATTACTTAGTTTGATAGTAATGTTTATAGATGGCAAAGTTGAGTTTGGTAAGTAAGGTATTTTATGGATTGTAAAAACTAAATGGTAATAATCATAATATTAAAAATGTATTTATAGTAATCAGACTCCAGTATTGATCTAAAAATTAAAATGTATATGATGCAGCAAGTGATTATCAATTGATTGATAAGTGTTTCCAAATGTATGAGTTTAATCGTTAGAATGAAGGTTAAAATCAATGTTATGCTTATAATAAGATATATATATTAAAAATCTACTAAGATAACTATTTATTTTTTAATATATATACTCATTAAATTAACATCTATAAATTAATTTCGGAATTATTAGTTAAATTATCTTTAAAAAAATTAATTTTAAGGAAAACCTGGGTTGATATGGTCTAGAATTTTTAGGTCTAAACAATATTTATAAATCTTATTAACTAGAATTATAATTAGAATTAGTTTTAACTTAAATATACATTTATTTAATTATAATTCAGATAACGTTATAAAAAGTAAGAAACTCGAAAACATACTTATTGGAGAATTAGAATATATACAATGATTATACTTAAATTAGGAGCAAGTTCGTAAAATGTTTATTAATACTAGATTATCGTATGCAGAATTGAGTAAAGTTCGTGATATATAAAATTAAAAATATTACTTTCAATATAAATAATAATGATGGGGTGATATTGACAATAATATAAATAAATATATAAATAAATAATTAAATTAAAATTAAAGTAAATGTAAGTAACTAATTCAACAATAGAAGATATGAAGTATAACTTAATAACTTATGACTATAGATCGAAATTATTTTTAATACTGACAATATATTGTAAATAATATTTATTATATAAATCGTAAATAATATTTATAATATGAATCGTTTTAATTTTTTTTAATAAAATTAAGTGAAAGACATTAAAACTATATTAAAATTACTTATTAGTTTGAATATGGATGTTTACGAGTTGGTTAAATAAATAAATATAGGTGAAATTAATGTTTTATTCGATTTGTTCCAAGGGAGGTGAATCTGCCTTACTTTATTAAGTATATTAAATTGTTTATAATTACGATATTAAGGAGTTTTCAGATTATATTTAAATTTAACAAAATGTAAATATAGTTTTTTGAATTGTATGATTTAAAAAATTATAATTGTAATGATTAATAAGATTGATCATAATAGGTAACAGAATTGAATTATGTATGGTTTTCAATTCCAAATAATTGCTTAGTTACGATAACCGACCGTAATGATCAATGGGTTTTTTGTTGGGTTTTTTGTTTGTTTTTTCTTGTTTGTTTTGGTGTTAGTTCAGGTTAATTTCGTATATACAAACATGTATAATAGTTTATAATTTGTTGGTATTATTTTCATAAGTATGTATACAAAAATTAGAATTAATAAATTTATTAATTATTAAATAGAACATTTTGATAGAAGATTCATAAGTTAATTAAAATTGTTGGTAGGATTAGTTGGATGTAATGACTTTGTTTGATAAAAATTCAATATGGCGTAATGGAAAAATAAAAAGGTATTTACAGTCTCTCTTCCAATTTTCGGATTTTAATCATGTCAAATCACACTTCAATTCCTTTTGACGGATCGATTGTTGCTATTTCTTCTGATGAGTAAAGAAAATAATAGATTCACTGATTGATATAATAATTAAGTGATTGGGGACCGCTTGTATACTTAATATTCCCATGAAACTTGTTCAACCCAGAGTAAATGCAGCTGGCTGGCAATTGACTAATAATCAAAACAACAATACCTCAAACTCACCATTAAGTCTAACTAATGAAATTCAAAGTTCAAGTACTGCTATAAGGAATGGATTTCTTTCATCGAACTCGAAACTTATTTAAATTTATTATACAATTACATCTCTTTTACTTTCTATATATGTGATACAAACGCAATTAAATACTTCATGCCACCTAATAAAAGCTACAATCAGTTCACATTCGCAAATAACTAACTTACATCCTATAAGAAAATACAGAACAAATTGACTGCACTACATGGCTAAAATCTTTGAGGCAATCTACATGAACAAAACTAATTCAACATAAAGAAAATGTCATTTGGCAGAGTCACAAATATCTTGAATGTTATCAACAGCATATATAAAAACAAGTGAAACATGCATGGTCCACCGTGAATTCACAGTGAACGAGGCATGAAAAAATGACTAAGTTCAGCATTTGCTCTCCCCCCCCCTCATTTAGCCCCAAAAGTCTCCAGGGGACGTCAAATCCTTGTGAAAATGAACAAACGATGCGGTTTTAGGCCTTAACATATGTAAATTTGAGTTCTTCACTATGCAAAAAAAAAAAAAAGAAATGACTAACTACATCATTTGTCCCCTCACCATTTATCCCACAAAAGTCTCCAAGGCCATAACATATTTAAATTTGCATTCAGCACCATGCAAAACTGCTAAATAGACATGCACAGAAAATTTTGGACAAATATGGTAAAATAGTCCCAAAAATGGAGTGTTTTATTAGTCCTAAAAGAGCCCCTGGGGCTCACCCAAGAGTTATACCGAAGTATAGACAAACAAAATTATATAGAAATCAGTTATGATTATCTTATTTATTGCAGACTGTTATCCTCATCTTTTTTTAGTTGTTTCACGACGTTTCGGCCAAATATTCCTCTGGCCTTCATCAGGTTGTAACCGCAATAGACAGGAATTCATAAATAATACTCATCTCAATAATGAATTCCAATTAAATAATAGAAACCAGTTAATTACAACTTTTCAAAAAGTTTTATGAAAATCCAAGGCATCAATCCGTTCTGTTATTTCTGTTTTTACTCATATCATGTTTAATGTTTGCGCAAACTTTCAAAGAATTCCAAAGCGTAGTTATTAAGAAAAGTACGGAGAGACGAACGGACGAACGGACAAGGGTGAATTTACAGGTCACCCTCCTTTTGTCGGGGGAGCAAAATACAGAAAAAATTGACTGCACTAAATGGCTAAAATCTTTGAGGCAATCTCATGAACAAAACCAGTTCATCATAAAGAAATATCATTTGGCAGAGTCACAAATATTATCAAGAACATATATAGAAAAAAAACTAAACCAATGAAATAAATAAAGTCTAAGATAAATACGTAATGATTAGATTAAGTTGCGCCTCCTTCTGGAATGAAAAGGACTTTAAACTTAAATTAAAATGTAGTACTTATGCAGTATAAGGACCATGATATCGACAGAATCATCTGAGCGGTTTACGGAAGGTGCTGAACAAAAATTGGTTACGGAAAGTGCCGAACAAAAATTTCGCATCCCCCCCCCCGCAACCGGTGGGCATTTTTTTTTTTTTTAGTGAAAAATATATTTTTCTGTTAGTTCGAAGCTAATTCTAAAAGAAACTTAATTAAAAATGAGAATAATTTCAAGAAAAAATTGATTGGGAGATAAAAACAATATCCTTGAATAATTATTGGAAAATTATTACGAAACGTTTAGGAAATTAAAAATCAAATCATCGAGAAATATTCATTGTAAGGTAAGTTTCATAAATAAATATTTATTTATTTGATAACAAACAACTGATATTTTATGATTTTTTTAATCAAATAAGGATAAATATTTAGATTATCTTCCATATATTTATAAAAGTGAGAATGTGTGGGGAGCATTTTCAACTTATATATTTAACGATTTTTTTATCTACACACTTGAAATTTTGAAAAGTTTTATTCCGTTTTTATCCGGAAAAAAGAGCTGCTAAATGATCGAAATTGAAAATTTGGTACATGGGGATGATCGGATTTTTATTTGCTTTCAACAGTTTCACGAATGCGCATGTGTGGCCGTAAACATGACAGATTCTTGTATTAAGAATAAGTAAGTTGGAAAACACCCTCTAAAGATCATGTCAAGTTGGTCTAATGGCTATCGTATTTGACTCATGGTCTTTAGGTTTTGGTTTTTATCCCCGCTCGAGTATTTTTTTACTTACAAGAAGTGAACTAATTTTTATTTATTGCGGACTATTATCCTCATCTTTTCTTAGTTGTTTCACGACGTTTCGGTCAACTATTCTATGGACAACGATAACCGCGAGGGATAAGAACTCTGAATCTCCTGACTGCATTCACTACAATTACTGCCTTCTGTAGTTGTTGTCGTTTCACCACGTTTTGGCCAAGTAAGCCTCTGTCCGGCCTTGGGTAGGATTGAAACCGCTATCTTCAGACAATTCTCACCTGGAACCGAAGAGATTCAACGTCTCCATCAACTGCGTCACGGGCCCCGAAGGGCGATCAAGGTTGAATTTTTTCGTCTTATAAATTCATGTTTATTTATTATCTGATCTTCCATAGTCGGGTCCGTGCCGAATGATATATATTATTTTAATTGGAATTCATTATTGAGATGAGTATTATTTATTAATTTTCATTTATTGACGAAGGCCAGAGGAATAGTTCGCCGAAACGCCATAAAACAACTAAGAAAAATTAGAGGACAACAGTACGCAATAAAAAAAATTAATAAATAATACTCATCTCAATAATGAATTCCAATTAAATAATAGAAATCATTCAGTACAGGCCCGACCATGGAATAAATAAACATGACTTTATGAGACCAAAAAATTCAACCTTGATCACCCTCGGAGCCCGTGGCATAGGTGATAGAGACGTTGAATCCAGGTGAGAATTGTCTGAGAATAGCCGTTTCAATCCTACCCAAAGCCGGTCAGAGGCTTACTTGGCCAAAAACATGGTGAGACGACAACAACTACGGAAGGCAGTAATTGCAGTGAATGCAGTCAGGAGATTAAGAGTTCCTATCCGTCGCGGTTACCACCTAATGAATACCAGAGGAATAGTTGGCCGAAATGTTGTGAAACAACTAAGAAAAGATAAGAATAATAGTCAACAATAAATAATAAATAATACCCATTTCAATAATGAATTCCAATTAAATAATAAAGAAGTGAATTGTTTAAAAAAAAATCTCAGTTTCTGTATGAATTAAGATGTAATATATATGCGTATTTTACGACCGGGCAACACCGGGTGAGCTGCTAGATAGTAATAAAACAATGATGGCGCACAATTCTGTCGATAACACGGTCCTTATACTGAATAAGTACCGACAATTCAAATAAATAAATAAGGAATAGAGACATTTTCCCGCGCAAAAACGGATAAAACAAGTATTCTTAGCGAACAATGGCAAACAATGTTAAAACCAAAAGCGCTCGAGCTGGTCCGTATAAAAATGTAAGATACTTACGACATCAATTATCCCACGAATTCTCAGATGATTCCTCGCAGAATGGAGAAAATATTTTTAAATACAAAAAAAAAAAAAGGAAAGAAAAATTCGTAGTTTTAATCAACCTCGCCTTGATAAATGCCCAAGGGAATGGCGAATACAGAAGAGCAGTTTTTCCTTATCTTCTAGATTTCTTTAAAAAAAATGTCATGACACGACAATTGACGGAGAAATGAGTGGAAGGGGGTAATTGTATGAAAACCTGCCTGCCATATGCAATCTCAGCCTGTTACAACATAAGACGAAAGTACTAATTACATTGATATTAGGTATATTTATAGATATTCTCACTCGTCGCATGTACGCAAACACACACGCACACACACACATATATATATGTATGTATATATATATACATATATGTGTGTGTGTGTATAAATCATCGTATAACGATTAGATCACTGTCTGACTGACGTAAAGAACATTTAAAATTAAAATGTTTAAACTCCACGATATTTCACGCGGTTAATGTAGACGAATGGATACGGTCTTTGCTAATCGAGCCAGAGATGGCTCGTATTGCCGAGTTCGAATCTGTCGACTAGTGTTTATCGTGACACCCTGCACTGAAGATTCCCGAAAGTTATTACAGACAAGGAATCCCTCTCTTCTAGAGGTGGGCGATACTGACTATTTCCTATCTGTGTTCCCGATATTTTTTGTGTTTGTTTTGCCTACTACATTTTGCTTCAAGCTATTTCAGCACTACTATGGCGGCGGTGCGGATAAGCAGTGATATTATGAAGCCGTTCTCTGGCGAGGGAGACGTTGTAGCGTGGCTGAAAAAAACTTGTCGCACAACTTCAGCAGGTGGATGATGTAGCGAGTCTGCTACCTTTATATCCGGAAGATGATGCACCGGCCCTCTGCATGGAAATGGAGGAGGACGATCAAAAGAAGATAGACCAGATTGAGGCCCGATTAAAGGAGGTATTTACCAATGACGCATTTGCAGCATACAGAAAAATAACTATGGTTAGATGGGCTGGCGAACGTGTGGATGTTTACGCCAACAAAATCAGGCAGTTGGTTGGATTGGCCAGATTGACAGGAGATAGCTTAGAGAGACCCACAAAATTGACTTTCGTCACTGGATTCCCTGAAGCCATCTCAATTGCTCTTCAACAGGTGCCGAACATCAAAGCCCTTACCATGGGGGAGCTAATGTCCAGAGCGAAAATTTTGACGACGACTGGGCAACAAAATCAGGACGTGGTTGCGGCCAAACGCTCACCCAACAGCAACAGGGCCCAGAATATTTCTGTTAGTGTGACCTGTTTCAAATGCAATGTTAAAGGCCACCTTGCAAAGGACCGTCGAAAACGCGGAACACGGTGTTACCATTGCAGTGAGAGTGGACACTGGGCTCGGAACTGCTCGGGAAACGAGCAAGGGGAGAACGCATAAGCGCCAGTCTCCGTCCCTACCAAGATTCGAACACGACGCTCCCGGTGATAAGCATCCACGTTAATGAGACGCGATGTTTGGCGCTTATTGATACAGGATGCTCTCGGACGATTTTACATGCAGACCGATGCCGGTCTTCGAGAAAAACGAACGTGAATGTCAAAACGATTGGTTGAAAGGCCCATCCGTACTGCGGTGTTAGAGCGGTCTCTGTGTCCACTGATGAAGGTGTGTCTGCCAGAATCGATGTGTTGGAGGTGCGTGGCAACCCGCTGGGGTTTGACTTACTTCTAGGGATCGACGCCATAAAAAGCTCTGGAGGTATCGTTGTCAAACCTACAGGATCAGTGCGGCTGGGCGACAGGAAAAATATTAAATGCGCAGCCATTTCTATTAATGAACCGGATTTCACTGCCACCTGAAAGGCTACTCAATGGAGTGTCAGAATACCCAGTGGGGGCAGAAATCCGTGAAGAATACATGCATGAGCTCCGCACCTGGATAGATAATGGTTGGCTCGTGCCGTACCCAGAGAATAAATTGGCCCCCCCAAGGCCTAATTCCTCTGATGGCTGTGGCTGTGGCTGTGATACAGCAGAACAAAGCCAATGTACGCCCGGCGATGGACTACCGGGAGCTAAATCATTACGTAGACGCGTTTACGGCCAACGCAGATGTTTGTGCGGCTAAGCTGCGCGAATGGAGACAAAAAGGTGCTAACGTGTCTCTACTGGACCTCTAGACGTCTGGGGTTCGGTTTGAATTTGAAATGAGAGCAATTGTCAGCGAAGTATTATCTCAGGAAGAAGTTGTAAGCCGCGCAGCATCTGCTTACATTGATGACATTTTTGTCAACGAAGACGTGGTGTCCACGACCCGTGTAAGAGAACACCTAGCGCAGTTCGGGTTGGATTGCAAGAACCCGGAGCGGTTGAAAGACGGTGCACGAGTTCTGGGATTGGCGGTCAGGATGGAACGCAGTGAACTGCAGTGAAAGCGAGGAAATGCAATTCCAGAGGCTCCCAGCATTGTTACACGATGAACAATGTTTTCCCTGTGTGGTCGAATTGTCGGGCACTTTCTGGTGTGTGGTTGGCATCGTGTGTCTTGTGGAATACTTAGAAGGAGAGTAAGTTCAGTAACGAAGTGCTAGGATGATGAAGCAAGGGATGCCGTACTGCATCGTATGATGTTCGAACCTTAGAATTTGCGCAGCAGAACGATCCGACACGGGGAAATTGGTGTGTGGACGGCAAAGAGCTGAATGTATGGGTCGATGCTAGCTCCCTAACAATTGGTGCAGCCTTGGAGATGCGTGAAACTGTGTTGGTAGATGTATGTTGGCTGCGACCTGAAGATGATTCTCAACATATCAACTTAGCCGAACTGGGTGCCGTATTGAAAGGCATCAATTTGGCTCTTCAGTGGCAGAGCAAGGTGCTACACATAAAGACAGGTTCTGTCTGCGTATACCATTGGGTCTCGGACACGCTAACTGGAAAGGCGCGAGTACGCACCAAAACAGCAAGCGAGATGCTTATTAGGAGGTGATCAAGCACTCTCAAGGAGCTCGTGAAAGGGTACGGGCTGACAGTGGACGTGACGCTGTTTCCATCAGCACGAAACATCGCTGACCGATTGACACGAGTACCACAGCGGTGATTTGAGGCAATGAAAAATAAAAACGGGCTTGACCCGGTGATAGGCGCGGTTCACACAGACGAGCTGGATAAGAGTCAAACCATGGCTATTCACAAAGTTAGTGGACATCCGGGGTGCGACGCACTACCTACTTTGTCAGGAGAAGTTTCCCAACCACGACAAAAGCAACCGTAAAAATGGTCATATGGAAATGTGAGGAATGTCAGTCCATTGACCCAGCGCCAGTCAGTTGGGAAAAGGGAAAGCTGGAAGTTAACGAAAATTGGCAGAGAATTGGAATAGATATCACGCATTATGGCCCCTTCCACTTTTTAACTCTAACAGACTGTGGTCATTCGCGTTTCTCCATTTGGAGGAAATTGGCAAGGCAGGACTCAGCAAGCGTGATTCATCAGTTGGAGGCAGTGTTCTTCGAGCGTGGCTCGCCGCATGAAATCCTTTTAGACAATGACACGGCTTTCTGCAGCAACGCGTTCCAAGCATTTGTACATAAATGGGGAGTTCACTTGCGATACCGTTGTGCGTACGCTCCAGCCGAGAATGGCATAGCGGAGCGATATCACCGTACAGTGAAACGAATAGCGGCTAGAATGCGCTGTCCCATACAGGAGGCTGGCTACTCGAATAACATCACACCAAGAGACGACACATCTCCCTTCACTGCGCCTGCCAACAGGATTTATCGATACGAAGTTCGAGTAAAGGAGACCAATCTCGCAACTGCGTCCCCAGGTCCCAAGAACAGCTCTTACCAGGTTGGAGATCGCGTGTACCAAAATCCATGTACCATGAGGTTCGGCAAGGGTGAGGTAACTAAGGTTATCAGCCCTCAATCGATTTTGGTGGACGGTGTGCCTCGCCACATGAAAGATCTGCGCCCTCGCCATTATGTTGTTACATCGGAGGAAGAGGAATACACAGACAGTACAATGTCTTCTGAAAGGACAGAGAGTATGATGCAGGACGACGGAGGGGATTTTGAGCCATATAATGCACATACTAAAGAAGCGGAAGAGGGACCACCCGTCTTGCCTTTATGAAGGAGTACCCGACAAAGACGGATACTGCCCCCTGAACTGATTGTGAAACACCGCCTATGGAACAGACTGGTGGCAATAACGGTGGTAATGAGGAAGATGGCAAGGAGGAAGTGCTGCCTCCGGTTTTTCGAAGAAGTACCCGACAAAGACGACTGCCCCCCTGACCCGTTTGTGATTATGAGATCAGGGGGGAGTGTAGCAGAATTAGCAATAACCAAAATGAAGGGAAATAGAGAGCTTACCTCGGATACGTTTGTTGTGTTTCGGCCTGAGCGGAAGAGAGAGAGTTCCAAGATGGCGTCCATGGGTTTTTATTAGCGTTTACTCCATGCAATTATCGTAGAATCTTTCTGCTCTCGCGCGATTATGCAAATACATAATTCCCAGCCGCTATAAAGGCAAGTCACTGGAAAGTAGTCAGGAGGCGTCCTGCAGATTTTGTGTAGGTGGTACTGGCGATTGGATTGTTCTTTGTGACGATACCACGTGTCTACGAGAAGCGAGTTCTTTTTCATTCTGGGTTTTTTTCTTCTTCTTTCTCCACGGTTATTACAGACAAGAAACCCCTCTCTTCTAGAGGTGGGCGATACTATTTCCTATCTGTGTTCCTGATTTTTTTTTTTTTTTTTTTGCCTACTACATTTTGCTTCAGCGAGAAAGCCCCATTGGGATATATGCTAGAAATAAGGGCTAGAAGACAGTAAAAAATTGTACGAGCATATTCTAGAAGGGGGTGATAGAAAGTGACAATGTGAAATTATTGCTAGATATGAATATCCAATGTGACAATTTGATTGCAGCAAAGAAGGCAGGTTTAATAATGATAGAAAAAAGAAACACGAGGCAACAATCATTGTTATAGCCATACCAGCTGATATGAATGTGGTAGAAAAAAAGATTGTCGAAGTTGAAGAAAAAAGAAGTTTTACCTGTTGTGATGGGAGCCATGTTGAGTGTGACAAAAGTATTTGACAAGTGGATTAAGACAATTGGTATCCATTGCAATGTTGGAGTACTTCAGAAGATTGCCTTGTTGGGATCCGTAGAATCTTGCAGAAAGTACTGATGGTCTGGGAAAAGAAGATGCTGATAACCTATGATTATTTCTTATGATCCGCCTATCGGCAATAACAACAGCCAGACACAAAATTTGACAATAAAAATAATAACTAGAAAAAAGAATACAACCATGGCATGGATCAACTGCAAGAAAGCGTATAACAACGTTCATCAAATATGAATAATAAAATACCTGAGAATGTACAAAATGATCAATTTGATTAAAAAATCAATGAGAACATTGAGACTTGAACTGACAGCTTATAGACAATACATAACAGATAAAAATACAAATAAGTATCTTCCAATGGAGATTCCCTATTACCACTACTGTTTATCATAGCGATGATGCCCCTTAACAATATAAGAATGTGCCATATCGGATGAAGTTCACTTATACAAATGAAAGAATAAACCACCTTATGTACATGGATTACCTGAAACTTTTTGCAAGAACCAAACAGAAACTGAAGACAGTCATAAATAAAACCAGAATCTTCAGCCAGAATATCCGTATGGAATTTGGTATGGAAAAGAGCACACTGCTAGTTAGAAGAAAGGGAATACTAAGGGCAATAGAATATATGGAATTACGTAGTCAAGCGGAAATGAGGGCACTAGGTAAACATGACACCTACAAATATCTAGGAGTTATAGAAGCAGACACCATCAAAGAAGCGGGAATGAAATAGAAAATTGAAAGGGGATACCTAGAGGAACAAGAAAACTCATTAAAAGTAAACTACGTAGAAGAAAACTAATAAAAGGTATAAACACATTGGCAGTATCGCTAGTAAGGTACACTAGACTGTTCGTAGGTTGAATCAAAGAAGAAAGGCATCTCAACCAGAAGACCATGCACAATGCACTACGCCCAAAGGATGATGCTACATGAAAAGGATTGGTTTGTATAGAAGACTATGTGATACAAAAAAGAAGCATTAGAAAAATACTTAATACATAATACTACAGAAGGATAATCACTGCAACAAGAGACACAGAAAAAAAATAAACAAGATAAAGAAGCAGAGATTAAGAAGCAGGGCAAATAAACGTGACCAGCCAGTAACCGTTATAAGATATGGGAGATAAAGAAAGTCGAGATGACAGCGATAGTAAAAGGAGAATTGGGAACAACCCGGAAGAATGTTGAAAAAATAATGGGAGAGACTGGAATCAGAGAGATGGCTGAGAAGATAGTTGTATCTTCTCAGCCATCTCTCTGGTTCCATATTGATAACAATAATGAAAACGATTAAAATATTAAGGAAAACATTTCAATGCGGAGACTAATACACATGACTTACAGATTCCAGTCATACACAGAAACTATTACAGAAGTAAAACACAAAAAAATACTACATGGAATAAAGAAAACTATAACTGTATAATTACAGGTAACCGTTTCCCTAAAAACGAAAAGTGTCGGTATCAACTGGTACCACATCAAATAGTTGTAAATGGCCAAGAAGGATGGAAAATTCGGAAAGAGAAAGCACTAACTAGACCTCCATTGGATTAGTGTGAAGAAGATTGAAATCTTGGAGAGGCATATTATCACCCAAATGTCAGTGAAGACCAGTGGTCGTTACTAACGAGGAATCAATGGTAAACAGCTGTTGTGATAACGCAAATTCATATGCAAAGGTTATCGAAAGTGGTGGAGAGTTCTGGAAATCTGTGGAGATTTGTTGTCACTCAGACTCCAGATAACACCACAAGTTGTTCTCAAATAGAAATCTTTGAAGATGGCTTGTGTGACTACTCTTATTGAGTAAAATAATAATAGCTATGATGCTATTAAATTACATACCGAGGAAATGTAATGCCGGATACAAATTTATAGGCACAGAACAAAGAATAAACTACCTTATGTATATGGTTGAAACAAAGATGTTTGCTAAAAGCAAACAGGAACTAGAGCAATTGATAAACACAATCAGAATATTCAGCCAGAACATTGGTATGGAATTTGGAATGGAAAAATGTGCATTACTAGAGATTAAAAAGGGAAAACTAGAGACATCAGCAGGTATGGAACTACTCAACCAAGAGAAGATGAACACGCTCAGCGAAAATGACATTTACAAATATCTATGGGTGCTGGATTGGAAAATAGTACTTGAGAAGAACGAGAAAACTGTTAGAAACAAAATTATACAATAGAAATTTAATTAAAAGAATAAACACCTGGACAGTATCGCTAAGACACTCAGGACGGTTCATAGTATTAACTAAAGAGGACACCTTGATCAGAGGACTAAGAAATTAATGACAATGCACAATCCATTACACACAAAAGACGATATTGGCCGACTCTATGTTAGAAGGAGTGAAGGAGGAAGAGGACTTATAAAAGTAGAAGACTGTGTAGAATGCACAAAAAAAACATTTGGAAAAGTACTTAAGTCAGAATACAGAAAGATTGATCACTGCAGCAAGAGACCCCACAATACAGGAAACGATGAAACCAGAAACAAACAGACAGGAAAAGAAAAGTGGGAATAGAAAAGGTTTAAAGATACACGGACATAACAAAAGAAGAGAACCATAAAAGTACCTGGATTTGACTAAGAAAAGGACAAATGAACAGAGAAACAGAATCCCTAATGACAGCTGCACAGAACAATGTAATTAGAACCAACCACATTAAAACTAAAATAGATAAAACACAAGAAAACAGTAAATGTAGACTCTGTGGGCAAAGAGACGAAACAGTAAACCATATATTAAGTGAATGCAGCAAACTAACCCAAAATAAATATAAAGACAGGCACGACTACATAGTAACACCTCGACTACACCTCGAAGATGCTGATTAATGGTTTAAATAGAAACCGGAGGGAGTACACAAGAACAACAACGATAAAATCGTTTGGGACATGGAAATAAAAACAGATAAACCCATCCAAACAAAAAGACAAGATGTCATAACATTTAACAAGTAGGAAAGACACTGCTATATTATAAATTTTATCGTCCCAGCACACCACATATTTAACCTCAGAGAGACAGAAAAACTAAACAAACATGCGGATTTTACCAGAGAACTGGGAAGAATATGGAATATGAAGGAAATCAATAAAATACCAATAATTGTAGGGGCACCAGGAACAGTCCCAAATAACTTGTAAAGACTAAGAGAAATCGAAATCGATTGGAAAAATTAGATTATACAACGAACAGTAATGCTAAAAACAGCTAAAAACAGCTAAAAACAGCTGAAATCTAAAGAAAGCCCCTTGAGTGCATGAACAAGTCCACATGAGCGACAAATTCTAAGTGGACATACAGAAACTGCAACAGAAGTGAAACAAAAAGACGCAACTAAGAGAACTGTTGTACAAATTTCCTATGCACCCCCTCCCCAATAAAAAAAAACTGGCATCAGCACGACTGGCACCGCACCAAATGGTCGATGGATCAAAGAGGGTGGAAAAATCGAGGAGAGAAAGCACTAACCAGACCTCTATTAGATGAGTGCGAAGAGGACTGGGACCTTAGGGAGGCATATTGCCACTCAAATTCCAGTGAAGACCAATGGCAGCTACCAACGAGAAATTAATGGTAAACAGTTGTTTCGATAAAGCAAATTCATTTGCAAATGGTATTGAAAGAGATGGAAAGTACTGAAAATTTGTGGAGACTTGTTGTTACTCAGACACCAGGGAATACGACAGGTTTTTCTCAAAGAGAATTATTTGATAATTGTATGCGTTAAAACTCCTAGTGAGTTAATAATAGAAGGAATAAGAAAATAAAAAGAAACGTATACTTTAGTGCATGAAAAAATAATTAATGATAGAAATAATAGAGTTAATAGTGAGTTTATATTTAAATTTAAACATAACCCATTTTATTTTCTTCTCGACCGTTTTCTTAATTCTGTTTCTTGTTCTATTCCTTTTTTTTTCTTTTCTTTTTACGGCATTGTTTTTGGTTTATTTACTTTCTGAAAAAGAGATGTTATTCTCGATATTATCAAAGATATTTACCATTCCGGTTATATTAAACAGTAACGTGTGAATGATTTTTAAACAATCGAAATATAAAGCTGTATCGTCATCATCAAGTGATGCCTCGCAGATTCAGACATTGGCGGATTTGGCTCTCGATCTATCTCTCTCGTCGAGGCATTGATGAATTCATTGTTGCTCATCATTTTTGACGTTGCCCAGGTGTTCAGACTATCAACGTATATTTTTCACTTTCGTCTGTTGCTTCTTCTACTTACGATCTTTCTCGTTAAACTAATCTATTCTATTCCACTTTTTTGTAAACATAAACCATGGACCTCATTTGTCTTTTTCGTACTGTTATTATTAGAGACCTGTGTGTGTTTGCCATTTCTAATACCTCTTGATTTGTTTTATTTTCTGTCCATAATATCTTCTTAATTATCATCAGGGACCAAGTTTCATGTGCCTCTAGTCTTTTCCTTGTGCTGTTGATGACTGTCAAGCATTCTCAACCGTATAAAAGAACAGGCCATATATACGTTTGGAGCATTCTTAATTTGGTGTCTATTTTAATGTTTCTGTTAGTCATGATTGACAGTCATTTGATGGCTGCGGCTATGTGACTTTGTATTTCAGTAGTGCATCTTTCATCAGATGTGATTCAATAGCCTAGATATTTGAATTTATTAACTTGTTTAACTGGTACATCGCGGCTTTGTAACTTATATGTTGTAGCTTGGATGTTCTTGGAGACTGTCATGCTTACCGTCTGGCTATTAACACAGTGTCGTCTGCATACCTTAGATGGTTATTATTGTATCCATCCAAACTTATAATAAGCTGTATAATCTTACCAAAACATTCATTCATTTGTCTGCTTTTGTTCATATATATATATATATATATATATATATATATATATATATATATATATATAATTCCATGAGCAGAGTTTTTTAGAACTGTCCGTCTATGGAACACAATACAGTGGGTCTGCTTCCCAGCTGACTATGGCATGGTCATTTTCTTAATCTTATGTTAATAAGTTCCTGTTGATATGCCCTCTTAAATAACCAAGCCATATTCATATGCCACCATTACTGATCATGTTGTCTCGCCATCTACCCAAAACTTATCAAGCCCTCTTTCTGCTACAGTGACTTCCGCGCTTGGTAAACGGTAACTCCGCCCCCACCAAAAAATTATTATTAATAATATGTAAATGATTTCTGTCTATAATTACAGGTTACAATTCATTAAACATTACATCTGCAGGAGTCACTGATTTTTAAAATAACCAAATGTTCTTGTTTTGTTGTTAAATTAAAAGGTGTGTAACTAAACTGATATTAAAAAATGTTGCATTCTTTTCTTGGTTCGAGTACGGACTTTATAAAGAGAAGGCCGTTATTTTAACTCTCGTTTATTTTCTGCTGACGTCACAATGGTTGGTGCTAACGAGACTTAAAAATTAACTGCTATTTTCAGGGGATCAATAGATTTTTTTTTCTAATAATTTCCTGTTGATATTCGCGATCAGAATCAAAGCATTAAGATAGAATAGCATTCGTGTCTGAAAAACTTTCAGTTCTCAACTAAATCAGTTTTTGTAGGAAGAAGAACAATAATATTACTAAGAACGAATTGGGTACTAAAAGAAAATTTCAGACATTGAACTAAATTATCCAACAGATTTTTAAGACAGAAAATAGGTTGATATTATAACTTAATATATAAAATCTGTATTGATTAACTGTGCGTGTTATTTTTTTTATTTTAATAATGTTTTATAAATAATTTTTTCAGTTTGTTCACAATCAAAATAAATGAGTTTTATTCTGTAAATTTCATGAAACAAAAGTCATATTTATTTATTTATTTTTACCTAGCAACAAAATTCATTTTTTAGTTAATACTGAACAAATTTCAATACTAGCATAAATCAGATCGTGTATTTTTTTTTCAATGGAATTATTAAAGTTTTTTAAAACATTTTATCTTTTATTCATTATCGACATCATATCTTTTCGGCATATCTTAATTGTACCAAAATGTACGACGTCATTGTTGATCTAACAGGCCTGTTTAATGAAGGTCATGTTTAGATGAACTTTTGCCTGACATTTTTGTATTATTTTTAGATTCAAAAAATAATAAACGTTCATGAATCCTGGTTGTAAACTTTATCGATTAGATAAGACACGAAGAGCGTTTTTGCTCTGAAAAAAAAAACAATGACAAATCGATAACATATTTTAAAATGTAATCCTTCTCTTTGTTTCGTATTTAAATACAATGATTTCTATGATTCTGTCATGTTAGCTAGGGAGGAAAAACAAATGTACCCATTTGTTTTTTTATTGTAAATGTATAAGTTAAATTAACATCAAGCGAATAATAACACCGTGCAACAAATTAGTTAACCTTTATTTCTCTAGATTAGACGTCGTATCATGTATTAGAAATCATATATTAGTATTGTTCGTTATACACAAAAAAGCACGAAAAAAAAAACAATGACAAATCGATAACATATTTTAAAATGTAATCCTTCTCTAACTTTGTTTCGTATTTAAATACAATGATTTCTATGAGTTAGTCATATTAGCTAGGGAGGAAAAACAAATGTACCGATTTGTTTTTAATTGTAAATGTATAAGTTAAATTAACAGCAAGCGAATAATAACACCGTGCAACAAATTAGTTAACCTTTATTTCTCTAGATTAGACGTCGTATCATGCATTAGAAATCATATATTAGTATTGTTCGTTATACACAAAAAAGCACAGAATAATAAGCTTATACAACATTTGCCTCTTAACCCTCTTGCGTTGAGTGTTTTTTTATGTTCCAGCAATAGTCTGCCAACATGCCAGAGTTAAATTTTTCTTTAAAATATCACTGAAATATCCTAATGGAACCTCTCGCCATGGTCATCACTCATATCAGTATGATTCTCCGTAAAATTTTCAAAAGTGACAGTTTAGAAAAAAAAAATGTATATCATTCGTTAAAAAGAAGGACAGAAAGATTTTCCATGACATTGTGCATATAAACATAACCACAAATGTCCTGCACTATTTCTTTAGTTCTGCACAGTGTTATTACTCGGGCTATGACAAGAGAATATGCTTATCATTTTTTTTACTCTCAAGTATATATCCGACACAGTAAGACATAGTTAATCAACCGAGAACCACATCACTCTATATAAAAGCGTATAGGATGTTAACTGATATATACTCGCGCGTCAAAATAATGAAAAGAATATTCTCTTGTCATAGGCCTTGTTATAACTACTATATTTTGTAAACAGACGATTCCTACCAAGAATAATATAATAAACGAGATAGCAAACGAAATGGATACGGTACGAAATATGAAAATATTATATAAGGCGCTATTTTTATTTATTTATTTAAAAGCGATGTACTTCTAGTTGTATTCCATTCGCTGATCGGCTAGAGAAGAGAGGTGATAGCTGTCTCGAACCAGGTCAGTGTGTAGAATAGAAAGACAACATTCATTTTTACATTTATCACTTTATTAATCATCTTCATCAAATAAAAGAATAGAAATGAATGGAAAACTGCAAGAAAAGGAATATATCCAAGATTATGGACGATACGGTCAAATAGTCACGTTTGAGGAGAAGAGACTGTACCGTATATTACTATTGGAGTCAGGGTCTGACGGTAGCCATTCTAAATTATATACCTACTTGCCAATGTTGAATATACGGTTAAAGACCTGTGGGTGTAGGGGCTCTGTTGCGTCCCAAGGGAGAAGTTGTGGGAGTTAATCCAAGCCATATGGAATTTTTGTCGGTACGGTGTCCTAACCAAGTAAAGAAGAAATATCCGTGTTTTAACCTCTGTTATCAACTCTGTCACGTGATCAGCTCGCTTGCGAAATTGCGCAAGCCAGAAAGGAAATTAAATTAATTGTCAGTGAGCTTATGAACTAAAAAGATTCAAATTCTTAAAATGCGAGATGTTGCTGCTGCTGTTGTTGTAGTTGTTTGTAATCGCAGCTGCTACAACTGTTGAACGCATGTGGCTAGAGGAGAAACGCGAAGATGAGGTTCAACTGCTGAACTTCTTTTATTAAGATTTTTTTTTCTAACCATACTCCCCTGATGAATGGTGGATGAAAAACGACAGCTTCTTAAAATAATTGTCTACCAATGAAGATTAAAATTTTGCGCTCTCGCAATTTAATTTCTATTCAATACTTGAAATCAAGGAAACGAAACTAAGCAATTCGAAAAAGAAGACAAAATTACTGCGATTGTTATCTCAAACTTAATCTCTCTCATTCATTCATAAACACACACATACACAAGTACTAAAGAAAGGTCATATTTTTATGAACATTGAAAATAATGTATTCTATAAACTGAATTAAATATTAATTTAACTTTTGAATGATAAACAAGATTATTCATTCGTTTTAAAATGTTACTGCTATTTCAAACCTAAATACCCATTTTCTCTCACACATACACATCTATCTCTCTCTATATATATATCTATCTATCTCCTCTCTCTTCCCTGTCTTCTCCTCCTCCTCCTCGAAAAATGTATTATTTTCAATGGAAAAAAATATACATTTGTTAAACTTGAGTAAACAAAATATTCCGTACAAAATGACAGAGAAATGTCTCAATTTACGAAAAGAATCTATCAACCATTAAAAACATATATTAGATTTTTTTTTTTTTTTTTTTTTACATTTTCACCCCAAACAAGGCAAATTGCCACTTTAGTGTAGGGGGCTACTATCATGGGCAACAACTACTGGGGTACTATGTAGGGATTTGGGCAGCAAGATGTCGTTTCACGTTACACTTGAACTTCTGCACGTCAGTACTGTTGGGGAAGCAGGGACCTAGAATAGAATTCCAGAATCTAGCGGTTCTAGGGAAGAAACTATTGGAGTAAAAAGATCGTTTACATCTAGGGATCTCTACAGTGTGGGAGTGGGATTTAGCAGTCTGTCGGGTTTGTCGAAGGTGCTCACGTCGTGGGGGCACAAGTGATTGCAGTTCGTCGGAGCATTCACCACTAAAATACTTGTAGAAAAGGCAGAGGGATGCAACATTTCGTCAATGGGACAGAGGCTGAAGCTTAGATGCCAGTTCAGGGCCTATCAGGTTTGCGACTCTCTTTTGAACCTTGTCAAGGAGCGAGAGACTAGTAACAGATGCACCAGCCCAGATGTGACACCAATACTCCATACATGGGCGAATGGTGGCCTTATAGAGCTACAGGATACTTTCGGGTCAGTTTTCGAAGCCAAATCTGAATTGTTGACCGGTATGAATCCTTGAAGCCAAATTCTGAATTGTTGACCGGTATGAATCCTTGAAAGAAGCAGCAGCTACTCTGACTACATTATTTGGATTATTCGGACAATTTTCACGCGTGGATTCAAGACACAATGAATAAAGGCGTTACGTTAGCATAAGTGATTAATCTGCTTGTTACGTTATCATAACTGATTAATCTGCTTGTTACATCATTACGTCATTACTTTCCTCGCGGCTTCTCTCCTTCACACAGTGAATCGAGCCGGACGTGTACGTCCAGTTTTATTATAGAGAAAAATAGTATCTTAAGCCAACCTAAGGGGTGACGTTTTTTTTCTTACTAAAAATACTTAAATCGTACTGCGATGACGTAATTATCACGTGATCACGTTTTGTACTAGTTTAAAATAGTTATTATACATGAGAGCGTGTATGGCGGTCATTTTTTAAATAGCAAAGACATAATCCAATGTATCGTTCTCATGTTCTGAATATTACGTATTGGATGAAGTGTTATATTTGTACGTATCGTGTTTACGTCTAAGCCTCGTTCGTTTTATGGTTTCCGCTATAAAAACATTTATCGTCGATAAAACGGTTGTAGCTTTTTGTTTTAATCCTGGTTTCTTGTGCTGCTTTTTTTTAAACTTTTATTTAGTTATGTGTTTACTTTTTTTTACTTTTTCCTTCCGTCCGATTTCGATTTCAATGTCATTGGTTTTTTTTGTGTGTGTGTGTTTTTTTTTCTAAAATGTGAGAAACTCAAGGTTAACATCGTTTATCAAGTCTCTGTTTCCTCTCCGCAGATATTTAATTCCTTTGCGTTTTTTTCCAATCATTTTTCTATAGTTTAGTTACACCATAAATTAAAGGAGATATTTTAGGACATAGCCAAATCATGATTAATAGAATAGTTTTAATCCCGAAAGAAAAAATTGATAGTAAAATTACCAGGAACCGAGAAAATAACACAGTTGTGTCTTTCATTAATGCTGTGCTTAAACATATTTCCATTTTATGAACGTCCGGTGCGAATGAAGACCCCAGGAATTTATTTTGCCATTGATTTCACACGCTTTCTAAAACTTTCTTCTCGAATATTCAGAACACAACTTCTTGTGTTTTTCTTTAATAGAATAAGAGAACAGCACACAATAATGTCGACTCTTTTATTTAAAACAGTCGACATTACTGTGTGCTGTTCTGTTATAAACATCCCCTAAAACACCTCAAATAGCATAATCCAGAGGGTTTAGATATGTAATAAAACGTGGTCATGAACATAATTCCGCAAAACTACTGAAGTTAGACTTGTAGATATTTTATATTTTCTGAATAGACTAGTGTAACAGAACCGCTAGCACTGGTAGCTGCAGCAGTCGCACAATCCATATGCAAATGGCCGAGTAACTTCACAGCGGAGGAAGAGAAGGAAAAGGAAAAGGAAAAAAGAACACACGTGGACAACAGAAAAAGAACACACGTGGCGGCAGAGGACACAAAAAAAGCGCGTGTCGGTGGAAGTTGAATGTGTGGCCCGTGGTGGCGAGAAACTTTTAAGTCCGTGTCGAAACGGTAGGGTTTTGTAAACTACATGGCAGACAAGATAAATTAAAATACTTTTAAAACAATATGCAATGTGTTGTTGGAAACGACTGGTAATAAATACATTTTCTTAAAAGTTAAAAATAGCAGAGTCGAAATTCTTCCTTTCCTGTGTGTTCCTTTGCGACTAGTCTCTACATGAAATGGGTGGGTCCTTGTTAACATGTAACTACAACGGTACAGTGGAGCAACATCTTGTTTCCATATATCTTTAATATATGGGCAGTTTTCTTTCATCGATGACAATATCTGATATCTCAGTGTCTTATAGTAAGTATTAACATTGATGTTTTGATCAGATTTGTAGAATTTCATCGGCATTTTCTTCCTATCAGAAATCAAACTACCAAAAGCTATAGCTTCGACAAGGGTTTTTGTTCTGAATTTACCGTAACTTCAGTTGCGGACTTTATGATAACTCTCTCTCTCTCTCTCTCTCTCTCTATATATATATATATATATATATATATATATATATATATATAGAGAGAGAGAGAGAGAGAGAGAGAGAGAGAGATCGGGTGACTTTGAGAGCGCGATTTCCGGTCGCACGATCACTTTAGATCGTCTTAATAACGCTGTGCCTTTATTTGGCTTTATAAATGTTCAATTTCTCTTAATTTTCGCGGTGGTTGACCGTGGCTCAGGGGTAACACTCCGTGGTATTAGAGTCAAAAGTTGGCCTCGTGGATAGTTTCGAATCCTTCGTTCAGCAGCAATCGGTACTTGCAAAATCATGAATCTCTGGTATCTTTAGGTATAATACAATAACAAAATATTATTTATATATATATATATATATATATATATATATATATATATATATATATATATATATATATATATATATAAAATAACATATATATATATTATAGTAGTTATTTTAGTATGCTCTTTGTGTAAACAAATTGAACTTAGGTAATTTGGACAATGGCAGAACATTGTTAATTCACTGCCTGCATGGCAGCAGCCGTATAGCGCAACGGTTAGAAGCTTTGACTGTCATTTGGGCAATCGGATTTCGATCCTGGCTTGTCTAGCCGCACTGATGAGCTATGAAACAGCGAAACAGTACTGTATATAGATGACTATATATATATATATATATATATATATATATATATATATATATATATATATATTCTCAAAATTTTGTATTAACATTTAGTTTTACATCAGGTTTGTAGAATTTTATGTATTTATATATTTTGCATTGCAACCACTACACTGAAAGCTATAACTTGGCCAGGATATTTTGTTCTGAATATCCTTGTAATCTGAGCCGTCGTTTTTTTGCGATAGATCTGTCATATCTGATGATCATCTGAAAGATCGTTACAATGAAGGATTTTTTTCTTGAACCATATTATAATTTTATTGCATCCTTCCAATTTCTTTTCTTTAATAACCGTTATCAACAAATATTTTAATGTCCTTATGTAACATTTTAACTTCAAATTATACGTTTATTGCATTTCTAATGGTTTTGATGTTTACCTCAAATTAAATTACTATTTGTCCCATGGGTTTGGTTAGATCATTTAGGATTTAGAATTTGATTAACATTTTTTTGTAAATCTTTTTTGTTGTTATTATTGTTAATTCCTTTATATCCAAACTTCTTCGTAAAAATTTGGCCCATGATAATTCTCTGCTGTATACTATAAAAAACACATCAAATGCCAGGAAAAAAATTATCACAAATTAAACCAAAATATCTAGGTTTATTTAGATGCAAGTGTTTCGAGCCATTACGAAAATATATGCAATGTTTGAAATGTAAAAGGCATTTATTTTATGTGAATAAAATGCGATATTTTGCCTAATTTATGAGAATTTTGTTCTCTACATCTGACGAGGATGTTATATCAAACTAGTTTCATTAGAACGCCAATCCGGCAATATTGAGCTTTTAGAAAGCTTTGTGATATAAAGAAATGAATATTTAAAATTTTAAATGTATTCTAAGAAAAAGAAGCTGTCTTATATTGTCTTAGGCCACTTAATTAACGAGACATACGTCCAGAAATATCTAAAATTGTACAACTATTTCTCATTTTTAAGCTTTACGACAAAACTTTACTAACAGTGTAGCCATGTTTTCTTGCCGTTTCAGACAGCAAAATATCATAAACGTTTTTATGTTTTTTTCGTTTTTTTTTAACATTGGCAATGTATTTCTGACCATATATATTATGTTTATGTTTTAAGGTACTTTTCCTTTGTTATATAGAAATCGTTCAAGGCAAAGCGTAGGCATTTGATATAAGAAGTTTAAAAGAACGCCTGTTGTGTATCGCAAAAACAGGATATGACTACTGACCTTAGTTTTGACAGGATCAAGGCTATAATTAGGAGGGAAACAGTCTGCAGAAAGAGAATTCTACAAGCCTGCGATATTTTGGAATTAGAAGCTGAATTATAATGCGATATGAAAACAGCGAATTGATGAAGATTGCTAGATTTATGAGTCATACGAGCTGAAAGAAAGGAAATAGGGAATAAATCAGACAATTCTGAAGAAAGCATACCATAATAGTATTTATTTTTTTAAAAAACTGAGTCTAACAACATCACGGATATGAGAAAGTGGTTTCGGAAAGAAGGATTGTTGAGGGTTAATCAAATTACAGATTCGTTTCTGCACCTTACAAATAACCCTTACATGGGATAGAAATATACAAGCCGAAATATGATAGCAGTCGTCCATAAATAGTTTGATAGTAGATTTGTAGAGAGGGAGAATAGTTTCAGTTATGAAAGCGATAGAGATGATGGACTTTAAGAGAAGCAGAAAGAGCAATGGATCCAAGAAAGATTTGATGAAGAAAGAAAGACCAAGAAGTTTCAGGATTAATTTCTCCTCGAGCCACATGTAAAAATTTCAGGAAGCAAAGGGACACGCCTACGATTGAAAGCCGTTTTGTATCCCATGTTATTTTTTTATTTATTTATTTTTTATTTTTGCACAAATGATATTACTAAACAAGTGCGCATTTATACTCGCGGGGCTGGATATCATCAAAGTATATTACAAAGTAAAGTGTGAGATTCGTACCGGTTCAAATCTATATACGTTTTATAGAGCATGGCAAAGGAGACAAGCATATAAAAACATAAGATGATAGTAACTTTTTTTTTTACTTCTGCTACAGGATAAGAATAGTAAACATCTGCTTGTATTTTAATATGTTCGTACGAGTCTTTAAGGCTACATCTGTTTCAATTCCTTCTGTATTTTAATGGACTTTTGGGAACTTAGCAGGTTGGGCTGAAATTCCTCCCCAAAAATAAAAATCGCTGTCTCTGATGTTGAAGCTCCAGCTCTTAATTGTTGAAGGGAAACAAGTTTTTCTTTCTTTTTGTTTTTGCAACTTTAATGTCGGTGACGACAGGTTGATA
Organism: Euprymna scolopes; assembly: GCF_053919585.1. NCBI lineage: Eukaryota > Metazoa > Mollusca > Cephalopoda > Sepiida > Sepiolidae > Euprymna > Euprymna scolopes. The sequence continues at coordinate 69,654,938 of NC_136487.1, forward strand.
GCAACATAATCTCCGCTCAGAGAATGAAAATCGTCGGCTTATTTTGATTATTATCGCCGGCTTTTACTTCCTCCCTCTCTAAAGAGTTATATTGTTGGGGTGAAGTGTAAATTTACACCGATGTCGACTCCCCTCCCTAAAAATACACTTGCGAATATGATAGCCTTATCAAGACGGCCATATTGAATCGCTTTAAGAGATGAATTAATTGTTAAAAACTTTTATTAGTTTCTAAAATAAGTAGACAAAAAAGTCGTAAATTTAGTCCTAACCGTTGGGTTATGCGTCCATGTCTTTCGGTCTCTTTTCTCGGGGATGGTAGCAAAGAGAAAAAATGTACATGATGTGGCTTTTGCTAGAGATATTGAAAAGGGACCGACAGATTAAGACGTTAGTTTGAAAAGATATACAGGATGGAACGATAAAACTCTCGCACTAGAAAAGACGACATGATTCAATTTCCGTTTGATGAAAACCGGTTTTCTTTTTTTGTTGCAGATCATCTACTAGTTGGCCATTTTTGTACAAATCTCAAGAGCGATAAAAGCCTCCCATAATGTCTGAAAGTGACACAATGTTCAACAAGCGAGATCGGAGATGCTGTACAACTCATGCTCTCTACTGTTATGACAACAGGACCATTGCCAGCGCCCTCAAAATGCAAATCTGGACGGTTCAACGCTTGAGGGCACAGCTCAACAAAGTTTCCGGCCACGGTTATGGTCTTTGGTGTGGTTTCAAGTGAAGACCACATCATGCCACTTCACATCTTCGAAGTTGGCTTGAAAAGTGATCCAGCATTTCGCCGATGAGGCATGGGGTTGGGAGTTTGGCTGATAGTCAGGAACTCCACATGGATATTCTCCTTTAGACCCTGTCAAAGTTTAATGGTGGATGCACCAACCCAGATGTTGCAACAATATTCTATGCACGGGCGAATTGTGACGTTGAGATACAGAATACTCTCTGAGGTAATTCATTTTCTAGCATGGTAGAATCAACTCAACTTCTTTTCAGTAGCCTTGGCAATGTCTCCACTGTATTTGTTCCAATCCATGTTGATTGCGAATGTAAATCCGGGGAGTTTTAAGAATGAGCTAGAGAGGTTGGATAATAGTGACTATGGCTATCGATATTTGAGAAGTAGTGACTGGATAATTATTTTTACCCGTCTTGGGATGGGTATTCTTTTAGAATGTTTATATATATATATATATATATATATATATATATATATATATATATATATATATATATATATATATATATATATATATATATATATATATATTTGCCAAAACTGGTGGGAATCAAGCCGCTGCTCAGCTACTTTGGATTTAACGGACTGAGCATATAGCTCTCTTGCATTTTTATTACTCTTTTACAATAGTTGCTGGCAGTCCTGAAAGCAGCTTTAGTCTCAGTACATCTATTACGTTGGTAGCTATGGAAAAAGTGATTTCTGTGCGCGATGGCAGCAGCACATTCTGGGAAGAACCATGGCTGGCTGTTAGATTTTTGTTGGAATTTTTGGAGGATATGAATCGGTCTATACCTATAAGGAACCATTCGGTCATGTCTGATAATATAGAGAACAAATCCTTTTAAAACATGAAATGCAGAGGTAGATCAGATATAAATGTACGGAAGCTATCCCAGTCAGCCATAGAGTATCGATATACTGTACGGTGGAGAGGTACGTCTGAAGACGTTGCATTTCATTTTTATCTTAACTGATACAACCGAGTGGTCGGAAGATCCCAGAGGAGATAGAACGGAATATTAACATAGCTCAGGGGAAGTTGTGAGAAAAAGGTCTAGAAAGCTTGCATACTGACCGGTAGTATCGGGCACAGGGGCGGGTTCGTGAACAATCTGAGTGAAGTTATAGGCAATGGAGAAGTCATGACAGAATCTCCCTTCATCATCTGTCTTGTTTTAATGAGTCAACCATTCCACATTGTGGACATTGAAGTCGCCACAGATGTGAATGTTAGCCGAAGGATGAGCAGACAGGGTGTGGTCAATTTTCTCAGATATGCTCTTAAAGATAGTAACTCCACTGTTGTGGGGGCGATAGAGGGTAAATATAAATGCAGTTGTGTAAGTAAGTGCAACCCGTAAGCACATATAAGGTAAATTAGGGTATTCTCTGGAGATATCCCTACCACACGGAAAGCCATCTTTAATGTGGGCACATATTCCATGCCTATGGTGATCTTGGGGGTCAGATTTAGATGTTAAGTTAGAGTATCCATTAATTATGAACTCATCATGTTCTAGTCAGACCAATTTTTTAAAATAATTATTGTTAACTTAATCGTTCTAAAATCCATTTTATTCATACTATTTCTCTAAAAATTATCGTTATAGTTTATATTTATATAAACATTTATTTAAACTATAATTCAGGATATATAATAAGCTCTATAGGCATATATATCTTAGAGCTATTTTAATATTGAGCAAAATGATTCATAATTTTGAATTAAAAATTAGTTTCAAAAGGAAAACAAACAAAATCAATAGATTGTACGATCGTTTCGGAAACGATGTTTTTATCGAAATAGGCAATATGTTTTAAACAATAATTTGATAAAAAGATTTTTTTATTTAAACAAAGTCTCCTCATCAGCAAAAAAAAAGTAGGAGGCGAATTAAAGACACCAAAATAAACTGGCATTTTTGTATTAAGGCAAATATTCCTTTTTTCCGCCATGTTTTTATAGTCTTTTCAGTCTATCTATCCCTTGGCATATATATATATATATATATATATATATATATATGGGGGGGTTTCATATTTCTTGAGAGTAGAGTATCAGGTTGAAAAGTTTGGAAGAGGACTCGTACGAAGGGTGTTATCGGCAAATACTATCGGTGCTTGAAAGACTTTTTACAATTGTTGAAGGATTATTTAACAAATAACACTATCTACGAGCACATCTTTCAAATTTCTCAGCCTAAAATTCACAAACAAGACGAATTGGAAAAAATTGTAGGCGTTGCCAAGGCTACTGCAAAGAAAGTGGGCTCCATCTACCGGGAAAGAAAAGTACACCATACTTTTGCAAAGCTACAATTCGCCCATGCATAGAGTACTATTTTCACCTCAAGCATGGCATATTGCCATTTGGACATAAGTGGCACTTATTTGGGATCGTGTCTAGAAAATGACTGAGGGGACTTGAGCAGCGAGATGTTTGTTCACATTACATTTAAACTTCTGCATGTTATACAGTCAGGGAAGCAGAAATCAAGGAATGAATTCCAAATCCTAACAATCCGAAGAAAGTAAGTATTAGAGTAAAATGTTTTCCGGTATCTAAAATGTTTTCCGGTATATATAGACTTCGATAGTAAAGGTGTGGGATTTTGCTGCTTGACCGGTTAGTCGGTGGTATGCACGTGGAGGGAGGCAGAGTTTATCAGAGCACATTCCATTAAAGTACTTGTAAAACAGGCAAAGGTATGTGACATTGTTGTGATGGGACAGGGGCTAGAGCTTGGCCGATAGTATTGGACCTATTACATTTAAGACTCGTTTTTGGATCCTATCTAAGAGGGAAATACTAGTGGCACATGCTCCTGCCCAAATGTGGCAGCAGTACCCAATGTGTGTGTGTATATATATATATATATATATATATATATATATATATATATATAGAGAGAGAGAGAGAGAGAGAGAGAGATAAAAAGGAAGAAACCGTATTATGTGTTCATCAACGTTTCGTCTTTATTTCGAGACTTCCTCGAAATAAAGACAAAACGTTGATGAACACATAATACGGTTTGTTCCTTTTTATTTCTCTATTTTGTCGGAATACTATTTCCATTATTTTCATCATATATATGTATATGCAGATGTATATGTATATGTATGCATGTATGTCCATATACATATGTGTGTGTGTGTGTGTGTGTGTGTGTGTGTGTGTGTGTGTGTGTGTGTAAGCGAATGACGGTAAGGAGGGATTCGTATGTTCTATGTATTAAGTTGATAAGAATTAATCGCTTTTTAATCGCTGCAAGAAAATAGCACTGTACTGGCGCGAATAAATCAAAGGTAATCTCGTCTATATACCAAGGGTCATTGCAGATCCTATCAGCATAAAAATGCTGAGGCAGGCACTCCTGGTATTTTACGTGAAGATCGGTGTATCTACGACAGGGAAAGAAGAAAGTATTGTGTAGCATTGTGTAGCTGGTGATAATCGTTTTTCCACCACGCGACCGTATGGGATAAAAAAGCGAAATTTATAGAATATATATATATATATATATATATATATATATATATATATATATATAGAGAGAGAGAGAGAGAGAGAGAGAGAGAGAGAGAGAGAGAGGGGGGGAGAGAGATAGAGGAGGAGGAGAGAAAGAGTCTAAAGCAGTTTCAACTTCATTACAAAACATACTAAAATAAAGCAAATGTCTACGAATACTAAATTCAACATGTCGCAGACTTAGCTCTTGCATAAGCCGATTTTCCGCTAGAAAATCCACTTACAAAGATAATTCAACAATATAAGGGTGTACCTTTTCTGTCCTTTGAGATCATTTTTATTTTTGTTCCTATCCAGAGTGCCCTTTTTTGAGGAGCTGGATTTTTCCCACATTAAAAACCGACATTGCGGCTAACTGTGCCCTCGTGAGGACGGAAGTGAATAGGAATATAACGACGTATAAAAAGGAAACCCTAACTTAAATTGTGAGATAGAAAACGGTGCTCATCATGTAACTGTCTTTGAGATTTAAAAACAAGATAACTGTCGCTCCACTTCTCCAATAAGGAATGTAGACAGAATCCATTAATATTTCACTTATAAAAAAAATCTATATACTTATAAAGTGGAGGTCTTTTTTTTTCTCGCTCTGATATTAATATTAAAAGCCTCCTTTTTCTATCTAGAAAATTATTAAAACGATCTTTTTAATAAACTCAGTCATAGATATACAAGAAACTACATAGTGATTAACTAATTTATATATTCTTTTTAAAAACGAGCATTAATTAATTTCTTATGTATTTTATAGTGGCAATTTAAAGTGCACAAGTTCCCAAAACATTTTTTAAAGTGCACCATACATTAAAATATAAAAATAAATCTTGAAATCAATAAATTTAAACTCAACCAATTACTGAATCTCACTAGTTGATGAATATGTCATGCACATTTTGTCATAGTAGGCTATCAATTCTGTGGCAAATTCATAGTACAACTTAGGAAATATATATTACTAGCATGGGTGTCCGGCGTTGCCCGGGTGTTTGGAGGTGTGTGTTGAGCAAAAAAAAACATAAGGGGTAGTAGGAAAGCAGGTTCGAACCGGTATCGCGAAGGAGGAAAAGGACGGAAAAAAATGTGACGTCTTTGCTGTTACGACCACCGCCAAACCGAAAGTAACATAGGTTTAAATTAAGGCTAGACAATCGAAAAGAAGGGATGACTTTCGAAAAAATCGGTGAAAAAAACTACCCCTCCCTGTAAAAGTGCCCAGTTGAACGTGAAGAAATTAATGTTTTTAGACAATTTTTCGGTATTTGTCGTCTGAAGGGTTGAGCTTCAAAACGATACTGATCTTGTGAAAATCCGTCGCCTTTGTTGAAAGTTTTAGGCAGACATGCAAAATTACATACATACATTTATATATTAGTAGCTCAAATTTTCGACCCAAACCGATTAAAAAGTTTGCCCTATCGCTGAATACCCTTTATGTAAAATTTCAAATGTTTAGACTAGAAATTCTCTGAGTAATTAGGTAGAGACTGCAGAGGTCAATTTTTTTTATTTCACCCCTATTATGACCCCTTAACCTTGATTGTTTTGGGCTCAAATCAAGTTATTAAGTTAAATCCATGTCCAAGGAACCTTTATCTAAAATTTCAAGTGTTTAGACCTAAAATTCGCGGAGGAGTTTGGTAGAGTACTCAAAGGTCAAATCGTTGAACTTTGACCCCTTAACAGCCGAATTTCTGGCCGAAAACCGATCACATAGATTTTCTCAAATCTCAGTACCCTGTATATCAAATTTTGAGTCTGTAGACTAAAAATTGACAGAGTTATTGCGTAGGGAAATGTACACGCACATATTTAAAAAATAATTATTAGATCTTGGTTAAGGTTTCGAATGAAGCAGATTTCATTTTTTTACATCATATTTTCCCTTTTGGCAATGGTTTCAACCATTTGTTTGATTAAAAATTCGATAATATGCGTAAACGCTTACTTTCTTAAGTGGTTTTATGATTTTGACCAGGACTGTATATACATATTACGAAAAAGGCAAAAGTGAGAGAGCAAATATATCATGAAAAACAAAAAAAAAAAACGTTAAAAAAAAAAAAACGTTTTGTATAGTTAACGGCAGAATTGCCAGTTTTAACTCCAGTTCTAAGTGATATTTATCTGGGGGTTTAAGGTTCGATCCTCAGCGTTAGCGATATTAAGAATACAGTTGCGAGTTATTTAAAACTTCGAGCAGATCATGGATGACTGTACGAGAGCATGGGACTCTCACGAATTAAATAAAGGGTTCCGTTCGAAATTCCACAGAGATTCCCGAGTTTGACAAGATACTGCCGCGGAAAGCCTGGAGTTACATCGGCCGAAACTTTTTGAAAATAACACTTAAGATAAGGACAGTAGTTAGATTAATCTAAATGATAATAATTATCCCCAATTGCTTGAAGTGTCTTATTTACAAAAACATATGTACAGATTCATCAGTTGGAGGTAAATTGTACTAAAACAACTACAATTGCTGGCAAATAAAATCCTATCTAGATATGAGCTGCTCACTATGAATATAAGCAACAAATAAAAGAATAGAATGAAAAAAAAGAAAGAAAGGTGAAAGAACTAAAATAAATATTACGTAAAATAAAAGCAATGTTAAAGAGGAAATGAAGAATGAAAGAAACGTAAAAACAGTGTTTTTAAAAAAACTGTAAGAGTTATCTGCTCGTAACACGTGAAGTACTAGGTGAGTTATCTGCTCCTTGTGACTATATATATAGCACAGATGGAGGCAGCTATATTTTGTAGTGGAACTCAGTAATGAACGGTAATGTAACTCTACCAAAAAAAAAAATCATTAAAAAAAAAAGAAAGAAACGTACAGAAAAAGACGGCGAATTGAAAATAAAAATTAAGTCATTTTTAATCAGAAACTAAAATAAAAGATGAAATAGTATAATTCAAATAAAATTTACTTTGGGGTTGGAAAATCCCGAGGGAATAAAAAATGAAATGCTTGCCAAAACATTAGAACGAAAAGAATATAAGAGATATCGAATTTACAGATAAGCGATTAAATATTCAATATCTAATCAATAAAAATAAAGCACTTATTTTCAAGAAATGAAACATAATAAATAATTTTTTAAAAAGTTGGAGATGTTTTATTGGTAAAATAAAATTAATCAAAAATGGAGAAGATGAAAATTTAAAACTTGTATTAAAAAAATACAAAAAAAAAATGAATACATTTCTTAGGGATGTTTCTTTTCAAATCACTAATGGAACCCCTGGGACCGAAAACAGATACGATAACGCCTTTCAAAATTATTGATTATTTTTTAGATTCCACTGTGCATATAAAATATAAAATGCTTGTTGAAATACCTGTAGACGCAGGTTTTCTCAAATGTTCAACAGAAGGGTCGGCAAATCTACGGCCCGCGGGCCGGATCTGGCACACAAAGGCACTTTAACCAAATCGCGAGTCTGATTGCCAATGCCTTTATTCTTAACATGAGAGTCGAGATTTTCGAATTCAACAAAAGGCTTGCTGTTATATTCCACCCAACAGAATTGGCAACCGAAAAAAGACGATAAAAATCCAAACACCTTCATTTCTGTGTTAAAAAAATAGATGAACATAAAACAAAAACTGAGAACCGATTTGATCGGCTGACCGGGGACAGACATTAGGTGGGAAAAGCTTCAATATGACAATGTTGTCTCAGTCGGTTTTCCATTTCATTCCTTCAACAGATACCGCAATTCCCCTCTCCCTCGATGACCCCTGCCACCTACTCTAGGTAAGCTGTTGGAATCTTTTAATTGGTCATGCTTTAATCTTTTTAATAACAGTTTCAAACATACGCGTCGTAATTTTCCTACATTTTTCATTAATTGCATTCGTGTCGCTTGCGACCAGTTATTATGCCATGATTTGACCCGCAGAGTTTAATGAGTTGCCGATCCCTAGTTTAACACAATGCGACAAGTAAACTGAGAGAAACAAAAGTATTCACTTATTAGGAGTAATAGCACTATTATTAGTAGCAGTAGTACTAGTACTAGTAGTAGTAGTAGTAGTAGTAGTAGTAGTAGTAGTAGTATATAGGAGCCGTTAGATCGATCTTATTCTACCTTGACAGAGTTCAAAATAGACTTCGTATGCCCTTTTCTCTTCCTTGCAATCTCTTTCTCACAGAAGAGATGTTCCGAGCGTGTCTCTGCTTTATCGTTATTTTTATGGCAACTGCTCGTCTGAGCTTCAATATATGGCCCCCCTCCCCAAATGTTCACGAGAAACACTCGTCTAGTTGAAAACACTATCAATAATTTTTCCCACTCTTTATCTATGCCTAAACCTAAATGTAGATTCCATGAACAAAGCTTCTTTCTTAGAACTGCACGCCTGTAGAACTCTCTTCCGTTTGCCTGCTTTCCAGCTGACTAGACTACGGTCGTCTTCAAGTCCAACGTAAACAGGTTTTTGATTTTACCAAATTTCCACAACTAATGATTACTACATTATCCCATTGGCATTATCCCATTGACATTATCCCATTGAGTACACTCTTTAACCCTTAATGTCGGGTGGCCTCTGGGCCTTGATAAGTGGTGACTTCTATGTAAAAAAAAGAAGTAATAGTGACTCCATTTTGTTTCATTCATCTTATCGATTAGTTTTATCTTTTTATCAATTAATCCTGTCGTTTCTTTTTTATGGAAATTGTTACAGACAAGGCATGAAGCCATTTGATTCAGAAACTTCAAAGTACTACACGATAAAAAAAAGCTAGCCAATGATATGTATTAAATGGCTAAATACCGACTCAGAAAACAGCAGTTCTTCACTCATTTGTCAGAAACATGGTTCATGGAATGTGAGGACTAAAAAATAAAATAAGAGAAACGAGAGTTGCGAGGCTGTCGAAAATAAACCCAAGCTCTACTTTCTACCCCCCTGTCGATTAGTAACGTTTCAATGTTTTCAAATAGTGAATAATGATTAAACTGCGGATCGATAGCGAGTGAGTGAACAAGCAAGTGTTTTATAATTGATTCCTTTATGTTTCGATTTTTTTAATAGGAATTGATAATTTATGTAACGTGATAGCTACACAACCCGACGTTATATGTCGCAAAGAAACGAAAGAAATTCGACACTAGCTTTTTTTGTGTGTTTGTTTGAAGCAAAATGTAGTTATTACTAGTCTTTTCCACACCGAGCAGCCTGTCACGTATTTTCCAAGCCAGCGACAATATAGTCGCATTCCTGCTTTTCCCCTCGGGTCAATTAACAGCTTCTTAGTCTGCAGCTTTATCCAGCTGTTATGTCTGTAATTCATTCCATGGTATACGGTCGTCCGAAAATCTTGTTAAAAGTTCGGAGGATAAATGAGTCTGGCATCTTATTTAAAAGTCATACCTGGTGTAACGAGAGCAAGTTACCCTCGTTCGAAATTCCTATCAGATTCCCGAGTCTGACAGAAAGATTCCCGAGTTCGAAAAATACAGGGTGGCACGATAAAATTATCACGCTAAAAAAGATGACATGATTCCATTTCCGTTTAATGAAAATCGCTTTTTTGTTGTAGACCATCTACTTGTTGGCCAGTTGTGTACAAATACCAAGAACGATAGGAGCCTTCCATCATGTCTGAGAATGACACAATGTTCAATGAGTGAGATCGGAGATGCACCGCTGTACAACACATGCTCTATACTGATCCAAGTTACGGCAACAGGACCATTGCAGGCACCCTCGAAATGTATGGATGGTTTGCCAAGAATAACAGGCCCAGGGTGATGAAAACAAACGGTCACGGTTATGGTTTTTGGCATGATTTCAAGTGATATATGTTGATGAGGGCGAGTTTTGTCGAACTCAGGAATTTGCACGCAATTTCAACACTTGAAGAAACTCGGAGGTAACATCGACGGACGGAAACGTTGTGCGAATCACACTCATGATGAGAACAGTAGTCCGAATTATCCAAATAATATTAAACTTATTTCACTAAATAACTGAATCTTAAAAAAAAGTGTAAAATGTAAATGATAGTTAAATAAAACAAATGTTTCTTTTTTTTTTTTTGTTGCAAAATTTGTTATATGTAAATTATTTTCTGTTACAATTGGTTTATCCTAAAGTTACGGTCTCGTATTTAGATCGAAAATCGATCAATGCCGCTACATGTTATCTTTAAGTTTTATATTGTTATAAATAATGTTATTTATCCGTAACCTGCATATATGTCTCTCGTTGCGATACACCAGAGACAGTTACCATGTCAGACTGCCTTCAGATTATATGCCTTTTATGCTCCTTTATTTCTCTCTTCCCACCACTTCTCGTCTCAATGACTTTTTATGATCACCTGTTACATCCTTCCGGTAGTGATCCGACAGACTTATGGAAAGACACATAAGCACATGCACACGTACACATCTCCCCGTTGTATTAATCTCCATTTGCATGAAGGGAGGTATCTATATATGTTTATATATCTGTATGTAAAGGATTCACTCCTAAACTATGAACTTTAGAAGACACTGTCAGACATAAGGTTGCGTCATCGGAGTTATATTTGATTTAATTTCGTTTATGCAAAGAGATTAAATACGAACGCCTTTCGTGAAAATTCAAATCGCTCCGCTACTTAATATTTTTTTAAAACTAGATGAAAATTCAGATAGCTCCGATATTTGATATTTTTTATAACTAGGTGAAAATTCAGATAACTCCGATATTTGATACTTTTTTTAATTAGGTATTAGACATCCATTAATAAATTTTCCCAATATGCCTTTAGGTACTCTAAAAATTAAAAATTCAAATATTTTAGATTTGCATTAAATTAGATTTATTGTCATTTGACACAAATTAATAAAGATTCCCTGAATTTGAATTTCTTCTTAAAACCCTTTTTAAACTTAGACTTATTTTGGAATCAAGATTATGTCATCGGTTTTAAATTTACATTGTAATAAGGATGCTAGATAAGGTTTAATATCATTATATATTGATTTAGTCAATATAAGGTGCATAAATTTAGTGAAAATTTTTGTTTGTGCAATAAATTTTCCTTCTATCTGCACTCAAGAACTGTGATACAGTGAAACAGTATTCTGTGGATCTGTTTGGGAAGAGTGCTTTTGTTAAATTATATCGCGCGTTTCTTACTTAGCGTCATACAAGACCTCTTTGTAACAAAACAAACAAAAATTAAAAATTTTAAAATGGCAGTCAACGTTTATTGGGGACATGAGTCACGAGTGTAAATCCCGTGGCTTGGGTGTAGAATTTCTAAATATTGACTAGACTGTTGTAGGATCGACTCCTGGCTTGAAATGGGTGTTAGTCTAGCTAGTGTAGAGCTGTGATACAGCGAAACAATCTTTCTGGCGGTGACTATATAATTCCCTTTGTTTCGTTTTATTTCAGTTGCAGTTCTCAGAAATCAAAAAGCCCCTTTTTTAGTCTAATACTTGATCGCTTTATAGGACACACAAATATTCGAATATTCTATTAAAGTTCTCCTTTACATTTCAAACACTGAGTTAGTAAAGAAGTTTATAAATTATTCCTCGCTCCCCAATAACCCATTTTAATTTTTGTTCGTCTCTTGGTTTTACTCGATTCCAGAATAAAAATACGTCTAGTCCGCTGGAGTAACCAGTTTCGTGTTGTTACTTGAGATAACATCATTTGGAGAAGGTGCATCTGTGGCACTATATCTTAGTGCTCCGGTTGTGGTGGTTGTTCGACATGGCCAGATAGCAATTTTGGCGTAAGCGAAAGGATACACAGAAAAGCAATCCCATAATTCCCTTTCCTTTTTTTTTTCTCTCTTATTTTTCGACCGGACAGCATGAGGTGAGCACGTGTTATTTTCCCTTTCTGTAAACGAGACGGGGGTATCCCCCCTTTCTCTCTCTCTCTCTCTCTCTCTCTCTCTCTCAGCACTAGTTAAGGTTTGCTAGTTTTAATTGGCGAAGTTAGTTATCATTTGAAAATTGCTTTTGTAAAAATATTGTAATATTTTCTTGTAAAAAAATAAATAGTTAATTATATTTCTAATATAGTACCACTATGTCCCGCGTAGATTTTTGTCTGCCTTAAATGCCTGCATTAAAGAACGAAGCGGCCCTGAAGACGAAGAAGGTTCCAGCCAGAATGCCACCAGAGTGATCTTGAGAGAATGAAGGAGCCACACACCCACATCCGACACCTCAGGTATGCCTTTCCTCTTGACACTCAGACCCTATTGACTGGCTTATCGTCACATCAGCATGGGATCGTTTCTAAGACATTTAGTGTAACACATGGGTCGGTCACACGCCAGTGACCGGCTGATCGTGTTATACATCATTTCTTGTATAAACCAGTGTGGGCTAGCTATATTGAGGAGATTTTATTTGGGCAGTGAAGACTACGTGATTTTGAATATTTAGCCAGTGCTGACTTGAAGCAAAAGATATTCTCGTACAAAATTGTTCAGACAAACCCTGTGCATAGAGAGACCTTAGACACTCGAGGATAATGCCTAGTAGGCATTCAAGTGAGTTTACTTTATATTTTGCTTCGTTATTTTTTTACAATCCTGTTTTCCCAAATTATGTTTTAATCAGATTTTAAAAGTTAAATCTAATTATCACGAAATTGTTTGCTCATTAAATTATTAATTGAAAAAGAAATCTCAGAAAACTAATTTAATCAAGACAATTTTTTAATTTTTATTTATAAAACTAATGAATAATCACGTCCGACACACCGGTGTCTGTCAGATCACCGAAGTTAAGCAACGATGAGCATGGCCAGTACCAGATGGGTGACCATTTAGAACTTCCAGGTGTAGTATGTGCTCTCCACTTATATCGGCAGTTTCCAGTCGTCCTGGACTTCTTCTTGCCACTGGACTCAAGCAGTGCCGATTCAGGGGAGGTGTGGTTAGGGATTGTGCGACCCTTGCCTCACAATTGCACGCGCAGCTGCCCCTACAGGGAGTATCTTTGTCTTTCGAGACTGAACAAAGGCATCGATTCGATAATGAACGTAAACGGCGTCTAAAACATTCACTGTTTCAATACAGGGGGACTGTTTAGACCCAAAATTGGCGGAGGAGTTTAGTAGAGTCTGCAACGGTCAACACTTTAAATTTTGACCTCTCGTCAACCAAATTTTCGCCCAAAAACTGATTTAAAAGTTTGTTGCATATCTGAATACCATTTATGTAAACGTTCAAAAGTTTAGACCCAAAATTGGCTGAATAGTTTGCTAGAAGTCGCAAAGGTAAACTCTTTTGAATTTTTACCCCTTGGCAGCAAGATTTTTGGCCAAAAAAAATTAAAAAATCTTGCACTATGTCTAAATACACTTTATGTAAAATTTGAAATGTTTAGACCAAAAATTGGCTGAGTAATTTCGTAGAGGTCAATTCTTTAAATCTTTGACCTTAATTTTGACCTCTTAACATTTATTGTTTTGGGCTCAAATAAAATTAAAATGTTTGATCCATATCCAAGTAACCTACATCTAAAATTTAAAGAGTTTAGACTCAAAATTGGCGAAGGAATTTGGTAGAGTTTTGACAGGTTAAATCTTTAAACTTTGACCACTTGACAGCCACATTTCTGGCCGCCAACCGATTAAAAAGATGTTTCTAAATCTCAATACCCCTTATGTCAAATCTCGAGTCTGTAGACTGAAAATTGACAGAGTAGTTTGGTAGAGAAATGTACACACACAGACACACATATAGTCAATTTCACTTTTATAGATATATAGATAGATTATCAAACTTACGTTGACGCGGAAAATGTACGCAGGCGGTATTGTTTCATAATTATATTAATATATAAAAATTCGATAATATCTCATCGGTAATAAATAAATCCACTTGTAAAGAATAAAATAAATATAAATAAAAGAATAAAATAAATAAATAAATGAAAAGATTAAAAAAGGTTGAATAGTTTATTTGGAGATTGAAATAAGAAAAAAGGTGGGGGACTTTAAGACAAACGGTGTTTTCTTGAGTTTTTTTTATATAACTAATGGAACACGAGGGACTAACAAAATATACGATAAATTCTGTCGAATTTATCAATCGTGTGGATATTCAGTGGTGCAGAAAGTTATGAAATATTAAATGTGTTGACTATGGTTTCTTTTTCCCGTTTTGTTTTCATTTTTTTTTTCTTTCTTTACATTTTTCTGCTCACCTATTCTCACTCCATTGCTAGCAGTTATCTCCCAGTAGTATAGGGTTTCCCAAAAGAAGCTGATGGATTTTAAATGTGATTGACTTCCTTAATATTTAAGTTATGCTTACCAATTTTCATATGTATGTAGATGAGCCTCTCCTGAGATATAGTAAGATATCATAATTTACTTATTCTAATTTTATTTACACAACTTAATCTAGGGTATGTTTTTCACAAGGTATAATTTTAGTTATGAAAAATGATGTTACTCAAATGTCCACCATTTTCATTTTCACGCTCTTGTGCTCTCTGCAAGGCATTGTCCATTGTCATTGGCTGCAGCTCTTGCACCAATTGAATTTTATATGGGAATTTGACCTCTTCATGAAGCATTCTGTGAAGAGATGATCGAGAGATCCTAATTTGACTTGATCTCCTTCTTACTGATGTGGATGGATCTTCGGCAACACTCTCTGCTAATCTCTGACGATTCAGATTTAGGGAGGTTGCATACAGACCCTTGCTCATGAAATCGAACTACCATAGCTTTTATTGCATTGGGAGTAGAGGAATTTATTGTGTTGAAGTTTCGTCGAAATTTCCTTGGAGTTTCTGATATTGACTCATTCAACCGAAAATACGATTCTACGATAAATGTCAGCTCCTCGGTAGTGTAACGACTCATATTGGCCTTAGAAGGGTTACTGTAGATGATCTAAAAAATAAAAGAAAAATATATAATATTAAGAAAGTTGTGAATGTTTTTAACCATCAGCTTCTTTTGGGACATCATGTATATGCCTTTTTTTCCGGAGTAAGAAAAGGCTATATTCCTGCACTTCCGGTATTCGTGGAAGTATTGACAGTGTATTATCTGATCTATCCTTAGTCAGAAAGGAAGAAATCCTTCTTGATTAAAGCAAATTTTATTCTCATACTATCACAAGTGACCCAATCTGGGGTTCTGAATCGCATTCAACATTAAAAACCTGAGCTTGTCTAACTTTGACCTCATAGGGAGGTAAATAAATAGAAATGTAACTAATATGTTATAAATACGCGTAAGTGTAAATTTAGCTTAACTTAATTCGTCAGTTGTTCCATGAGGAAGTGTAATGGGAATATTAAATTTCCAAGCTGTTCAAAAGCGCATGTCAATCCCGGTGACGTTAAATTTTTGCATTTCTCGCAGAGGTGTGTCGACGTTCTCCTGCATACAGCGCTTGGTATTCCCAAGTAATCACCCATCTGGTACTGACCAGCCTCAACATTGTTTAACTTTGGTGAGCTAACGAGAATCGGTGGGTTAACGTGATTATGCCGTATATTAATAATTAGTTGGTGTCAGAAGCAAACATTTAGTTAGATGAGGGCAAATAATTGAATGAATGACAAAAGCTCTTGGAGAGCACAAAGCTCCGCTAACATGTATCATTATTAAACTGTGCAGTTTTTTTAATGATATAAAGACAAGAAAGTTTAAACAGATTTATTGAGAAATTTCAGATTGACAGAGAGTTATGTAAATTAGTTAAATAGGGTTTTTCTATATTAAAATGTAATCAAGTTATATCAGATCCAAATGAAATTTTATCTGGCAATATGTAATCTCATCTGGCACGTTATGTATAGAATATTTGTTAATGAGACCTATATCAAATTTGTTCCTTATTTTATTCTAAACACTTTTCATTATTAAAGAATTTAATTCTTTATTTTGAAAAGTTATTTAAAAGTTTTTGTTTTGAATATGTATGCTTGTATCATTTATAAGACATTACATATAATGAGATTGTTGCATAGTGGGAGGAGAAATACAGATGAAAGGATAGGGTAAGAGAAACGTAGATATGTATATATATAGAGAGAGGGTGCAAAAACCGTTTATACTAATACTAAAATTCTGTGTTTATTTGTCACGATGTTGGTTTGTTTTTCACATTATTTGAAAACATATTTTCACACTAATAAAACAAGGGTGGATTAGAAACTTGGTTTTATTAGTGTTCTACTGATCTCCTTGTGTATATTGGTGATTTTAACTTAATCCATTTCAGATGAAAAAATTATTATCTACGAGGTGCCTAAAATAAGTTTCTTATTTCTAGACTGGTTTTACAGGCATTTAAAATTGTCGTAGACTCTTGAAATTTCAGTATGTTATTGTTATCCATCTTATGGGATGACTGGCCAATTTTTATGATTTTAGGTGCAGATGCTACAGCAGGAATTGGGATAACCCTACTAATGCCTGATTTTCACAGCTGAGGATTTTAAAAGAGCAATTAGGACGTAGGGACAGTTTAGAAGAACGATATGCAATAAAATATGTCTTAAATTTGGTAAAAATGACACAGAAACGTATGGAATGTTTCAGATTGCTTTTGGATCATCTTGAATGAATCGAACGTCAGTTTTTTTAGTAGCATAAGAGATTCAAGGAAAGCAGGGAGTCTGTGAGAGATGATGAGATGTGTGTGAGGGTTAAGGAACTTAGAACACCAGAGTTGTTTGGCAAAATAAAGAATTTCATAAGTAAGGACCGTCGTGTGTCTATAGAGACAATAAGTGGACAGTTTCATGTCAGTGTGGGAACTGTACTCACAATTATTCGCCAGGAACTGGAAATGCGAAAGATTTGCGCGGAGTTTGTCTCAAGGTTGCTCAGAGAAGATCAGAAAGAAAGACGTTGTCGTGACATCAGGGAGATGGTCGAGTTGATCAGTTCAGATCCCGAAGTTCTTGATGCTCTGGTGACTTCGATGAAAGCTGGATCTACTGCTATGACCCAGAGATCAAGAGACAGAGTTCCCGGTGGAAGCTAGCAGGCCAGTGGTATTTCCACCAGAACAATGCAGCAGTCCACAACTCCATCCTTGTCACAGACCAAGATAGGCACCAAGGCAGTTCCACACCTCTGTATAGTCCAGACATTGCTCCTTGTGACTTTTGCTTATTCACTAAACTCAAGGAAAACCTTGGAGACTGTCGTTATGATACAATTGAAGAGATAAAAGAGGTTGTGGCAAAAGTTATTGACACGCTCACACAAGATAACTTCCATGGGGCCTTCCAAAGGTTGTTGGAAGGTTACAAAAAGTGTATTGCAGTCGGAGGAGATTACTTCGAAGTGGTTCATGTGCGTACTATCAATAAATGTCCATACGTAAAAGGTCTGGAAACTTATTGAAGGCACCTCGTTTTTACGTGTCAAAGGTAAGATAAGTTACTTTCCTAGATAAGTTTTGCGTTTTAACTTATTTTTAAAAAAATGCTTTTCTTATAAATAAGTTAAGTAAAAGATAATCTTCAAAACTGAGATACAAGTTAGAAAAACATTTCTTCCAAAGCATAAAAATTGTTAAACAACAAAAAAAAATAAAACTGCAAGTACGAGATCTAATTTGAAATTTGGCAATTTTCAAAGTGCACTTTTATAAACTTAACAAAATAAGATATAAAAATTTAGTTTAAATTGAATCTCAAAATCACTTTTAAAATATATTAGTTGAAAATTATGTGTCTATATCATTAATTGCTAAATAATAGATAATTTTTTTTTAATTTGAGATTCTTAATTAAAAGCAAAATACTTTATCAACTTAGGTGATTTTTGGAATATTACATCGTTCGTACCGTGACACGTACGTACATCATAAAGATTTTTTGTGTATTTATGTTTTTTAACTTAACATAATTCTAAAGAAGCACCAACACTGATAATGTAGACGAAAATAGCACGAGACAAAATTGTGAAAAAGCAAAAAAGCAAAAAGAAGACAGTGATAAAATGTTATGTCACACACACAAATACACACACACACACACACAAACACACACACACATACATACATACATGAAGAGCACTTACGTTGTCGCTGTAAAGTAAAAAGAAATAAAGAAATAAGAACTTTGTGTTTATATCGCTTGCTGGGATGTTGTGGGAGGGACGTGTCTGGAGGAGTTAACGCCCAAGGCACGACAACCAGCTCACTGGGTGCCAACTACTTTGTAATGATATACACATCCCCTTTAGATCAAGGGGTTGATGTGTCGTCGGCTACATTAACTAGTGTGTCTTCTCTTAGAGTTTTCTGTCAGCGTTATTACTGGCGAAGTCGCTTTGCTGGAATTGAACGCGTGTATATAAGCGATAGACACGTTTTTTTCATAAAAGAAATTTATTTCTTTAACTCGGAGAGTTGATGCACGCGACTCGTTGTCTTCACGGTTCCGTTTTGAAATGCATCGCAGCTCTTCCCTCATTGGAAGATAAAGAGGGTGATAGAAGGAAAGAGAAAGAGGAGATAAAAGAGAGAGAGAGAGAGAGAGAGAGATCCATATAAATGAATGAGAACCAAACATAATTAAATAGAGTCATGCGAATAAACATTTTAAATAAACATCACATAAATCAGTTAATCTGATTCAAAACATATAAGTAATATATATATCAACGTGCGCGAATAATCAACAAAACTGAATACAAGTTAAGAAGGCCGGAGAACTCATCGACTGAAGCATAGTCTGAAATGAAATTTTTAATGTGACAGCATTAGGAGTCCGAAGAAAAACGATGCTTACAATTATTCTTGTTATGGCGATTTTATTCACTTTCAGGCGAAACTGACTTTTTTTTTCTTTTTTTTTTTTTTTTTTTACTTTCATTGTTGTTGTTACGTGTTATGCTTGCTAGATAATTTATTTTTGGCATGAACGTACGTAGATCCAATATCGATGAATAAGATCCTTCTATCACACGCCATCGTCCGCTAACCACCTCCTTCCCGCCATTTTTAAGTCAGATTGTCACGTGGCCGTTGATGTTTGCGTCGATTGGCCGTCATGAATCGATTTCCAAGTGGAAATAGAGCCGTCACAGCGACAAGGTCTGATAATGAAGATGGAAGATGATAAACAATATCTTGAAGAGATTGGCACTTAGGCTAAAGGTTGGCGGATGACGTCGGGGTGTGACGGAAGGTGGGGTCTTTCGAAAGGGCAGTTAAACATTAGTATTTCATCTTGGTACGCTTTTCAAGCGATGTCAAACAGCGACTTCTGTTCCTTTCGTTCTTATCGAAGTTAAACAACGCATTACCGTGTCAGTCCGTGTTCTACTCTTTCAGATATCCTGAGAGATTAAAGCCGGGCAAAAGAAAAGACCCTGGTTTTAAAAAGATAAAAACCGGTCTAAGAGCGACTTTTGTATATAAAAGGGGGTGATGGTGGCTAAATAGTTATCGATACGAACTGACAACCTGGATATATCAAGTTCGAATCCAGTTTGCTCCACTGAAATAATTTCGCTAAGGATGTTTGCGACCTTCACGTGGACCTTCCTGAAAACCTCATGTTGTATTGTCAATGGATATGTATTATGCATATATTGTGTGTCTTATGTATATATACGTGTCTAACTTCATGCACCGTCTAGTGCTATAAAATGTTCTGATGAATGTATGTTTACGGAGTGTATATACGTTTGTGTCACAGTCATGTATATGACCTGTATATATATATATATATATATATATATATATATATATATATATATATATATATACGTGCTTTTATCTATTAGCGTCAAGCGTTGTGATCGTCTAATTAGAGTTCATTGTGTGTGTATGTACATTTCTATTGTTGGTTGAACTGATGCGTATATAACAGTTACGACAGTGTTGATATATTAAAAGATACAGTTTAACAACGGACATGTAACATTTACAACAGAAAGGGAAAAAACAGTATCTGTGGTTTTATATCGGCCAATGAGAGAAACATACCTGGTCTATCTTTGGTCTTGTTTAATAGATCCTCGGAAAGTTGCAAATGAAGATTCGGGATAATTACAGCAGCTTCATCCACCGAATGTTTCCCCCCATTTGAAAGTTGTAAAGTGGTCCTAGACTCTTACATTTGACACCTATTCCTACTTGAACCATCATCGTCCGTGGACCGTCTTTCCCCCCATGATCACCGACTCTCTCTCTCTCTCTCTCTCTCTCTCTCTCTCTCTCTCTCTCTCTCTCTCTCTCTCTAACTCCCGACTCTTGACTAAAATGATACATGTCTTTCAAGCTCTACCTTGAAGCTCACGCCAGACTCTAGAGGCCATGCCTAACTTTTAAATTATTGTTTGTGTTCTAACATTCTTTTCTATTAAAACATTTTAACATAAATATTTTTATCTTTAAATATTTATTTTGCTACGATAACATTATTTCTTACATTCTATTTTACACATGTTATAACGATCATAATAATCGTCGACCAGTACAGCTTTTGGCATTGCCCGGCCAATATCTAACACCCGATGTCTTTAAAGAATGAATTCTAACAACTAGAAAGATATCGAGGCAATCAATACCAATAATAGAATCATCCGATTCATACGAAATGAATGAATGAATATACAAAAACGCCGAACGAAAATGACATCTTAGTTTTATGCAATCTAGTTTTATCAAATTAATAGCTTTATCTCCAGCTCCGAATTATACATACAAGAAATAATGCTGCCTATATATGCATACATATATAGAGACCGATATATATATATATAGATATATTTAAGCAGCATTCTTTCTTTTAGGCATGATTTGTTACATAAAATAGACATTCATGTCTACTGATTCTGGATTGAATCTTTCCCATCTTCCTACTTAATGTTCTAACCCAGTACTTAAGTTCACCTACGAATTTAACACAAACAATAAAATATAATTTCTTGATGTTTTAATAGATTCTAACAATAATGAATTCTCAACTTCGGCCTACCAAAAAACGGACAATAATAAACCGAGTACCATCAATTATCTAAGCGAATGTCTCTTTAGAAACAAAGCAGACTTATAAACCCGTGCCAAATTAATCTCCTCTTTCAACTATTGTTATATAGTCGGAAGTGTAAGAGAATAGAATTTATAACGAGCGTATGTGTACGTGGCAGCAAATCTAATATATAAACGGCTATATGTTTGTCTGTCGGTTTGTCTGTCTGTCTGTCTGTCTGTCTCCATCTTTTCAAACTCTATCTCTCCCGAAACTAAAAGTCGCAGAGCGTCGGTAGGGGTCTCAAGTGATAGGATTTTTTACGGACCGTTCTTTAATGGGTCCTTAGCTGGTTAAAATTGCATTTAAGGGGTCAAAGATGGGTAAAAATTGAAAAAATCGTTAAACATTTTGTACATTTATTATAGTTCATAATTGAATGCTACAGTTTCAGTTTTCGGTTTCGATTGTAGTTGGTGGCACCTAAATTTTTTTTTTTACTTTTTAAATCACGATTCTATAATAAGTTATGCAAAATATGGACAAATTAAAATATCTTATTTTAGCGTATTTTACGCTCGGACAAAGCCGGGCGCCCTTCCCTCTCGTTAGTCGGATATATGTTGTTTCTTGTGACGTATTTGTATGTTCATAATCTGTTAGCTTCTCTTTACATAACACAAACGTGCTTGCCACGTGGCAGATAATTACGTGAGACGTCTCGTTAATAGTGTGTTTGCTATTCCTCTAAAAGACGTCTGCAGTATTAGAACCGATTGTTGTTTCATTACGATTAAAATCGAACGTACCTTCCTTTTTCTTTATCTCGTTCGCGTGTCTGTTTCGTGTCGCCTGTTCTCTCTACTCCCCCGGCTCTGAAACAAACACTTTTTAAAAACAAATGACAGACGCAAATCTTTGGGGGGGTATCCTTGACAAATTAATTTTGTTTTATTCAGTCATCAGCGATGTTATCCCGATCAAGCCTCGCGTCGCCTGTTTACTAACTTAAAAGAGGGTGGTGTCTCTATCCCGCTATGGCTTCATTCACCATGAGCGTCTCGTCACTTAAAGAAATCTGTCCGCCCATCTTCCGGATCCAGAAATCCGTTCTCTCTGCCGTCCTAAACAGACTCCTCTCGATACCGTAATCATCGCGTTTCACAAAATAAAAAAAAAACATGTGACGTTGAAGTCAACACATCACACCATGTCAACGTGTGCTTAAACCATCGCTCTAGATTATTGTGACATATATGGTAAACGAACAACGTATAACTACCTTCGTTAGAGACTTACTTGAACTTAATAATTTCTTATCTAAAATAGTAAGCCACATATTTATATAATCCTAAAAAGGAATAATAAAATTTAAAATATTTTTATCAAGCATATTGTATTATTTTATTTTTTGTTAAAACCGGGCTTTATTTAAGTGACATGTGTTGCCGGTGACACATATATCATGATACAAATCCGGATTTATTTCCAATTTATTTGGTTTTTAATTTGGATTGCTCAAATAAATACAAAGTTTGGAAGAATAATTATTTTAGCTGTATTTGTTAATATGTGAGTCTATTCTAATGTAAACTCAAACAGATATTCCTGATATTATTTAATTAATTGGAATTCTTATTGAGATGAGTAATTTGTATTATTTATTCATTTATTTATTGCGGACTATTACATTCATCTTCTAGTTGTTGTTTCACGGCGTTTCGGCCAACTACCCCTCTGGCTTTCGTCAGGTGGTTAACCGCGACGGGATCGGAACGCCGAATCTCCCAACTACATCCTCAGCAATTTCTGAGTATCCGTCCTATCCCGTCGCGGTTAACTACCTGATGATGGCCAGAGGAATAGTTGGCTGAAACTTCGTGAAACAACTATTAGAAGATGAGGATAATAGTCCGCAATAAATAAATGGATAAATAATATCTTGCTGAAAATTGAAAAGTAAACATTTAACACAGAATGGAAACGCTTCGTTAAAGGGAGAGCTTTCACCCGGTGAATACCATAAAAATATCCGATGGATAAATCGATGTGTGTAAATATTTATTTGTACATGAAATTAAATATTGTAATGATTTTATTCCGTCATAGTTTTTGTATTTTTATTTAATTTCTAAGGAAAAGGAATAATAGACTAAAAATATTTATTATTGAGTACATTTTCTTATTTTTTGTTAAAACCAGACTTTATTTAAGTGACATTTGTTGCCGGTGGCACATACATCGTCATAAAATTCTCGATTTATTTCCAATTTATTTGGTCTTTAATTTGGATTGCTTAAATAAATAGAAAGTTTGGAAGAAAAATATTTCTTGTGGTAATTTTTTCATTATTTTGCAACTTTCTTTAAATGCGATCATTTATGGTTTAAAAATCGACCTAACCTAATATATATATATATATATATATATATATATATATATATATATATATATATATATATATATATATGTATAATTACTTATATAAGTAATTATAATTACTTAATGGATAAATGTTTTTATATTTTTACTACTTAAGTTTTAAAATAAATAGTTTAACATGAACATGCATATATGTTGGTGTATGTGTGTGTGGGTGTGTGTGTGATAGTATATTTCAAGGTTCATGATTAGAATGGAAAGATAGGTCTTCAATGGTATCTATTTAAACGCAAGTTCATGCGATTTTAAATGTTAAAACTATATATAATAAATAGAGCTAGGACAACAGCGTATTCTTTTCATTGTTCTGACCCTCGAGTGTGTATTCGTAGATATCTTTAATGCTTTTATACAGAGTGATGTGGTTCTCGATTGATGAACGGGTTCTAACTGTGTCGGATATATACTCGAGAGTCAAAACAATGAAAAGAATATTCTGTTGTCATAGCCATGATTTTATCTCAATTTCACCTAATTCCTAGCATCAAGCACAATGCAATATAAGAGTTTGGACTAAGACATATATATATATAAATATATATATAAATATATATATATATATATATATATATATATATATGTCTGTGTCCAAACTCTTATATATATATATATATATATATATATATATATATATATATATATATATATATATATATGTATAAAGTTTCGTTGTTAATTTTAAATTCTGAAAAACAAACAACATATAGAGGCATATATTCGATTTAAGAATTTATTGTTTGACAAAAGGAATATATAGAAGGGATTATGTTGATTTCCTTAATCCATGGTTTTCAACTCTATTTTTAAATATTGAGCTTTTCCTTTTTGGCTAGGATCACCTTGAAAGTATTACTTTAAGTAATATCTATCAGGATTTTTCATCTGAATTCTATCAGTGTCTTATCTCGCTTATATATATATATATATATATAAGCGACGCTCTTTGTGTAAACAAATCGAGCGGAGGTATTTCAGACGATATCAAAACATCGTTAAACTCACTACTCGTTCAAGCAGCCGCCAATAGCGTAATGGTTAGGAGCCTTGACTGCCGTACAAACGGTCGGGTTTCAATCCTGGCTTGAGGTAGTTGCCTGTCTAGCCGCACTGATGAGCTGTGAAACAGCGAAACAGTACTGTATGTGGATGACTATAGTGCTCCTCACCTTGAGTTGAGCATATTGAGAAGTGAAACAGGAATTACCATTAGCATATAAGCGACGCTCTTTGTGTAAACAAATCGAGCGGAGGTATTTCAGACGATATCAAAACATCGTTAAACTCACTACTCGTTCAAGCAGCCGCCAATAGCGTAATGGTTAGGAGCCTTGACTGCCGTACAAACGGTCGGGTTTCAATCCTGGCTTGAGGTAGTTGCCTGTCTAGCCGCACTGATGAGCTGTGAAACAGCGAAACAATACTTTATGTGGATGACTATAGTGCTCCTCACCTTGAGTTGAGCATATTGAGAAGTGAAACACGAATTACCATTAGCATATAAGCGACGCTCTTTGTGTAAACAAATCGAGCGGAGGTATTTCAGACGATATCAAAACATCGTTAAACTCACTACTCGTTCAATAGCGTAATGGTTAGGAGCCTTGACTGCCGTACAAACGGTCGGGTTTCAATCCTGGCTTGAAGTAGTTGCCTGTCTAGCCGCACTGATGAGCTGTGAAACAGCGAAACAGTACTGTATGTGGATGACTATATATATATATATATATATATATATATATATATATATATTAATTATTTTCACAAAATCAAGACAACAAAGGTTGGATTGATAGCAACAAGTACTGTATATATATATATATATATATATATATATATATATATATATATATATATATATATATTTATATATAATAGAAATTATTTATATAAAATAAAACTGTATATTACTTATTTCAGAGGCGTACACTGGTCTCATTGCAGTGTATCTGTCCTTTACATAGTTTTACAGATTCAAACAAATCTTCAGCAACTCGCAAAATGAAAAGCAAATCGAAAAAAACTGATGATTTATTTTGGATTTTTAAATACCTTTTAAATGTAGATCTACTGCAATGAAACCATTGTTCCTCACTGAAACATGAAGCATGTAGTTTTTATACAAATAATTTGTTATTTTAGATCCTACATTTGGGATTGAGCACTTTATTGATTTCTTCTCAACGCATCCCGGCGCCCTATATATATATATATATATATATATATATATATATATATATATATATATATATATATATATATATATATATATATAATATTTTTATTAATAAATAACAATTATCTTACTTAAAGACACTAGTATTTTATGCATCCGTAATCAGCAGTGAAGGAAGTGATAATTACTTCCAGTCGAAAGATTAGAACCAAGTCGCAAAGCTCTGCAATTCGGTATTGAACCCCTAGGCTACCAAGATTATCGCAGGAAACGAAAGAGAATTAAGTTCTATGTATAATGTCGCGACAAGCGAACAAATAGAGAAAGTATGTCAGATAGTGTTTAACACAGACGGCGGAACATTGCACTATGCTAAGGTTGAAAGCTTATTATAACTCTCTTACAGACGCCCAATCGATTTGGAGGGACTTACATGATTATTTTTTTATCAATAAATGTTAAATATATTACCTTCATACGCTAGTGTTTCATGCTTACGCTATAATCAGTGTAAGAAGCGATAATTACTGCCTTTTTCTCGAGCTCTGCTCCTTTCATACGCCCCACCATACACACACACACACACACGCATTTTATATATATATATATATATATATATATATATATATATATATATATATATATAGTGTTGTGTGTGAGAGATGCGTGGTGCGTAAATAGAATAGAGAATAGGGAAAAGACAATTTTTCGAAAGAAAAAAAAGTAATTTTCAGAAATAAAGGCATAAGAGTTTTGTCTGGAAGCGAAAGAAGGGCAAATGGCGGTTGTGGGTCAATCCCTTATATACAGAAACAAAACACAAAACACAATACACCCCACATAAGTAAATAACAATCTATCGCTTCGATTGGCTAGTTTGCATTCAGTCCTTTCTCGAGATAAGAGGATTATTAAATGATCTGAATATCCCAGAGAGAAGGAAGCCCCTGGTGAAGAGTATTTGCTAGGCTTCGTAAATACAGTCTGCCATGCCCGACCGACCGCCCTCCCGCGCTTCATAACTCCATTACCAACGAGCGACACACGGCCCCTCGACTCACGCACTGCGCCACACCAGCAAAAGGTTCACCCTCCTGCCAATAGTGATTGACTGACAGGCAAGAAAACATCCTTATCTTTAAATTCGTAATTAAGTGATCAGGAAGATGCCGGTCTGGCTCATAGGGGATACTGAGTTTCGGTACTGTGCAAGGAAAAAAAAAGTGAAGCCCTTGCTGTTGCGGGTTTTTATCGCATGCGCATAACCGTCTTCTTGTATGTCAATATAGCGGCGTCTGTTATAACACAAATAATATCAAAACGGATTTCGAATGCATTTTCTTGTATTCGTCTTTTCTTTATTTCTTATTATTTATTCTGTTCTTATTTATATATATATATATATATATATATATATATATATATATATATATATATGTGTAAATCTTTCTTTTTAATCCATCATTATGTAGATATGGAGGTGCGTCGACGTAATATAATCGATATAAGAAAAGAACAGCGACATACTACCACCCTCGACTCCAACTGTTTCTGATCGTGGTAGAGGTAGCGGCAATGTGGTAGGATCAGAGTTACACGGTTAACAGAGCTCTAGCAAAAATCCAGGATTAGAAACATCAGGGTCCGTCGATCTCTGGTCATCTCTGCTTCTATTTATGCTCAGCGAAGATATGCCAGGCACTGAATCGTAAATCCATAAAATGAGGATAACACCGTTACTTCTGCGCATGCACAACCGCCATTGTGTGTCAAATCTAGGTCAAATCTTCGACTTTGTGTACAACCGCTCGGCTTTTCTACTCAATGTTTTACAGATAAATATCTACAATCTTTCTTGCAGGTTTGCTGAACATACGTGGCCAAAAAGGAGGAATTGATGTAGAGTAGGCAATCCTGAGTCAAGAGCACTTAATTAGTGCCTTATACGTATGATTGAAATTTCGTTAAAATCAGATATACGTATTTGAAGTTTTAAGGAAGTTCTGTCCACGTGGAACACGTAGATGTTAGGGAATGTAGATATTCGGCACATAGAGGATAACGTATAGATTCAGGACCACTTCCATTGTCTTCCCCGAAAAAAATCATGCATAGTATAAATTTGATTAAAATAGGATATATTTGAAGTTTTAAAAGAGGGTTGTCCCCATAGCTTGTTTAGGTTAGGAGGTTAGATTCGAGACTACTTTCATCGTCTTCCATAGAAAAATGTTGTATACGTGATTTGAATTTCGTAAAAACAAGATATATTTTAAAATTTTGTAGCCTTTGCTTTGTTTTTTTTAGGGGGGGGCTCATAAGTCCCTTAGAGGTGCACTTAGAGATTCGAGAACCCTTCCGGGAGCATTTTAGCTAAGACTATACTTTTGGATTCTATGTAGATTTGACACCCTTATTATCTACAGGGAATACACAAACATCGCACATACACAGATATTTAGCTAGAATCGAGACCGAAACCAAAACTTATGAATAATTCTTAATAAATTATTTATTACAAGATGAAAGCTAGCCCGGATAGTCCACAGAGTTGTGGGGGGGGATTCACATCGTTTTCTTTTTTCAACTTAATCATTGTTTCTGTGATCGTTTTAGTTGCTTTATCTTAGTTCTTAGTATGAATCATATCACTGGCAACCATAATGATAACTCATTACATTGTTCATATTTGGAATTTTTAATGCCTTAAATAAATGTATGTACTGTCGTAAAAAAAACAAGTAAACAGAAACACTTATCATTAATGATAATGGGTAGATGCATCTTCTCAGCCGTATTGATGGCAATCCATCTAGGAGAAGGAAACTTTGATGAAAACAGAAAGTGATAGAAAAGTCTTTAAAGCAATATTCTAGTGATGTTATCACAAACAAAACAACCGCTTCCAGTTCAGGAGAGCAGAAAATAGATCTTTGTTTGACGTTGGCAAGCTGCGTAATTCTCGCTTCCCTTGTTTTGTACAGACATGTCCTTCAGTAATAGTCTTCACAATCCAGGAGCGATGTTTCTGGCAAATAGGGAAGAATTGCGCTGTTATCTGGATAGGAATCTATTCCATCTAACACTTATCGTTGGAAAATGTTTTAACCTTGAAATAGTATTTTTTTCTTTTTAGCTCCTTACATCAAGTGGCTTCATGATTTGTCTACAGCGATTTCCGTAAGAAAATCGCCATGAGGCAGCATGGAAGTAGTAAGGATTACAAAACTGTCATGAGAAAGGTCCAATCACATAATGAATGAATGAAAAGTACTTTCTCATACTAGAGCTCAATCTAATCTTACCAAAGATAGCGAAAGATATTTTTTTTATGAAACTCTGAAAATTCTAATGTTTTCTTAACCATTAATACTTACTAAATACATTTATATCTGAAATATAAAACATGTCAATTAGTTTCTTGTGTTTCTGAATTTTTTATTCGAAAATTGATTATTCGTATTATTTAGATTCTTTGTACTATTTTGAATGTTATTTTCAAAGCGTTTCAGTCCGCAATAGCGTATTGGATAAAGTACTTGGTAAAATCTAGTTATAAGTTACACTCTTCTGGAGGTTGAAGTTTCAATCCTTAGTGCGTGAGACACTCGAAATACAATTGCAAATTAATAAGAACTTTTATCCAGCTGTGAGTGACTGAACCAGAGAATGCTACCCCCCCCGCAGGTCAAATAAAGGGTTCAGTTCGAAATTCCTTGCAGATTTCCGATTTCAACAGAAAGATTCCCGAGTTCAACAGAAAGTTTCCCCAGTTCAACTGAAAGATTCCCGAGTTCGACAGAAGGATTACCAAGTTATAATATATCCCTGAAGAAGTTGTGGAGTTTCGTCGATCGAAACGTTGTGAAGATGACACTCCAGATTAGAACAATCGTTCGACGAGTGCAAATAATACAGTTGTCAGTTAGTGCAAAATATCAGTGTTTCTAACTTTCTCTGCTACTTTGCACGGCTCTGAGTGCTGTCTGTCGGCGTAAGAAGCAAAACCTTTAAACATGCATGAGTTATTTTTGTGGGTGGTTTATTTACTTCTTTCATATCTATGTACACGAATGACACCTTTAACTGAAATAAACAAAATTCATTAATCGACGTTGGATATTGCTTAATACGGCCATAGGCAAAGGGTGTTCCATATTAACACCTGTAGGTTTTCTACGTATCTCACCAACTGCTTAGCATCTTTAATATGTCAAATTCTCTGTTTCCAAAACATACGACGTTATCGCTCTGTCAGTCACGGCTCTTTATTTCTCAGGACCCCATACATAGATTTATATTTTGTGTATTCTTTACAAATAGGTCCCAAGATCGAGCACTGCTACCAGATCTGTGTAGGTTCTGCTCAGCACCCTTTCCTTTTTCAACAATGTACAAAGTCGACTTCGAAATCTAGTAGACGATCTCCTTTTCTCTTTCCAGAAAAGACGTTCTTAGTTTTTCTCACAGAGGAGGCTTTATCAGTCTTTCTCTACTCTAGCGTCATTTTCATGGCAGGTGCTCGACTGAGCTTCAATTTATATCCTCCTGAATTTTTAAAATAAAATTTCAAGCTATAACCACTGTCAAAACTTTCTCTTTCTCTCTCACTTTACAGAAAACTAAACGAAACTTCGATAAGTAAAGTTTATTTCATAGAATTGCCGTTTGCGGAACACAGTACCGCGTGGCTTCCATGAACGTTTTAAAGTCTAATTGTTAAATATTGGACTCCTGGGTAGCAGCAAGTTAACACGGTGATAGTTCAAGGTTTTAAAATAGCAAATATTTCACTAAGAGAAAGAATGTTACAAAAGGAATTTAGAAACAGAACAAAAGCGTGAATGTAAGTTCAGCAGAGTATAATTGTTTCAAACAAATTTTAAAGTCGCAATAAATAGATAAATTTATATAAATAAATAGATAAATTTATATAAATAAATAGATAAATTTATATAAATTTATTATATTTATATAAATATAATTTATTATATTTATATAAATATAAGTTATAATAAACAATAATTTATAGTAAATAATAATTTATAATAAACAATCATTCATAATAAACAGTAATAAATACTGACCGATTCATGTGACATCAGAGAATTGAACAAAGAAAAAGATGTCATATATTGACGGAACACACGACAGGGCAGTTAGTTATTCGGTTGGAGGAGTTAGACAATTGGAGAGAAACTTAAAGTGTTGTCCGTCAGTCGTGGACATATTTCAACTGATCGATTAGAGCGATGTAGAAATAACAGAGAAGTGTGTCCAACTCCGAGGGGATCCATCAAAAGTGAATAAATGTTGTATAAAGGAAATATGATTTCTCGTATGGAGTTTTCCTTCGAAGAGAAAGTGTTTTATTTTGCAGATCCTTCTGAGTCAAGAAGAACCAGTGAAGAAGGTATGTGTCTTTTTGTTTGATGTGCCCTCACCCAAAGATGTTATTCGTCCTTTTGTTAAAGGAACACTTCGTCGTATATTATTGACCCGTTTAGGAACTATATCTATCTGTGAATTGTAAAATGGGTAAAACGCACACATGCACCCGTAAATGAATATCATATATATATATATATATATATATATATATATATATATATATATATATATATATATATAGGCACTAATACAATTGCATCCACTAGACGACATGAGTTGCTAAACACACACACACACACACACACATACAGACACATTATATATACACACGTACATTCCGGAGACACTCGCTATATAGATACTATATAGCATAATGTGAAAAAATTCTTGTTGGACCATTTTAAATGATCAAATTCTGTCCAGTCAACACCATCATACCAATCATCATATTGTTATCTTACCGTCTCCCTGATCCTTGAGTGGCCTTTTATCCTTGATAAATGGTAACATATAAGTAAAAAGAAAGATATGTGTATTACTAAAGTAGAACAGTAACTATTCAGTTTCTTATCTGAAAATATAAAAAAAAAATGATCTTTCATCGCCGGCCAGTGATTAGTGAAGGCAGATCATGTCGAGCGGTCTTGGGCTGTTCGTTGTATTTGTAAATTAATAACCGATCTTCGGTTGGAAAACCCAGCATGACCGTGTATTACACACAGCATTTGATATTCTTAAATGATCACCCATCTAAATACTAAGTAGATTTAACGCTGTGTTTTTGTTGTTGTTGTTTTTGTTGTTGTTGCTGTTGTTGTTTTTGTTTTTTGCATTTTCACCTCAAATAAGACACAGTGTCACTTTGATATAGGGGACTACTATCTAGGACATAATTGCAGGGATACTATGAAGGAAGTTGAGCAGCAAGATGTATGTTTACATCACACTTGAACTTCTGCATGGAAGCAGGAACCCGGAAGGGAATTCCAAAGTCTAGCAGTTCTGGGGAAGAAACTATTAGAGTAGAAGGCTTTTTGGCATCTGGGTATCTCTACTGTGTAGGCGTGTGAGTTTGCTGCTTGTCAGGTTTGTCGAGCGTAATTACGTCGAGCGGAGTACAAGGGCTTGTAGTTCGTCGGAGCATATACCATTAAAATACTTGTAAAATATGCAGAGAGATGCAAACTTTCGTTAGTGGGAGAGAGGCTGAAGCCTAACTGGCAGTTCTGGACATATTAGGTTAGCGACTCTTTTCCACGTCCACGAGAAAGAGACTAGTAGCAGAAGCAGCAACCCAAATGTGACGACAATACTCCATATATGGGTGAATGGTGGTCTTGTGGAGGTACAGGATACTTTCAGGCGTAAGTAACTTTCTAGCACGGTAGAGAGAGCCCACTTCTTCGGAGCAGCCGCGACAATGCATTCGATGTATTTGTTCCAACTCATGCTCCCTATGAACATTAAGGCGAGGAGTTTGAATAAAGTACTTTAAGGTGATGTATCATTAGCCATAGCTATTGGTAGTTGAGAAGGTTTCTTGTAATTATAAAAGGAAAGAAGCTTAGTCTTGGCAGCATTGAATGTTACCATCCAATTTTGTCCCCATTCCACTAGAGACCGGAGGTCTTCCTCTACGGTTTTCGCCATTGCCTTAGATATGTGTTCATTTGTTTTTCTCTTATGCCTAGTATAGAGCGTGGTGTCATTCGCAAATATAACTATTTTATTAGTTTAACTTAAACGATGATCTTACGAGAAAGGGTATGTCAATCTGATTTTTCCTACTAGCTCTTAATATAAACTGAAATAGACAACACATGTTCTTTGTCGTTTATTCGCGTATCTTTTGGATGATCCGATGCTGTTATAATAACACCAAATGGTACCAGACGTGTGATTTCTACAAGTTCCGAAATAGCAGTACCTCAAGTGAGATTGTACCCTCGCATGATTTAATTTCTTGACACCTTTATCTAATTTGTTTAATTATGTGTTGAATGGTTACTTTCATTTGTAAGTAATTTGCATACAATCTTATTTCATTATATAGCTCAATAAAGGGCTGTCAAATGTCAGTTGCTAATATTACCATTAAATTGACAAAACGTGTTCTTTGCCCTGCACTCGTGCATATGTCTGGGCCTGTGTAATGATACCAATAACATGGGGGCGTTGTTTTTATAAGCAGGCATGTTTTAAACGGGTGTCGGGTAAATTTTCTTTGCGTTCAACTTTCTTCTTTCCTTTCGTTTTTTTTTGGGGGGGTCCTTTCCTTCATTTTTAATACTCTAATACCTCTTCTTATGTAATTTACTTACAAGAGTAACGCTCAGAATCGACGGCTTTGTGTCAGACTGGTATAACTGCGAACAATATTTTTTTTTAAATACCAGATATGCAGGAATGAAAGTGACAAACGGATTGAATTGCAAAGTTAAGCCGAATGCGTTTAAGAAATATGACAAAAATTAGAACCGGTGTTTTTATTTATGTTCGACGCGTTGACACAGTTTCAACTATTTGGAAAAATGTTTATAAATTTATATCTTATACCTATTGTTAAAATGTCATGAAGACCTTCCACCTCAATGACCTCCTGGTATAAAGATAAATTGAATTTAATGTAGTCTACATTAAAATCGCCCCCGTCTAAAAACTGTGCTCTGAAATACATCAGAATGAGTT
Source organism: Euprymna scolopes (assembly GCF_053919585.1). Classification (NCBI taxonomy): domain Eukaryota; kingdom Metazoa; phylum Mollusca; class Cephalopoda; order Sepiida; family Sepiolidae; genus Euprymna; species Euprymna scolopes. The sequence goes on from NC_136487.1 coordinate 69,688,862, forward strand.
AAATATTTTAAGAGTGAAGCATATATATATATATATATATATATATATATATATATATATAAAGAGAGAGAGAGAGTGAGATAGATAGATAGATAGATAGATAGATAGATATTGTTATTAAATCTCCAAACTGTGTTTCATGGAAAACAACTGATGATCTCTGAAATAACATTAGGACTATTAGTGAAAGCAAATTGATTTCGCGATTGCAAGAAATTAATGGCGTCATTGGCTCAATAATGTTCCAACGAAAGACCATAAGGTTGTTTATTTTTATTATTTTTTTTTATTTTTATATACATAGTATTTACGGTTTCAAAAAACACTTGCAATACTACACACACACACACACACACACACACATACACACACACACACACACACACACACAAAGGGCGTCTTAAAAGTAGTGTTTGCTATTTTTTTATTTAGCCTAAATGGCTTAGAGAGGATTGCAAATTGCATTTTATGATGACTGAACATATGCATTCATACTCTAAAAATTTCATCTCTCTGTTGAAGATATTGACGGTGTGAGACCATAAAAAAGCAACCCTTGCCACAGGCGTGCGTCAGAAGCAGACATGTGTCATTAAATACTACTATACATAAAATATTAAACCTATCCACATTCACCAGCACCTGCTGAGCATATAAAAAGCCGATGCAGTTGATGTCAGCACACTTTTGAGATGGGTTGGCGACAGAGATGTGAGTGACAAAGCACACTTCGGACTTTTACGACCGGTGCATCAAAATATTCTGACAAACGTGGTTTGAGAATGGTGATTACTATGTAAAAAAATAAATTCTGAGGCACAAAAGGTCGCTCGTATTAATGGTACCACTTCCGTATTTATAGTTTTTAAAAAATTTCAGTTTAAAAAATGAGGTTTTTCTTTTGGAACGACCCTCACGAACAGTACATAGGGTCCAAGCAAAGCCGGGCTGAACTGCATATAATTTAAATTCTTTCCCCATGTTCAAAATGTCACCGTTTGCTCCTGACGAGGATGACGAAAAGAACTCTTTTCTCCGCAATATGTAAATTTTTCCAATATATATATATATATATATATATATATATATATATAACTACTTCATTTACTCAAATAAATTTAATATACGAAAGTATAGATTTATGCGTAAACTTTAAGTATTTACTTCAAAAGTGCTCAATACGTAGGTAGAGCTAGTTATTAATTTATAAAATATATATGGCGATTAAGCTACACTAAATATTCTGCGTTTCATCCACTATAGAATTCGTCAGGCTTATGCGCCTAAGCCTGACGAATCCTATAGTGGATGAAACGCAGAATATTCAGTGTAGCTTAATCGCCATATATATTTTATATATATATATATATATATATATATATATATAGCAATTTATGTGATTAAATGAAGTAGCAATATGTATGTATACATAAATTCAAAAAAATGATAAGTTTGCAAATTGTATAATTGTTGTTTTGTTGCTGGCGTTGATGATGAAAAAATATATATATATATATATATATATATATATATATATATATATATATATATGGGTTCAGCCACTCTGAGTCGTAGACGACGAAACACGTGTAAGTGGATAATTATATTTTTAAAATATAATACATATGCCGCTCCCCATTCGGGGATACCAAATTGGTCTAAGGGAAAATTATTCCTAACACGCATTTAGGTAAGAATGCATGTTCGTATAATTCATTCAAGCAAAGAACATATCTATCTAACCATCTATCTATCTATCTATCTATCTTACTCTCTCTCTCTCTCTCTCTATATATATATATATATATATATATATATATATAACTATTCATTTAATCACATAAACTAATATACAAATATATAATTTTACGCGTAAATTTTCAAAATTTACTAGAATAGTGCTCGCTATGTATATACAGAAGTGACCTTGTCGGTGTGTGTGCAAAAAATATTTAGGTTCAACGATTTGATCTTTGAAAACTCCACCAAACTCCTCCGCAAATTGTAGGTCTAAACAGTTGAGATTTAAGATGTACGTTACTTAGACATTGATCAAACTTTTTTAATTTGATTTGAGCCCATAAGAATAAATGTTAAGAGGGAAAATCGGGGGCTTTTCCAATATATATATATATAATTTGAACATCTGGTTGGTTCGGCTTAACTAAACTAGAAAACTGTAGGTCCGTATGTGGTTATATTTTGTAACAATGATTGTATCTAACCTACGTGTGGTTTTAAGCATTAAAAAGTAAAAAATATTACCATATTAAAAAAGTTTTTTATACATTGTTACTTTCCGTTCTGATTTCAGTCAAGGTCACTTACCGGAAATACTTCCGGTTTATATTGAATCTGCTTTCATTATTCCGATTATTCAGTGACTTTTCATATCAATAAGTATACCATTTTTCCTGTTTTGTTTTGTTATAGAAAAAATTGCATTAATTTGTTTGTTTGTTTTTTTTTTGTTTTGTTTTGTTTTTTCCTTCCTGCTTTTTCTTTATGTATTCCTCCCTAGCATAACAAAATATTAATTTAAAAATCACTACTCACTGGGATTGCACCAGTTTTGTTTGTTGTTTAAATACTTGCAAAAAACTTTGTTTCACTTTTTCTAAACTAGAAAAAATACTTTAACGAGAAAGTTGCTGGTTAATTTTTACGACTTGCCCCAGCGTATTATAAACACCATAACCTCTCCATGTTAAAAAACGACTTTCGGGTTAAACACCCCCGCAAACCTCGAAAGTTGTTCTTAACATGGGGAGGTTGGTGTATTCCGAAAGCTGTTTTTAACATGGGGAGATTGTATAATACGCTGGGGTAAGTCGTAAAAGTTAACGAAGTTGCTATTATGTATTGCAAAAATTGTTTAAAATTTATTTATTTGACAAAAGAAAATGAGATTTTCTACAAACATTTAACAAGAAATACAAATGAACGGTAGGTTTTTAGTTTTTTCTGTTGATATTTTGTTTCTACATTTAAAATTTTATTGTATAATTTCTTTCACATAGCTTTGTTATTGTTACATCGACAACGCTCGGCTTTATCTGGCTGTTGATGTCGTGTTTATTCAAACAATTCTTTCGGAAAATAGATATTTGAAATAAAGTAACGCTTATGTACTTATGGTACCGTACTATTTTTAACGCGAAAATACTATTTTTAGAATAGTATTTTCACGTTAAATTCAAGTTTTACAATATCTTTTTGTTTATTAATTTGTTGGGTGAAACTACAGATAACCCGGTCGGTTTCTAATGTATGGAAAATCTAGCTCCCGAAAAAAAGGGGAATCTGGATATTAACAAAAATAAAAATTGCCTCAGTCTTGAAGGATTTCTCCTCTACTGATCGAGGAAATAAACGGTGAAGTGTAGTCCACCCTCTGTTTCTCTCCCTCTCTCTTTCTGTCTCTCTCTTTCTCTATTAATATCTCTCCATCCATCTCTCCCAATCTTTCTTTCTCTCTACATCACCCTCTCCATCTCTCTGTGAGCCCTTTCTCTCTCTCTAACTCCCCCTCTCTCCCCCCTTCTCTTTTCCTTTGTCTCGCTCCCTCTCTATTTCTAACTCTGTCTATCTCTCAATGCCTCTATATCTCTATATCTCCTTCTCTTTCTCTATTTCCCTTTCACTTTCTCCTTTCTATCTATATATCTTCCTCTCCTATTTTAGTCTCCTAAATTAATTACAGTGAATAAGACATTGTCAAAACATGGATAAATCCTATTTTAGTCACCTAATTTACATACTGTGAGAATAGAAGTTATTTGGAAATTACTGCTACCTTGAACAGCACCAGGAGTAACTGGTAAAACCTTTCTAATTAAATTGATTTTGGCAGCCATTCGGTGGCAAAAGGACATAGCCTTTACCCTTGCTGCATCGGGAATACCTGCGACCTTGCTACCAAGTAGAAGAACTACTGATTCTACTTTGAAGCTACTATTAAACATTCAATTTTTCAAAAATCTCATGTTCAACATTTCCAAAACATCCAGTATGGGGAAAAATATTGCAAAAATGCAAAGTATTGTTTTCGATGAATGCACAATGGCACGCAAAAAAATCACTTGCGGCTCTTGGTCGATCCTTGCAAGATTTGCGTGGTAATGTCAGACCATTTGGGAATGCAGTAATATTGCTTGTAGGGGATTTCAGACAAATGTTATCTGCAATTCCTCAATTAACACCAGGAGATGAAATAAATGCTTGGCTCAAATACTCTACTTTTTGGTGCCATGTGAAGATATTAAACTTAACTCAAAATATGCGTGCCCAGTTGCAGACTGCTCGATCCGAACAGAGATTTTTGCATCACTTGTGGGAAATTTGGTAAGGAAAAGTGCCGGCTGATCCGAGTTAAGGGCAAAATCCTTTCACTCTTAACTTCTGTAATTTTATTACATCAAAAGACGAGTTGATTAAAAAGATTTTTCCAGATATTCAAATTAATTATACGAATTCCACTTGACTGAGTGAACGAGCTATTCTTGCAGCTCAATAAAAAGACGTCGATGAACTTAACGCTATTATTCAACGTAAAATTTCAAGTGAGGTAATCAAATACAAATCTATCGACGCTGTTGTGGAAGCAAATAAAGTGATTAATTGCCAGGGATGCCACCGTATGTACTGCAACTGAAAATTGGCATACTAATTATCATGCGAAATATAAACCAATCCAAGTTTTGCAATGGCACATGGCTTGCAGTAAAAAAAATTAACAAACAATATCATAGAAACAACAATCTTAACAGGACCTTTCACAGGTGAATATATATCCATTCCATGCATTCCGAAGATTTCACAGGATACGACATTACACTTTAGGAAATTGCACTGTCCAATTTTATTGTCATTTGCAATAACCATCACCAAAGCTCAGGGAACAATCTTTACAATTGTGTGGCTTACAGCTACACACTGGCTGTTTTATCACATGGATAATTTATGTTATGTGTTCAAAAGTCACCAAACCAAAAGAATCTCTATATCAGCTAGGAAAATGGAACAACAAAAACTGTGTACCCATACGAAATGGGAAATTAAACCTATAAGAAACATGCATTTTCTCATTTTGGAACTTTTTTTCATTGCGCCAATTTGAGCCACAGCAACGCGTGGCAGGGTACAGCTAGTATATATATATATATATATATATATATATATATATATATATATATATATATATATGATGAAAATAATGGAAATAGTATTCCGACAAAATAGAGAAAATAAAAAGGAACAAACCGTATTATGTGTTCATCAACGTTTCGTCTTTATTTCGAGACTTCCTCTGAATAAATGAGATTAAGAAACCAAAAAATATACCAGTATAAAATATTTGAAAATGTTTCACGTGCACAGTGTTACGCAGTTCTATTTCAGAGAAACGGAAAATTGATGTTGGAAATTCAAAAAGGAGGGGGGGGGGCTGGCGCTGTTAAAGAGAAGGAAATTTTAGTGACGTCATATAGTCGTTAATTTAATTTTAAAACTATGAACGCAAGTTTATATTCTTATTGGGAAAAAGATATATCTGTTGATAAGTTTGTAACAGAAATGAAATGAGTGTTTCTCTCTCTCTCTCTCTCTCTCTATATATATATATATATATATATATATATATATATTCTCTCTCTCTATATATATATATAGATAGATATATATAAATTCAAAAGAATTTTAAGTTTACAAATTGTATAATACTGTAAACTTTAAGCAAGTATATATGTTAATACATATATTTATAGGACAATCAGATGAAAACCCTCAATATTCGAAATAGAGCATTGATATAAAATCAACTTGTGTTCCTTGTATAATAAGTTATTTTAACATACAGAGTTTAAATTGAATCTCTTATACACACACATACACACACACACATATATATATACATATATATATATATATATTGCTTGTTGAGTTGTCTATTTTATCAAGACGTCAAACTCTCGCGTGATGTCTTTCTTGTTTGACCCACGCCATCTTTATTTGCTTCGTTTCACTAGTCATCATCATCACCATTTTTTTCTCGATTATTTTTTCCAATTTTATTCTCTCTCCACAAAGAGATGGTTCATCTTCATGTCATTATAATTCTCGTTGTTATCATTGTTGTTGCTTTGTTCCTGGCGTTGATGATGGTGATGATGATAGTGACTGCGTGGCTTTCTTCACCCTTTCGTGTTTGGGTTGTCTTATCTCGCATCATTTTAGTTTTTTTGCGTTTTTTTCATTTTTAATGTTTACTTCTTTTCCGGCTGCAACGTCCTCTTTGCCAACTGCCAATCACTCTCCGACCTCCGTCGAAGACGATTTGAAGATGTCACGTCAGATAACGCCGATAAAAACACAGAAAGCAAAAAGGGACACCAGTTGATTTCCCCGACAATCCACTCCTTTATTCCCCCCTTACACCTCCACTTACCTTCATTCCAACACTGGATTTTCAATATTCGACTTTCATACCATCCGACACATGCACACACGCACGTATGCATACATACACATACTTTCAGTGCCTCTTAGTGTTACGCTCTTGCTATATGTTTCCCTCTTAATATTTTCTTTTCTCTTCTGATATATACAGTGGAACCTAGATACGAAAGACTCTACGAAATTTTTAGCTTACTAAACGTGATGTAAAAAACAATTTTTGTCTTTACGAGAAAAAAAACGAAAATACGAAAACAATTTCAGAATACGAGTAACAGAAAGACTATTTCTCAGGCAGTTAATTTTGTGACAATCTTTTTAAATTCAGTTTTTAAAAAAAATTTAAATTAAAAAAAAACTTAATTTGATTTTTTAAAAATTGTTTACAGTAATGTTCTTGAAATATTCGTGTTTAATCTTTTATTCGATTTAAAAAAAAAATATTTTAGTAATTTTCTTGAAATATCCGCGTTACATTTTTATCTGGAAAACATTTTTTCTTATAATTTTTTTCTACTTAACCCCCACCCTAAATTTGAATTATTTTTTAAATTGCAAAACCAATGTAAGCATTACGATATTTACGAATTTTTTTAAGAATGTTGATGAAAGAAAACTTTTTCTGTTTTAATTTTTATCGTAAACCTTCAAAAAATTTTTGTAAGGGGTGAAGGAGTTTATTATTTTTCTTAAAAATCGTAAATTCACTGTAAAAAAGGTAAATAATTCACTTATGTGTTAAGTGATGATAATTAAAAACTGAAACATAAAGTCAATTTTAAATGTTTTGTAAAGTTCGAGCATCGCCTCACTTGAAAGGTAACGTTCTACATTTCGTATCATGCTTTATTGCATTATTATAATATATCTACTTTATTTAACGGTAATAACGGTTAGGCTAGATACCATTTGGCTCCTATATAATTCTGGTTTTTAATCTTATTATAAAATTTAATGAGTGTTTCCATAGGGCTTGGAACTGATTAGACAATTTACGTGAAGTGTGAGCTCTATCCCAACTATCATCAATGGACCTGAGTTAATGTCGACAGCATCAGACAAAGCCAATCTCTTTGCCAAGAACTTTGCAGCTAATTCTACCCTTTACGACGAAGGCGCCAACCCCAGTATTCCCTTGTATATCAGAAAACATGCTAAGTGACATACAAATATCCGTACGCGATGTTGCCAAGCTAATCAAAAACCTTGATTCCAGTAAAACAACTGGTCCTGACGGCATTCCAGTCATAGTGCTCAAAAGGCTTCAACCGGAACTAGCGCTCATACTCAAGTTCTTTAAGCGTTGTCTTAAGGAGAAATGCTTCCCAACATCTTGCATAATCTCATCAGTATGCCCTGTATTTAAGAACTCATGTGATCGCTCATCTCCCTCCCAGTACAGACCAATAAGTCTCCTATGCATTATGAGTAAGCTGCTGGAATATGTGCTGAACAAGGAAGTAGTCAACCATCTCAGCAAAAATAATCTTCTTAGTGACATGCAATATGGTTTCCGTTCTGCTAGATCCACAGCAGACGTGTTTACAGTTATATCTCATAGGACTGGCGAATCTCTCGATGGAGGCTTCCTCTCTGGGGCAATTGCTCCTGACACATTAAATGCCTTTGATAAGGTATGGCATAAAGGCCTGCTTCACAAGATCTCCTGTCATAGTATAGCTGGAAATATCTTCTCAACTATTAAATCATTTCTCTCTGATAGGTTCATAACAGTAGTGGTTGATGGGCAGAAATCAAAGTATTATTGCTGGAGTCTCTCAGGGGTCCATCCTGGGTCCAAATCTTTTCCTGATCCACATCAATGATCTTCCAGACCACATCCTTAGATCATTCGTAGACATTTATGCTGACGGCACTATCATCTATGGAAGCACTTCGAAGACCGTAAACGACTAAGTTCTCCCTGGCTCTCTCTCCTCTGATCTTGAGCACGTGGTACAATGGGGAAAGAAGTGGCTGGTTACTTTTAATGCATCTAAAACCAAGATTCTATCTTTACATCATCAACGCTCTGCTGCCCAGCTGCCATCAATCGAAATGAATGGCTCTGGTCTTGGGGAGGCTTCATGTAGATATCTAACTCCTGATGCAATTCTCTACCTATATAAAAGCCAGGTTCGGCGAATGATGGAGTACTGTTGCCACATCTGGGTAGGAGCTGCTAGAAGCAGCTTATCTGTCTTTACAGAGTTCAAAATAGACTTCGTAGCTTAGTGAGGGATGCCCTTTTTTCTTCTCTGCAACCCCTTTCCCACAGTAGAGACGTAGCGAGCCTGTCCCTGCTTTATCGTTATTTTCATAGCAGGTGCTCATCTGAACTTCGATCTCTTGTCCCCTCTCGCCAGACTTTCACGAGAAACACTCGTCTTTCCAGAACCACTATCAACAATTACCCACACTCTTTATCTAAACGTAGATTCCATGAACAGGGCTTCTTTCTTAGAACTACTCGCCTGTGAAACTTTATTCCGTTTGCCTGCTTTCCAGATAACTACAATCTGATTGTCTTCAAGTCCAACGTGAACAAGTTCTTATTGAACCGTCCCCCTAAGTAATCCAATGCACAAAATTCTCACTAATGTTTACTACGCTAAAATTACAATGATTAATGCATACCTATTAACCCTTATCCTCGAGTGGCCTCTGGGCTTTGATAAGCGGTGACCCCCCCTCATGTAAAAAAAAAACTTCTTTCAGGATACAGAAAATTTCAAGATATGAAAGGCAAGAGGAAACCAATTAATTTCATATCTAGAGGTTCCAATGTATATATATACATATATATATATATATATATATATATATATATATATATATATATATATTATACTAACATTATTGGTTTCATATGTGCATATATGTTTCAATGGAATGCTAATTCACGGAGACCACTTAATTAGACCAAAAAAGAAATAATCACGCGGGTTTCATTAGAGTAATTTCTAGGAAACCAATCTATACAACAATTATATATATATATATATATATATATATATATATATATATATATATATATATAAAAGTGAAAATGTCTGTCTGTCTGTGTACACTTCCCTACCAAATAACTCTGTCAATTTTCGGTCTATAGACTCGGGATTTGACATAAGGGGTATTAAGATTTGGGAAAATCTTTTTAATCGGTTTTCGGCCAGAAATTTTACTGTTAAGGTGTCAAAGTTCAACTATTTGACCTTTGAGAACTTTACCAAACTCCTCCGCCAATTTTGGATCTAAGCACTTGAAGTTTTAAATATAGGTAACTTGGACATGGATCTTACTTTATAATTTGTATTTGAGCTCGAAATAATAAATGTTAAGGTGTCATAATTGGGGTCAAAGTTTTTAAAAAATTTACATTTGCCGTCTCAACTTTTCTCTATTGTACTTAAGGAGGCCTACTATATAGGAAGACATTACCGTACATATTCACACTTTTTAATATATACATATGCAAATGAAGTTATGAACAGTACATAGGGCTCGAGCAAAGCCAGGCGGAACTGCTAGTATATATATATATATATATATATATATATATATATATATATATATATATATATATGTCAAACATATAAGACACGTGTTCCTTTCAATGAAAAAGGTTAAAGAAAAAGAAAAAAAAAGAAAAGGGGGGAGTTAGCTGGCCGATTTCACCCTCGCTTTTCCAAAGCTGAATGAAGCATTTGCGATTAAAAAGGGAAAAACAATGGAAATGTACATTATTAAATAAAGCTGCGTTGCGTTATATTTACGGGTTAAAAAGTAAACAAGGAAGTGATTTAAATAAAGTAGCGTTGTGATATTATTTTCGAAGATCCCAAAGCTTAATCAAACTCAACCCTAAAAGACATTTCCTCTGTTTGCATTGCGAGAATCCCTCCTAAATCGAACAGGAATAGTCTCAAAGATCTTAAGATGGAATGTGGGGTGAGCACGATTCAGAATTGAAAATGAATCCGCGCTGAAGTTCGCTGCATATGGCGGGTTTTTAAGGAGATAGTCAGCTATTGAAGACTTGTTTGTATTGGTAAGAGGAGTAACGTCCGTATACGGTATGTCCCATTTTTAATTTCGCTGAGTAAGTTCTATTACACTCTCCCATCTAATCTTAACGTCGTTCGACCCACGTAACTGGTTCAAATAAACAGCTATAGCAGGAATTGGAATACACCTTTCTAAAACCTGAGTGTCACAGCTGGTGAATTTCAAAAATACAATCTGGACGTTAGGACACTTCAGAAGAACGATATGCAATAAAATTATGTTTTAAACTTAGAAAAAGGCCATAGAAAGATGTGGAATTTTTCAGACTGCTATTAGAGGATCTTGCATGAATCGAGCATGAGTTTTGAGTGACATTAGAGATTCAAGAAAGGCAGGGAGTCTGTGAGAGATGGTGAGGAGTGTGGGAGGAGTAAGGCAGTCAGAACACCAGAGTTGATTGACCAAATAAAGAATTTAATGGATAAAGACCGTCTTGTGTTCATAGAGACAATATGTGCATAGTCTGATGTAAGTGTGAGAACTGTAAACACCATTATTTGAGAGGAATCTTTTCCCAATGCACACGTCCACAACACCATCCTTGTCACAGACTATTTGACCAAGATGGACATCAAGACAGTTCTTTACTCTCTCAGATCCTGTGACGTTTGATTATTCCCTAAGCTCAAAGAAAACCTTAGGAGCTGTCGTTATGAGACAATTGAGGAGATGAATTAAGCTGGACAAGACTCACACAAGAGGACATCCACGTGGCCTTTCAGAAGTTATTGGAACGGTACAAGTGCATTGCAGCCGGAGGAGATTACTTCGAAGGGGACTAGAGTTTCATGTGTGTATTATCATTATTATTATTATTATCATTATTATCATTATTTAAAATGATTAATATTTTAATTTATTTTTAATATTTTTTTTCGTGTATTATAACTAATTTTTATTTGTTTGTGCTTTAATTAATTTTATGCATTCCTAAAAAGAAATTAAAACGGTCGATGTTTAAATTTAAGTATTTGAAGGGAGACAGCCATGCCAAATAATTAAAGAGAGACAATATATATAATATATTTAAAAACGAAATTGACAGGTGCGCGGCCGGAAGTCGTCGAGCGTTACGACGACAACGACGACGACGACAACGACGACGACGACAACGACGACAACGACGACGACGACGACGACGTAGGTTTGTTTGTTATAAGCGAAATAAAAAAGAAAACAACGTTAACACTTAAGCGTGAAAAAAAAACACAAAAAAACTAGCGTAAAGCAAACGAACGATGAAAACAGAAAACGAACACGTGAAAAATGGCTTCAATAAGCCTGTTTCGATATGAAAATTTAAAAAATCGGTGGGTACCCGGGTGTTTTTGGGTGTCGCTAATAATAAGCGAAGTAAAAAAAAAAAGCAGAAAAACGAAACACCGGTTCAATATGTAAATTTAAAACATCGAAAAACAAAACATCTCACACCTCGATTCGAACCCAAAACGTTCGGATAATGAACCAAGGTCTTAACCAACTGAGCTAACGCGACGTACATGACAGTTGTTCGGTTTTTCAACTATTTAAAGTTAATCGGGTCACGACGTCATCTGACGCATGCGTAGAATCGGTTATTGTCACGAGAGGACCGTTTTTGTTGACCCCCCCCCTGTCGAAAATTGTCGATTTCGGGGTGAAAAAGATTACGTTTTTGGCCAATTTTTCGATTTTTCGAGCAAAAGAAGGAGCTTCGATGGGATACCAAGTTTGTGAATTTTCGTCGCGTCTGTCGAAAGGTTTTAGCAGACATCACAACATACACACATACATACATACATACATACATTTTCGCTTTTATATATATATATATATATATATATATATATATATATATATATATATAGAGAGAGAGAGAGAGAGAGAGAGAGATAATTTGTAAAATATTAATATTTCTGCATGAACGATTTGTTAATACACAGTTACTGTATGTTAGTATTAAACCATCTACATTTAAGTCGATATGTCGTAATGTGAAACGAAACAAAAAATGCATCCGAAAAGATTGATTGATTGATTAATCATTTATTTATCCTTGATTAAATTGGCGCGAACTTTCCTCCATCTATTCGCAAACAAAACGCCATTTTGTTTTCTCAACCGACGTTTCAGTTTTGTGTTTTTCGATTAGCCGAAATGCAAATAGGGGTCTCCACATCTCGTGCATGTCACAATCGAGTCCCGGTGTTTCGTATGGATTCGTCGACCCTATGACCCTTTTTTCTCTTGAAGCAACCTATGATCGCTGGGTGATTGAGGCAAATGTGTTTTGTGCTGTTGTTTTTGTCCATAAGATCGTTTTTTTCTTTAAATTACTATGTGCTGTTAATTCGATTTGTGAGGCCTGGAATAGACATAGATGGAAATGCACTAAAAAAAATGTTCACTTTCGATCATGTATATGTGTGCGTGCATACTAGTGATGGGATGATTTCATTTATTTTTTCCTGATTCCGATACAATTGCCGATTCCGTTCAAAATTTACGATTCTAATACAAGTATCGACTGCGAATCCAATTTTTTCCAAATTTTTAAACATGTTTTTGTTTTTTTGTTTTTGTTTCACTTTTCGATTTACCGTCTAACGTGGGGATATATTATTTATATTACAAAAATAAAAGTTTTCTTAGTATTTTTTCTGATCTTTTCCTCGTAATTGATTGCAAGTAGTAATTTGAAAAACTCATTGTGAGATTTTCATCAGTATTTTTCACTTGTGCTATTTTTCCTATTTATCCACTCGTGTCATTTTACCTGTGTCGTTTTAACCTTTGCTATTAGATAGCGCCATTTCTGCCTGTGCCATTTTACCTTAATTCGTTTTTATTATGTTTAGATATCAGTTTTGCAAGTAGTTTAAAATCAATAAACATGGCTCTCGTCATGGAAATATTTTTGCACTATAATGGAGTAGTTATTTAAATTGCTGCTCACATCAGCAATATTTGGAACAGGGCCGGGAAAGTGGGGATCTTAACAGGCTCTCCTAAATGAGGAGCAGTCCTGCAATTACAAAAATGGACTGAGTAACCCAGTCGGCATTCCCCGGTCGTGGCGCCTCAGGCGACAAGAAATAAACTTACCCCACCCGAAAGCCGGGTGGCAAAGCCTGGGAGAGTAGACCTCCTGGATATTACTCAGGCGATGTACCTCAGTCCGACAGATGCTGAACCGGTTCCCGGCCACTCACCTGTCGGGCTGAGTGTCGCGAACGGATCCTTGACGTGTACTACTACCCTGTCTCCCTGCAGTCGAAGTCGCTAGGAGACAAATCCCATCATAGTACCACTATAATGGGGTGTGATGCCGCACAGTCGGGAGATTCTATTTATAAACGATGCTGCTAGGAACTGGCGACTCGAATTAATTCACGTCCTGCTACCAACCAATCAGAAACCAGAATTGCTCCATAAATATTAAACCTTTCTGTAGCAATTTCGCATATGTTTTCTTCGTATTAACACGGGAAGAATCTTTTGCTCTGTGGATTCCAACACGAGAACTACTGCGAACCAGTCACCTCCTCGGACTTGTGCAGAACAATGAACCATCAGAAACTGTTCTAAAACTAAACATGGCTAACACTTCTAGACCACTGTACACTTATTATCCCTTATTTTCGAGTGTATTCCGGGCCTTTATAAGTGATTGATCCTTTGTAAAAAAAAAATCATTTTATCATTAAGTACCAACAATGGAAAATTAAGTTTTAAATAAATAGGCTCATTTTTTTTCTGATTCCGATATAGGTGCCGAATTCAATATTTCAAAATGTCCCGACGTTTTTTGCTTTCCAATTTCGATTACTCGTCCCAGCGCTAGTGCATATCTCGTGTATGATTCATGTATGTGTTGAAAAAGTCTAAGGCAGAGACAGTCGCAAAAGAACAAAAAAAAAAAAAAAAGAAATTCGACTCAACTTCATCAGCTGAAATAAAACGTATTTATTCATGGCACTTTTTTTAAATAACGCGTTGCATCTTGCTTTAAAAGTCTCTTAGTTCGCAATGTAGTTTTAAAAAACCCTACCGTTTCGACACATTCTTCCAATCCTTCACGTTGCCACTTGGCCACACGTTCATCTCACGCCAGCACGCCGGCACGCCGGCCCAGTGCTTTCATCACGTGGTGCCTTTTTCTCTCCACTTTTCTTCACATTCTCCGCTATGATGTCGCGCACTATCTTGGTCATTTGGATATGTCATCACGTCACTGCTGCTAAATACGCGTCAGAAACTCTGTTACAAAAATAATAAGATATATAAAGAAGTATATATAAAAATCACATTGGAACAATGAGTATTTCGTATATGACGCGGAAGTGTTTCCTATTTTTTAATGCATCATTAAAGGCTTGATTTGTATTATTTGGATTACTGTGATTGAAGTGACAATGTATTTTCCAATGTATATCCAATGTATTTGTCCCAATGTATCTTCAATGGATTTGTTCAAATGTTGCCTGTGAATATTAAGTTAAACAGTTTGAACGATGAGCTCTCGGGTAGAGTGTTATCAGTCATGACAATCGGTGGTTGTGAAGATTTCTTGTAATTTTTTAAGGAAAGAAGCTTAGTTTAGCTGAAAACACTATAATTTCTCCCACTCTTTATCTGTGCATAAACCTAATCGCAGATTTCATGAGCAAAGTTTTTTTCTTGGAACTGCACGCCTGTGGAACTGTCTTCCGTTTGCCTGCTTTCCAGCTGACTACAATATGGTTGTCTTCAAGTCCAACGTAAACAAGTTCTTGGTGAGCCGTTCCATTACTAACGATTACTATATTATCTCATTGACTACTGTACACTCTTTAACCCTTATCCTCTAGTGGCATCTGGACTTTCATAAGTTGTGATACCTATGTAAAAAAAGCATGAAATGTTACCATTTCTTAAGTTTTCGCTCATTGAGTTTTTACCCTCATGTCTTTTATAGAGCGTGGTGTCACCAGCAAATAGATTAATCTTGGATATGACATCACATGCTACGGTGCTAGCCCATTTAACAGCTCACCGATCTCAACGTTGTGTGCCATGGATTTTTGGTCATCTTCGATCCTTCTTATGGCCGTATCATTGTAGTCTCTCATACTGGCGGCCGTCGAGGGAAGTTCACGGGTTCGCAAGTATAAAAAATATAACAAAATACAAGAAACAAAAGGAAAACACAGACGCAGACGCTTTTTTATTAACATTGGTTGAGTTCTGAGTTCGTATGCAACACGATCAACTCCTAAAATACTAGAATCCACATGTATGTTCGGTCGGGGCTGTGTTTGTCTGTTGCCGTCAGTTCATCTCAATTTGATAAACCTCTCCCGACTTGGCCCAAGCCACGATTTGTCTTCAACTGTGTCTAGCTCTTAACTGTCGTCAAACGTCCAACTCGCGACTGTCATTAATTGTCCGACTCACAACTCAATTGATGTAAAATATCGTAAAACTCTTTGCCAACTTTCAGTGTCATAACACTCATAGTCAATCTTAAAGTATCCACAAACTAAATCTAAATATATCTACCTTTATCGTTCTTTGCTTTTGTTGCTGTCACCCTGACAAACAATCCTATGTCAAGTTCCTTTTGTCTACTTTCCTATGTATTGTCTATTTATAAATCCTATTTCCTATTTGTTTTGTTACTCGATAAACCTATTCCCTTTTTTTATTTTAGTCGCATGCAAGCGACTCTATAAGTCGGTCGGTCGGTCGGTCAGTAACACTTTTGTGCTTAGCCTTTTTGGTTAAGATCAAAGGTCTGTTGTTAATACATGCTGTTCTTCGCTTTTTAAGCTTTTCTTGGCCTTTTGGTCAAGATCAAAGTGTAGCATCTGTTCCGGCAGATGCTGCACTTAAGATAATTTGTACCAGTCAATGGAGGGGAGTCCCTCTATACTGGGACAATTATTATTTTTGGTAACCATAGTGCCCCCTTTTGCCTGCTTTTAGGGGAGCTGGTTTTTGCCTCACATTAAAAACGGCCTTGTGCCTAATTTGCTCAGTGGGGGAGCAAATAAATACCATCTGTTCCGGCAGATGCTGCAAGCTATGACTAGCTATGACTAGCAAAGACCAGATGTGGGGGCAACCCCATATGCCTGACCATTAACCAGCTCCCATTTCCCACCTCTCGGGAGCTGGTCCCCTTTTTCCCTTCCCCCTCCCTTCACTCCTCACATTAAAAAGGGCCTTGTGCCTAATTTGCTCAGTGGGGGAGCAAATAAACACCATCTGTTCCGGCAGATACTGCAAGCAAAGACCATATGTGTGGGCAACCTCACATATAAGACCTTGGTCAATGTAGGGGCAACCCTTCATACCAATTGTCATTATCCAACTCCCCTACTCCCCGGGGAGTTGGTACCCATTTCCTCTTCACTCCTCACATTAAAAATCGGCCTTGTGCCTAATTTGCTCGGTGGGGGAGCAAATAAATACCATCTGTTCCGGCAGATACTGCAAGCAAAGACCATATGTGGGAGCAATCCCACATATAAAACCTTGGTCAATGTAGGGGCAGCCCTTCATACCAATTGTCACTATCCAGCTCCCTTGCTCCCCGGGGTAACTCCACATATCAGACCTTGGTCAATGTAGGGGCAACCCTTCATACCAACAGTTACTATCCAGCTTCCATTTTCCACCTCTCGGGAGCTGGTCCCCCTTTTCCCTCCCCCTTCCCTCTCACTCCACATTAAAAAACGGCCTTGTGCCTAATTTGCTCAGTGGGGAAGCAAATAAATACATACTGCAAGCAAAGACCATATGTGAGGGCAACCCCACATATAAGACCTTGGTCAATGTAGGGGCAACCCTTCATACCAATTATCACTATCCAGCTCCCTTACTCCCCGGATAGTTGGTCCCCATTTCCCCTTCTCTCCTCACATAAAAATCGGCCTTGTGCCTAATTTGTTCGGTGGGGGAGCAAATAAATACAGCTTTTCTTGGTCGTTTGGCCAAGATCAAAGTGTAGTATCTGTTCCGGCAGATACTGCCAGCAAAGGCCATATGTGGGGGCAACCCCACATATAAGACCTTGGTCAATGTAGGGGAACCCCTTCATACCAATTGTCACCATCCAGCTCCCCTACTCCCCAGGGAGATGGTCCCCACTTTCCTTTCACTCCTCACATTGAAAATCGGCCTTGTGCCTAATTGGCTCGGTGGGGGGAGCAAATAAGTACCCTTTTCTTGGCCTTTTGGCAAGGATCAAAGTGTAGTATTTGTTCTTACTACATGTTGTACTTATTGTGATATAAAGTGGGTGATCACTTTTCTGTATTAATTTAATGTAAAATGTTCACCCACTTTACAACTAGTCAGTCTCAAAGACATTCAAATCATTCTCCAGATCATTCAAGTTGTTTTTGAAGGATTCCAGTTATTTTTTAAGCATTCAAGTCATTCTTAAGGTCATTTAATTCATCCTTAAGTTCATTAAAGTCATTTTAAGTCATTTACTTTTTATTTATTTAAGTCATTTCAGCCCATTTTTCGATCATTTTAGTTTATCTTTAAGAATTTCGTGCCAATCCTACATTCACGCATTCATTCATTACATGAGAGCACGCGACTAATGGCTATCGTTGTTTTTGTTACCCATGCTTATCTTCTCTACCACACCCTACCACTTGCGGACGGGAGTCAACTATAGTATCACACGGACACAATTTTATCAGGTAGAGTGTTTATGCATATCAGGAATTATAAGGGTCCAGGGATCTAGACTTGAGGCATACTCACATTAATATCATGTTGTTTGGATGTACGATCGTCAAGAACAACCTGATTTTTTCTGTTGCTTAAAAAGGATTTATATTATTTGAAGTAATAATCAAAATGTATTCGAAGTTGAGAAAGATCTTCGAAATTGGAACAATTTTGTTTTTTGTCTTGTTTAAAATGCAATGATTCGGGGAGCTAGGTATGCTTACTATAGTGTGTCTAAATAGATGCGATTGAATCAGCATCGTTTTATTTGATCTGCATTCAGGTTTTAAATAAACTAATTATAAACTGAAAATTAAGTTGTTTACTCTCTCTCTCTCTTTCTCTCTCCCTCCCCCTCTTTCTGTACAGTGGTCAAATGTCGTGGAAATCATTAGTAGTAGAAATTTGGTTAATTGGATTACTTAAGGCGACAGCTAATCAAGAATTTGTTCACGTTGGACTTGAAGACGACCATATTGTAGTCAGCTGGAAAGCAGGGAAATGGAAGAGAGTTCCACATGTACACAGTTCTAAGAAAGAAGCTTTGTACATGAAATCTACGTTTAGGTTTATGCACAGATAAAGAGTGGGGGAAATTATTGATAGTGGTTTTAACTAGACGAGTGTTTTTCGTGAAAGTCAGGGCAGGGGGGACCATAGATTGGAGCTCAGACGAGCACTTGCCATGGAAATAAAGGTATAGCTAAGACAGGCTTGCAGCATCTCTGCTGTGGGAAAGAGGTTGCAAGGAAGAGAAAAGGGCATCCCCCACTAGGCTATGAAGTCTGTCAAGACAGGATAAGCTGCTTCTAGATGTGTAGTACTCTAGAAACAGAACTCTCTCGTTGATAAATACTGATTTCTTTCTTAAGGAATTTCCTAATCCAATTAGGTAAACTATGTCAAGTGAAATTGATTTTGGTATCATTTATAAAGATGCTGACTACATTTTTCTGCTTATTCGGCTTTTAACGTGAAACTTCGTATGGATAGTATTTTAATTAATACGTTGTGTTTTTTTTATAGACACGTGATTGTAAGTACAAAATATTGAAAAAAATATTCCACTTTAAAAATTTTCTGTAATAGTGGGACAGATTGCTGAAACAATCTTTCACTTGGTGATACAAGCAACAAAATTGAAATTTGTCAGGTTTGCTTCTGCATCCAGTTTGAAAACTGGCAGCCATCTTGAATTTTCTGATGCCTAACATTCTTTTCTTAAAATGTATGTTCTGAACGTCATTTGTACCAATATTGGTGCTTGTATCACTAAGTGAAAGATTCTTATGAAATATTGAGATAACTTGCCCCACTCTAACTGAAATATGAATTGATCATTTTTTATGTGGTTTAGGAACAGTCAAATCTTAAATTCTTTTAAACTGGCAATTCAAAGCATTAAAAATTACTTTTTTCCAAGTGGTACAATAAATCTAGTTGAAGCTATTTAATTTGAGCTACCGTTCTTCCTTAGTTAGCCTAGTTCTTGACATATTTATAAGGACTATAATTTTTGTTGTGGGATGAACTTATATACCTATTTTAAGAATAATGGACTTCCTCGAAGACTATAAATAAAGTTGTATTTAACATGTTATTGGGTGTTGATTCGTGGCACCTATGGCCCCAGAATCATGACGTGTACTTCTGTAACATTCTTTTGTTATAACACATTTTGTTAGCTACACCACTGATCCTGTCTTGATTATTGTCGGCCTACAAGGCTATAGCATTTTTTCTGTTGGCGTTTCAATTGTACTCTGAAATTTCTTACAAACTATGGGGTGTTGCTGTTGTTGCTGTTGTTGCTGTTCCAGGACATTTAAAGGTTTCAAAATTACTTATTTCCCACTGGCACGAGCAAACCGTATAAACATCACGTCATACTTTACCGCCTATAACTCCATATTTCCAGAAATCTAAGTGTCAACATGTCAACAAGTCGACCACTAACAAAATCCGATCGTGACTATATAAAGGTGGTAGAAGTTTATTATACCGCCGCGAAACCAGGTGTCGAATCGGTCAAATTAGTGCCCTTCATTAACCCAAGCATTAACCCAACTCTTGGTGACGTACCAGTTTCGCCATAGTTATGTTTTAACCTTTAATACGTATAATATTTTGCTTGTTCTTTTCTTAGTTAATATATACGTTAAGCTTTGAAAAAAGCCAAATATAAGTTTTTAAGGCCAAACTGCTTCCTGAAGTCCAAATTCGCGAGATTTGGTTAAAAAAAAAATAATACAACTCTGGAAAAAATATGAGAGTGATCTTTCTTTTATATAGCCTCGTTTTCGAATATCATTATAATAAAATATGACGATTACTTAATAATGCGGAAAAGGAACTCGTAGTAATTTTGACGTGCAGCGGTTTTTCACTGAAGAAATAAGTCAGTAAAACGTTACGTAAAAAAGGAAACGTTCTCGATAAACAGTTCACAACAAAGAAGAAAATTGTCTGCCAAGAGGTGCCGGACTGAAGGTGTATATTACGGATTATCTTTTACAATTTGCTTTTATTGTTTGCATTGAACTATGTAGCATAATATTATTCGCTGATTATTTATTAGTACTTATTAATTTATTTAATTTGTGTCAGTTCTATATTTGCAATACAATGGATATTTTTTTCATAGGAATGTTAATAAACTCATATTTGCGTGTTGTTGGTTTTTCTGCCCCCCCCCAAAAAAAAAATAATTTTTGTGCTCTCCAAAAAATGGCTTCATCAAAACATATTTGTTAATCTATGATATAAAAGGCAAAATGTTTGTGTGTTTGTACGTCCGCCAAAAACTCTCGACAGACGTCAGAACCTGACTAAACTGGTATCGTTTTCAAGCTCGATCTTTCGGACGAAAAATATCGAAAAATTGGCCAAAAACATTAATTCCTTCACTCTCAACTGGGCAGTTTTCTACACGGAGGGGTCGGTTTTTGCGTCGCTATTTTCGCAAGTCTTAAGTCGCTTAATTTCAACGTTTGAAACTTCCGGTCGGGCGATGCAGACATCGGCTAAGACGTCATATTCTTTTAAGCGTTCTTCTCCTTTGCGTTACAGGTTCGAGCCTGCTCGCCTACTACCAATTTTTTAACATCTCTGCCTAATATTGTTTTGATCCCTCCCCCGCTACTACTATATTTTTTACATCCTTCCGGGGTCCCTTACTACACTACCTGCACACATCCGGCAGCGGGGGTGCCCGCTATTGTTGTTTTGATTTCCCGCCCCCGGGGGTTCCTTACTACACCATCTAAACACCCGGGAAACGCCACGCACCCCCGCTAGTATAATAGTAAATACGAAATCTGCATTAATCAAAATATCATATTTAAGCGTATTTCACTACCGGACAATGCCGGGCGGCCTGATAGTTAAATATATTATATTTCCACGGGTCCAGCTAGTATTAATTATTTTGTTATTCAGTTTCCAGCTCATAAAAAAGGAAAATTTACTAATAAAAATATAAAAAAAGCATATATTTATTAACTCTTTTTTCACCCACATAAAGCATATTGCTACTTGGACGTAAGTAACTATTAACCACGAATTGTGGGGAGTTGAGTACGGAGATGTCTCTTCACGTTAGATTTAAACTTCTGCAGGTTAGTGCAGTGAGGGAAGCATGAAACGGGGAAAGAATTCCAGGGTTTAGCGGTCCGAAGGAATAAACTATTGGAGTAGAAAGCTTTCTACACTACAGGGATCTCCAAAGAGAAAGGGTGGGATTTTCCTGCTTGTCGCGTTAGTCAGAAGTATGTACGTCGAGAGGGGAGTGCAAAACTTGACTTCATCAGACTACATTCCATTAAAGTGCTTGTAAAACAGGTAAAGAGATTCAACATTGCGGTGATGAGACGGCGGTTGGAATTTGGTCGATAGTGCGAGACCTATTAGGTTGAAGATTCGTAGTTAGACCTTGCCTAAGAGCAAGAGATTCGTGTTAAATGCACGAGCCCAGATGTGATAACAATACTCAATATATAGTCGAATGGTGACTTTGTAGGGATGCAGGATACTCTCAGGTGTGAGCAGTTTTCTAATACTGTAGAGAGAGCCTACCTTTCTTGTTCCAATTCATGTTGCCTCTGAATGTTAGCCGAAGGAGTTTGAAAGATGAACTCTCAGGTAGAGTGTTATTTCTCATGGAAATCGGTTGTTAAGATGGCGTTTTGTTGTTTTGTATGAAAAAAAAAGCTTAATCTTAGTAGCATTTTTTTTTTTATTATTCAATTTTCACCCCAAACAAGGCACAGTGCCACTTTGAAGCAGGGGGCTACTATTAGGGAATTAATTAGCGGGATCATTATGAAGGGAGAAGAGTAGAAAGATGTTTGTTAACATTACACTTGAACTTCTGCATATCATTGCAGTTGGGAAAGCAGAATCCCGGAAGGGAGTTCCAAAGACCCGCAGTTCTGGGGAAGAAACTATTGGAGTAAAAGGCTTTCTTGCACCTAGGGATCTCTACTCTAAAGGGATGAGACTTAGTAGCTTGTCGGGTTTGTCGGGGGTAGTTACGTCGGGGAGGTACAAGTGTTTGCAGTTCGTCAGAGCATTCACCATTAAAGTATTTGTAGAACAGGCATTAATTATTACCATTCCACTACAGACTGGAGATCGTTTATAAGGTTTCTGCCATTGCCTTGGATATGTGTACTATCGTTTTCTCCTACATGTCTATCATAAAGTGTGTTGCCATCATCTCGGAGGGAGGTCGTTTATGAGCATCAGAAATAATAATTGCCTACAAATCGACCCCTGAGGCACACCGGAATTAATATTATATTGTTTCGATTTACGACCATCGAAAGCAACCCAGATTATTTTCTTTTCTAAGAAGCCTCTGATTCTATTAAATATTCGTCCAGAAAGACCATATAATTTAATTTATTTCATTGCAAAAAAAAAAAAAAAAAGATTTGTTCATCTAAATAATTAATTGTGTCTGCTAGCAAGAAGATCCGACATTGCCAGGGGATGAATGAAGATCAACGAATGTTTCACAATCCAATATTTTATTGTCATCGAAATCGGTAAAATTAATCATTTTTTCAATCCTCTCCGCGGTTGTAGTCAACATTGCACTGTAGAGAACCTACTGTAGATGTTATTTTAAAAATTTGAATTACAGTTTAAAATGCAAATTGATATTGTCATTGTAATTGAATCGAACGGTAATAAAACTTCTAAACTATTTTGTGATATTAGGCTGTGTAAGGCGTTAACTTTAGTCAAACTCGCGTTCCTTCTTTCATTATTTCGAAGATTTTCTGTTGCAAAACCTATCTAAAAACGCTGTTAGGCACAGAAAGTATATTTCTGTGAAATTTCCAATAAATTGGCCTAGCTGTTTAGGAGTCTATAGTGAACAAAATACACAGTCACACCTACACACAAAGTTCCTGTTATAGTATATACTAGCAGTTCAGCCCAGCTTTACTCGAGCCCTATGTACTGTTCATAACTTGCTCTACGTGTGAATAAACTTTATGTAAGATTTCAAATGTTTAGACCAAAATTTGTCTGCGTAATTTTTGTAGAGACCACAGAGGTATTTTTTTTTAACTTTGACCCAATTTTTACCTCTTTACATTTATTTTTTTGGTCTCAAATTGAAATACAAAGTGTTATCCGTGTCCAGGTTACCTACGCCTAAAATTTCAAGTTTTTAGACCAAAAATTGGCGAAGAAATTTGGTAGAATCTGCCAAGGTCAACTCCTTAAACTTTGACATTTGGCAGCCATATTTTCGCCCCAAAACTGATTAAAATACTTGCCGAATGTTTGATTACGCCTTATGTATAAATTTCAAATGTTTCGACCCAAAATTGGTTGAGTAGTTTGCTAGACACAGCAAAGGTCAAATCTTTTGAACTTTGACCCCTTAGCAGCTCAAATTTTCGATCCAAACCGATTAAAAAGCTTGCCCTTTCTCTTTCTTTTTGACCCCTAAGCATTTTTTTAACTTTGACCCCTTGACAGCCAAATTTCTGTCCGAAAACCGATTGAAAAGATCTTCCCAAATCTCAATACTCCTTATGTTAGATCTCGAGTCCCTCGACTGAAAATTGACAGAGTTATTTGGTAGGGAAATGTACACGGACACACACCCAGACATTATCACTTTTATAGATATATACATGTATTAGCAGTTAGTCTCGGCTTTGCTCGGGCCCTATGTACTGTTCATAACTTGCCCTATGTGTGAATACGCTTTATGTAAAATTTCAAATGTGTAGACTAAAATTTCGTCGAGATCGTAGAAGTCAATTTTTTTAACTTTGACCCCAACTTTGACCCCTTAATATTTATCATTTTGGTCTCAAATTGAAATAAAAGGTTTTGCCTATGTTCAAGTTACCTATATCTAAAATTTCATATCTTTAGACCCAAAATTGGTGGAGGAATTCGGTAGAATCTGCTAAAGTCAATTCATTAAACTTAGACCTTTTGGCAGCCAAATTTTCGCGCCAAAACTTATTAAAATGCTTGCCACATATATAAATTTCTGTTATGTATAAATTTCAAATGTTGGCTGAGTAGTTTGCAAGACACCGCAAAAGTCAAATCTTTTGAATTTTAACCTCTTGGCAGTTCGAATTGTCAACCTAAATCGATTAAAAAGCATGTGCTATCTCTGGATACGTTTGATGCAAAATTTCAAATGTTCAGACCAAAAAGTGGCTGAGTAATTTGGTAAAGACCATGGAGGTTAAAATTTTTTAACTTTGACTCCAATTTTGACCCCTTAATATTTTGGGGACTCACATCAAATTATAAAGTTTGATCCATGTCCAAATTTACCTACATTTAAAATTTCAAGTGTTTAGACCTAAAATTAATGGGGAAGTTTGATAGTTTTCAAAGGTCAAATCGTTGAACTTTGACCCCCTTGACAGCTAAATTTCTGGCCGAAAACCGATTAAAAAGATTTTCATAAATCTCAATAATCCTTATGTTAAATCTCGAGTCTCTAGAACGGTATTTCTGTGTGTTTGTTTTTTGTTTTTTTTGTTTTGGTTGTGTTTTGTTTGTCCACATATGGTGTCTGCTATGACTATATATTCCGTTTTTCTTGCTGTTGTTGTTGTTGTTGTGTTTTTTTGTTGTTTTTTTTTGGGTTTTTTTACAACTTCGTTGGTATTTGCTATAAGCGTAGTCAATGTTAAGAGTTGGTAGGAGCGTAGGGTTAGACTGCATCCTCTGTCACCTGCGAGTTCCCATTTCTCCGCACCGTCTTTGACGCTGCTGTTGAACTTTGCTTGTCGGGCGGTGTAATCAGATATCTCTGCTTGGAGGTTTGCTTGTTGGAGGCCATAAGACTTTAGGTATCTCTTGCAGGTATACTTTTAGCGTCGGATGGGTTGTTTCGTTGGCCAGAGTCCAGAAGCAAGCTCGCCGTATAGGATGTCCTTTGGGGTGCGATCATCTTCAATCCTGCACACGTGACTGAGCCAGCACAGGCGTATCTCAGTGAGAATGGCAGATATGCTTGGCATGCCAACCTGGAACTGGAGACTTGCGTTTGCGACCCGATCTTGCCAGGTGATGCCTACTAGATGTCTAAGTAACCACATATGGAAGAAATTCAGTTTTAAATGTTAGTGTGTGTAGAAAATCCAGAACTTACTACCGTAACTTCCGCACACACGCCTGGTACACACGCATTTGGTGTTGAGTGTCAGCAAGATGTTGCCATAACACTAAACGGGTCATGGTAGTGGCTACGTTGACTATCCTCATGTTGAGCTCCGTGTCCAAAGACAACTTGCTGGAGATGGTGTAGCCAAGGTAAGTAAACGCGTCTACCACTTCAAGAGTGTGGTGGTAATAACGGTGAGGTTGCCCATGGTTTTGGTTATCTTCAGACTGAAAACGGGAGATGAATCTTTAAAAACCTTCTCCAGAGTGAACAGAGGGAGCTGCATCATTTACGAAGAGCAGCCGTGCACGTTCATCTTCGCTGAGACAGGCGAGTTTAAATAGGTTGCCGTCGATTCTAGCATGGAGAAAGATGCTATCGTTTGACTCGTTGAATGCGTATAGCAAGAGTGAGAAGAAAATAGCAAAGCACGTAAGCGTCAAGAGGCATCCTTGCTTTATGCCGCTGTCGACTAAAAAGTTGTCCGAGGATGATCCATCATACTGGACGGTGCCCATCATAACACCGTAGAATGACATGATCACTTTCAGATTGGGGGCACATCCAACCCTGAGTAGGAGGGAGCGAAGACTCATCCGACTGATCAAGTAAACGCCATGGTCAGATTGATGATGGTGACACAAGGGGCGTATCTATTGGCGGAATTTTTCTTTCAGCTGTCTGGTAGAGAACACCATGTCAATCGTTAACCGTTTCACTCGAAGCTGCACCGTGACGTTGGGTAAATTCGATCAACCAGCAGTTGGAATCGGTTGAGGGCTACTCGTGCAAAGGATTTGCCAACAATGCTATGGTGGGAGATCCCGCGATAGTTGCGACGGTCGCTGCGGTTCTGTAGACCAAAAATTGAGAGAGAAGTTTAAGTAGAGATCGTCCTTCACACAGACAGGGTCACATCTGTCTAGCCGCACTGATGAACTGTAAAACTGTGAAACAGTACTGTATGTGGATGACTGTAATGCTCCTCATCTTGAGTTCAACATATTGAGAAGTGATACACGAATTACCATTAGTGTATAAAGCGAACCTCTTTGTGTAAACAAATCGGGCTTAAATATTTCGGGCGATGTCAAAACATCGTTAATTCACGACTCGCACAGCAGCCGCCGATTAGCGTAATGGTTAAGAGCATTGACTGTCGTACAGGGGGTCGGTTTCAATCCTAGTTTGAGGTAGTTGCCTGTCTAGCCGCACTGATGAGCTGCAAAACAGCGAAACAGTACTGTATGTGGATTACTATATATATATATATATATAGAGAGAGAGAGAGAGAGAGAGAGAGAGAGATAGAGAGAGAGAGAGAGAGAATAGATCATTTACTGAATAATGGAATACAGGCAAAATTTGGGGGATAGAAGAGACTCTTTATGCCAAGGCATTTCGAAGCCTATTGCTTTTCATCAGAAGAGTATAGAAGGTGCTAGGTAGCATGGGGGAGATGCGGCGTCTAGCTTCAACTCTTTAATATAAAATATTAGCACACCCTCTAAACACACAACCATTACATAATTTTAAATAAATTTCCAATCTAGAATAGCCTGCATCTTGGCAATGCCTAATTAACAATATATCTGTCTTAATCATAAGCCCATAAAAAAACTTTGTCTAACAAACCCTACCCCCGTAAACATGTACGCTTAATACCACCTGTTAAATTGCAACCAAATCACGAATAAGCGCACGATGCAACGAGAATATAACCTAAACAATATAAAATCCAGGCCCAATGAAAATATAGCTTAGAAACCACCTCACAGGGCTAAAGGCTTAAAACCTAAATTTAGAACTATCTAACCACCACCCCTAAACCCCACTGGCGAGCCCCCCCCCCCTCATAAGAAATTATTTAAAAATCAGCGTATTAGATTTACACTAAGCCCTCCACCCAGTAGTATTTACATTAAAACTTTTAAATGTACCGAAAATATAACCTAAGAAAAGCTCCCCTGATTCAACCCAACCCACCCCCGTCACACCTACAGATACATCCCCTCCTATCCTACCCCCTCCGACTACCAGCTAAGCGTTCCATCTAGATGCTAATTCCTACTGATAATATAACCTAGATTTGAACACAGTTGAACTAGTCCAGCTATGGGTAATTTCCATCACAGGAGCTTCCGTTGAAAAAATACAGTTTTTTTTGCCAGCCAAATTAGGTTAGAATAGGAATTCACCAGACTAAAACATCTACGGAAGATCACCCCAAAAAGTATTTGGAGAAATATGGAAATTAAAAGGACTGCTATAAACTATACTTCTGGTATCTCTTAGAGATTAAAACTACTACATAAAGTAGTTATGGCGATTCGATGAACCTCGTGTTCATAAACGAGAAATTATGTATTCAACTTTCTAGGCCTAGCCTGTCTATATAAACATAAATTTGATGGCCTTTATAATCGAACTTCAAGAAATTTAAAGTTTTTATGTGAACGCTTGAAACTACCGTTCCTAGTGAAGCAATCCTTTAATTTAAACCCAAGGGCCTTTTGTTCACCGAACTCTTACGCTTTCCCAGCTTATTATGCATCTATTTTTTTAATACGGATATATGTATGTGTATGCGTATATGTGTGTATATATATATACATATATATATATATATTCACTATTTTACTTTATTTTATACGAGTCTATTTACCCCTCACTCCTCAACCCCATTTCCTGCTATTCTAAACCCCCTCACTTGTCTGTATCCCTTTTACGCACCCCTAATAATTAGTATTAACAATATTTACTTTATTATTATTGGTAATGGTGGTGGTGATGTTAGAGGTAGTGGTAGAAGTATTGTAACTACTGCCTTTATTATTATCATTATTACTGCACTGTTTTTAATGCTATTACTATTGTTATTATTATTGTTTTTATCATCATTATTATTATTATAATCATCATCATTATAATTGATATCATTATTATTACCCCAGTCATTGCTACCATAACTGTTACCATTATCTCCATCTTCACTGTATTAACAGTAATTTTGTATTTAATTTTATCACATTATAATTAATGTTTAATTTTAATGTTTACTTTTAATTTTGCCTTTGTTTTTATTTTATTTATTTTATTTTATTTTTTTAATATTCAATTTTAGATGTAATTTATTTTCAGCTTTATTATTACTACTATTATTATAATAGCCATTACTATTATCTTCCGTACTATTATAATTACCCTACTATTATTTGGTATATTTTTACCACTCTCATAAGTAGCTATGGTTTCCTTACTCCCCCACTTTAACATCAATATGTATACTTAACCTTTTATATCAAGTTATACGCACTCATAGTCATGGCCACCCTAATCTCCGACCGCCCTCTTATGATCATACTCCCTATATCATAAAAGTAGGAACTTATAAATATATTGCCGCATATTACCTTTCAGTTTTACAACCTTACATAACCCCCCCCCCCAAATTAATCAAAATTACCCACTCCATAGAAAATAGACACCCCACAAACCGTTAAAATAAATTACCGCACAGCAACTCCCTATTTAACCATAATGCATATACCCTTTAATCTCAACACTATGTTAAAGACCATATATATTTTTATATATCATACTATATATAATAAGCTTCTCCATATTTGTTTAGAATTCAATAAAACTTCCCCCAACATTCTATAATTCCTCTTAATCTTTTTCATCCCTAATAAACCTTACGCTAGATGCTGCATCTCCCCCATGCTACCTAGCACCTTCTCTACTCTTCTGATGAGAAGCAATAGGCTTCGAAATTCCCTGGCATAAAGAGTCCGCTTTATCCCCCAAATTCTGCCTGTATTCCATTATTGTTGTCCTAATGTATAAGCTCCAATAATTATTGTTGAGCTCGGCATTATCCGGATAAGTCTCCTTTTGTGGAATTAATCTTTCTCTTTTCCGTTTACATTAAGCTATATATATATATATATATATATATATATATATATATATATATATATATATATATATATATATATAATTATTTACTATAATAATTATTAAATACATACAGACACAACTGTTTGATCCTTTCGGTAATCATCTGTGCCTAAAACTAAACGTAGATTCCATGAACAAAGTTTCTTTCTTAGAACTGCACGCTTGTGGAACTCTGTCCCGTTTTCCTGCTTTCCAGCTGACTACAATACGGTTGTCTTCAAGTCTAATGTAAACAAGTTCTTGATAAGCCGTTCCGCTTAACTTAACGAATTTACTGAATTTCCATTACTGGCAATTACTATATTGTCCAATTGACTACTGTACACATTTAACCCTTATCCTCGAGTGGCCCCTGAGCTTTGATCAGTGGTGTTGCCTATGTAAAAAAAATCTGAGCATAAGAGCCGAATTGACAAACTTTTTATTTCAACTGAAAATGCTCAACGATTCTTAAAGGGGCTTACATAATTATTTACTATAATAATTATTAAATACCTACAGACACTAGTGTTTCATCCTTTCTGGAATCATCAGTGCAGGGTGATACGATTAACACTAGTCGATAGATTCGAACCCCGGCCTTAAAATACGCTAAAATCTGATATTTTAATTTCGTATTTTTTCATCATAAAACCACATACTATTAAGAAGAGCAAGCAAATATATGAAAAGTGAGAAATAAAAGTTATATATAAATTTATTATATCATCAGAACAATAAAGAAAAAGTAAAAGAGAAAAATAAGAAATTAAGAAACCTTTACAGGACTTGGCATTTCGAAGCAAAATGCTTCTCATCAGAAGAGAAGGACCACAATCATACAAAATGCAAAATGTATTGTTATATTGCATCGAATATATAATAACTCCCCCCTGCGTGTATCAGTTGGAAAATACGCTTAAATATGATATTTTAATTTATGCAGATTTCGTATTTATTATTAAAGAGATAATACGCTATTGATTATTATTATTATTATTATTATTATTATTATTATTATTATTATTATTATTATTATTATTATTATACTGAACCCAATAAATAGTAGTGAGTTCAAAAGTAAGAGAAAATGACTTGGATATCAGCAGTTAGAATCGAAACCAAAACATTTAGCGCTTCAGCCTTAATCATTACCGTTTGAGTTATTCTTTGATGGATAAGAAAACGTTAAACTGTAACTGACATTAACGTATGAATGTATATTTGCTCATGCGTACAGGTTTCAACTTTTGCATGCCAAGTGCCAATTCTTTTCATTTTAACCCCGTAGCAGCTATTTTCACCGGCTAAAACCAAATTTGCTCAACAGATCTAAATCTCCTATATATCAAGTTTCAAGTCTGTAGATTAAAACTTGAGAGGGGAGTTTAGTAGAGACCGCTCCTCAAAAAGGCAAACAACGTCACTATTTGTATATGCAGATTGATATACGTATATATATATATGTATGTATATATATATTGTTAATATATATATATATATATATATATATATATATATATATAGTGTAAAGAAGCTTTGAATAAAATAATGTAAAAATAAAAATGAAGATTGCAGTTTAAATTCCCGAAAAAAAAAAAAACTAACCTTAACCTATAGATTTAGCACCTACATCATCTAACTTCTAAAAAGTTTATAATTATAAAATATATGATGAGAGGAAAAAAACTTAACTAAAATTGTTAAACAGAAATAGACTTAGCACTTGCATAAGCCGATTTCGCAAAAGGTTTAAATTATAAAAAAAAAGGATTTAACTATATAAAGATGAAAAGAGAAACCCTTAAGTACAATTTAGTAAATAGAAAACGGGGATCTTCAGCCGCTTACCATGTAGGTGTTCCGGAGATTTAAAGAGAGGACAGCTGTTAAATACGTGGCTCTCCACTTTTCCAATAAGAAAATATAAAATAATACAGTTATTATTTATACTAATATATAAAAAATAAATAAATAAATAAAAAAGATAAACTATTACTAAGTAAGTTTGAGATTAGATGATCTATTCAGCGACATGTTAAGTAGCATATAAATGTTATGAGAATAAAAATGCATAAAAGCTTAAGTACCTTTGGTACCAGAAAGGCTATATATATATATATATATATATATATATATATATATATATATATATGTATATATATATATGTGTGTGTGCGTGTGTGTGTATATATATATATAACTACTTCATTTACTCACATAAAATTAATATACGAAAGTACAAATTTATGCGTAAACTTAAGTATTTACTTTTAGCTTTCTAGTATCCACCGCGCTCTTCCTAATCAGCCAATGAGCAGGGACTTACAGGACAAAGGCCCATTTGAACTCCGGTTGACTCGTTCCTTTGTGTGTGCTATTTAGCGTAGATATCTAGTGTCTTGACCTATTGTAAATCTAAGTTAAGTTTTTTTTTATGTTAGTTTATATATATAAATGCCAGGTCATGTCATATGCTACTGGTACCATGTAACTCAGTACTACCTGCCTCATGGTCGAGTCACCGGCGACTAAACTGGTTCCCCCATCCAACTTCTTTGGTGAGGAGGGTGGCTCGTCTCCCTGAAGGATTGAAATCAAACCCTTCCAAAGGGGCGAATGAAACCTTTTTTGGTGTCAACGGTCAACTAGAGCCATGTGTGTTTGTGTTTATGTATGTGTGTTAGGGTGGAGAGAGCTCCTGTAAGCCTTGGTGAAGGCACCTTTTCTAAGAGAAGCGAATCTCTGATTTAAAAAAACATAAAGCTGGAGAGCAGTACCCGCATTAAGCTGGTCTGCAGTTTAACTTGTTGCTGGCTATTTTGCTCCTGCTTGTTTCTGGATCTCAACATTTTCAACCGAGAGAGAGACTTAGCTGTCGTACAAATCTAAGACTCTGTAACATCATCTGTGTATAGATACTCCCTCATGCATTTGTCTATTAAAATGGTCCTGTGGCGACGGAATTCATTTTTGGGCTCATGGACTTTAAGTGTCTGAGAGAGTGGCACTCGTCTGACAAGACGTTGTAATCATATATATATATATATGTGTGTGTGTGTGTGCGTGTGTGTGTTTGTGTGTGTGATAGTTTATGTATATGCCTGTTTATTTATTTATTATTTGTTTAATTTCTATTGCTTTTGTTAGTTTTAAAGTTATTTCATATCTCTATCCTAGAGTAAATTTTATCTTGTGAACACAGTTGTTCGCTATTTCTCTCCTACAGTTTAATAGATGTTGGGGTTCTTTAAAATATAGGATAGCAAATTTTTCATGAAGGCATAATCTACATGGATCGTCTAGGTCTCTACATGTGTTTGCTTGTCTTACTTTTTTGTATTCGACTACCGGCGAACGTCCGCTTTCCTTGAGTTCCCAGTATTTGCTTGCTAGCGTTGTTTTCATACGGTATTTTTTATTATTTAATGGCCACAAAAGTACATTCAATAATACAAAAACACCGTATGAAATCAACGTTAGCAAACAAGTACTGGGAACTCAAGGAAAGCGGACGTTCGCCGGTAGTCGAATAGAAAATAGTAAGACAAGCAACCATGTAGATTATGCCTACATGAAAAATTCGCTATCCTATATTTTAAAGAACCCCAACATCTATTAAACTGTAGGAGAGAAATAGCGAACAACTGTGTTCATAGGATAAAATTTACTATAGGATATAGATACAAAATAATTTTAAAACTAACAAAATCAATAGAAAATAAACAAATAGAAAATAAATAAATAAACATGCTCTAATGAAGCCCCGTTTCTTAGTGTTTTGTCTGAATGAAATGAAACTTTGGTCATAACTAGTTTATTATATTCAAAACATCACATCAAAACACTAGGGTCTTTAACCTTTTTTCTCCGTTGACTGTAAAATGCTCAGAAAAACATTTGAATGCCTTCTGTTTTTTGGGGGTCACCCTGTATATATATATATATATATATATATATATATATATATATATATATATATATATATATATAAACTAACATATAAAAACCTTAACCTAGATTTAAAACAAGCCAAGATACTAGATATCTACGCTAAATAGCACACACAAAGGAACGGGTCAACTGAAGTTCAAATGGGAAATTGTCCTGTAAGTGTCTGCTCATTAGCTGATTAGGAAGGGCGCGGTGGATACTAGAAAGCTGATTGGCTAACTAAAAACTAAATAGAAGATGCGTATATAAAAACGCGAGACAACCACAAAATTCTCGCATAACCCTGAAGAATCCTAGAGTGGATGAAACGCGGAATATTCAGTCTAGCTGAATCGCCATATATATTTTATAACTTACTATATATATATATATATATATATATATATATATATATATATATATATATATATATATATATGTATATATATATGTGTGTGTATATATATATGATTAAGAATGCACAGAAGACGAAACTTTTGATTATGTTAAAGAATATTATAGACGCTGCAGTTTAATAAACCTTATTTCCTCACCATTCCTAGGTAAACAGAACGATAGAATCATGAGCTTAGCAACGATTGAGATTAAGCTACAAGAGCAAAATGAAAACGAGAAATAAAATGGCTATAATATTCATGATCGGTGGTGATTCCGTTTGTTGATGGAACCTCTTCTAACGCCCCACTTTTGGATTGGGTAAGAGTGGTGAAAGATGAATTATGGAGTTTGTCGCATTCCAGAACACTACGCCGCTTTTCCCCGATTACCAAGTCTCACCCAACTGACCATGTCAATGCAGAAAGAGCGGGAAAAGGTTGCGGCGAATACAAGGGCTAGATAGGGGATAGAAAACTTCATTTTAAAAAAAGAGGCACTTGCCTGTGTTTGCAACATTATTTCTTACCCGGCCATTAACTATCAAGGAAAACGGTTGGAAATCTCATAGGACACGGAAATTCGATTCTAATGACCAAGAAAAAGGAGCTACAATTTGTTTGGGAAACTGGCAGATGTATAAATCCCTTTGCCGCAGATACTCGTGCTTAGCTAGAATTTTGGAAGTTTGACTCCTAGGCAAAACATTGTGGATAAGAACCTTCAACCCCTAGAAGAGTGTCACTTCGAACTGAATTTTATTTTATCTATTATGTGGACTCTTCGCAAGGACCCGTGGCGTAACGGATAAAGTATTAGGTTAAAATCGGTTGTGACTGACACTCTTCTGGGGGTTGAAGTTTCCATCTTCAGTGTAAGCGATGCTAAGAATACAATTGTGAATTACTTAAGACGTCTCTCCAGTCATGGCTGACGGTATGAGAACATGCTATCCCCCCCGGTGAATAAAATAAACTATTCTGTTCAGTATTTCGTGCAGATTTCCGAATTGCACAGAATGATTCCCGAGTTGGACAAGATACACGTAAAGAAGGTCATAGGTTACATCGACCAAAACGTTGTAAGAATAACAGTCAAGATGAAAACAGTATTCCGAATAATCTAATACAAATTATCAACCTTCATCTCAAAAATTAAGAAGCAAGACACTCGTTTAATATAGGGGTAAAATATTAATTCTAAACATTAATTAAAATGTCGGTAGAAAGAGAGAGAGAGAGGGAGAGAGAGAGAAACAGATCATTGCTGCTCTTCGAAGTGTTGTCATAGATTGATATGCCATCTCCATGAATGTTAACGAATTAATTTAGAATGTGATTTAGATCATTGATTAAGATCAGCAAGGCATCTTGACCAAAATTTGATCACTGATACACACCGGCATTGGTACTATATGATTCAGACCTCTGGCCATCAACGAATAATTTTATAAATCTATCAAAGAGGAAGAATTTAGTGGTTAAAAGAATATTTCCAGATAATTTATAGCTAGCCTATAGATCAAAACTTCTGTTGCTATGTCTTCGCTGCGACAATGACAGCGCGTTAACAACAAGAGACTATTATAACGCGTAAATAAGCGACTCATCTGTTCTCTATCAATGTAAAAATGATTACGGACAATCTGTTGGGCGTCGAAAGGATTACCCAGCTAACGCTACAAACGATTATTTTTTACTTTAATTTACGTTAAAGAAGGCATATTGCTACTGAGACGTAAATGTGATAAGGGTCCAGATTTATTAGGATATCCCAAGTGGAGAGTCATGCAACGAGATAATTGTTCACATTACATTTCAATTTTTGCATTCCAGTCGGTGGAAACAGATAGTAACGCGGGAATTCTAAAGAGAAATCGTCTGAGGAAAGAAGCTACAGTGAAAGGGTGGAATTTTGCTGCTTGTCTGGCTTGCAAGAATATTTATGGTGACGGGATACAAATACAGTCTAAAACATGCACATAAATTGAAGATTACGGTTACAGGATAAATTCTGAAGTTTGAAAAACAGTGCAGGACCTATTAGGTTTAGGGACTGTTTTTTTTGGGGGGGGGGTATCTTGGCGCGCATGCAAATGCCGAGCCGTGTGTTAAGTGAGGTCACGGTAGTGGAAAAGAAAAAGATTATAAAAAGAACATATTCACAGATCGACGACAGGCACTCAAGAGGGCAGAGGGAAAAGAGAAGGGCCACGGTCATGTTTTCGGAAAAGTATTCGGGAAAGTACCTGAAAATAAATTCCGTTTCAACAGAAAAAGTTTGGCGTTATTACTTGTTTTCTGTTCCTTGCGACATACTCTGATACAAATGCGTTGGGTCCCGATTGTCAACATGTAAACGCGTACTACGTTATAATAGTAGTGATTGATGCATCAGTTCAGATGTGTGAAAATACTCCATTCAACGATGAAATATTTGATCGAGCGTCCTTTTTTTTGCATTCCTTGTAGTTAACGTTTTTACTTGGTTATGGTTGATACATTATAGTTGGCATTAGATAACATACGCACCGACTCCCTGTTTGACGCAATAATATTACATATAACAAGAAAATAGATGTGTCCTTTAGTTGAAATAACTCTCGATTAATTTAATTATTTTATCGGATTTCGTCATTTTAAACTTTTAGGTGTCTTATTATTCCTTGCTTCATTTGTTCCAGCTTTTTGAATTGTTCATCTAGTGGTCTGTATCGATTTTCCTTGTTCAGATACCTTACTATAATGCATGTTTCTATTCCAGTAGTTTCTTTCTAATATATATATATATATATATATATATATATATATATATATATATATATATATATATATATATATATATATATGAGAAAATACATTACTTTATAAATATTAATTCTTTAATATTTATAATGTACTTTAGTTTTACCATCTTGGATCATTTTGGTAAATTTAACTGTAATTTTTATTTTTATTTTATATATATATATATATATATATATATATATATATATATATATATATTGGCAGCAAGTCATTATGCAAGCACGTCTGATTGAACACGTCAGTTATTCATTTTTTTATTTTTCTGAATATCTTTTCCATTTGCTGAGCGGTCTTTTAAATTTCAGCTGACATGTTAGATAAAATGGCGCTAAAAAGATGTTGTTCGACCATTTTCTTCTCAAGCGTTTCCTATCGGTGCTAATGATAATCGCACGCACCGATAGAAAGCGCTTAGGAAGTATATGGCCGAACAATAACTTTTGGGCGCCATTTTATATAACATGCCGACTGAAATTAAAAAGAACACTCGGCAAATGGAAAAAATACCCAGAAAGATCGAAAAACAAGAATAACTCTGTCGTGTTCAATCAAATGTGCTTGCACACACACACACACACACACACACACACATATATATATATATATATATATATATATATATATATATATATATAATTATGTTCTCAAAGTATATACCTTTAACAAAGCAAAACTTATCAAAGTAAGAAAAGCTCAATACTATTAAGAAGAACAAAGAAATATAGTAAATGAAAAGTGAAAAATAAAAGTTATATATATATATATAACTTTATCATATCACCAGAACAATAAAGAAAAAGTAAAAGGGAAAACATAAGAAATTAAGAAACCTCTACAGGACATGGCATTTCGAAGCTAAACGCTTCTCGTCAGAAGAGAAAGGCTTGAATCATACAAAATGCAAATATAGGTAAACACTGGTTTAATAATATTTAGATATAAAATGAGAATGAAGGAACGGTATAATATGGTAAAAAATAATTAAAGGTAAGTGCAATGTATAAGAGTAAATTGGAAGGGTAGTATATATGCAAGTGATAGTAAAAAGGAAATATGGGTCACAATGAAATAATAGGGATCATTAAAGAAGAGCAAATAATATAAAAGAAAGTAAAAATCGGAAAGATAAATGTAAAAGTGGAAAAAGTAGGATATGAGATCGAGAAATCAAATAGGGGAATACGAAAATGCATATATGAATAAAACAATCTCAAAGTAAATAAAATAGGATCCAAAAAATGTTTTGAAGTCCGAATTTAATAACTTTTAAATGGTAAAAAGCCTTATCTTTCATTTAATATAATATAATATATTATATTATATTATATTATATATTATTAATATATTATAATATAATATATTATATTATATTATATTATATATAATAGTATATTATATTATAATATAATATATTATATTATAATATTATATATATTATAATTATAATATTATATTATAATATTATATTATATTATAATATAATATATTATATTATATTATATATTATATTATATTATAATATATTATATTATATTATATTAACTCAAATCGTCGTGCTGGAGCGTTGAAATTGTCAATCCATTTTTCGTTTGAAAAGTTTTGCGCATGCATAAGTAAATAAAAACAAAGCCACGAAAGCTTTATAATCGACAACTGTAAATCCTTTTTGCTTTTTTTACATCGACATTTTGCGAATTTTATTTTTATTTTTAATTGCAAGTTGGAATCGTTTCCAAGCAAAAATAAAACAAATGTGTTTACGATTTAAAGTCTTATATATATTCTATAATTGACAGCTTAAATACGTTCAAATTACCCAGATCAGCTTGCCCAGTTGTTGAAACCGTGTTAATAAATAGAAGCTACTAAACTATCAACTCATAATGGCATCTAACTTTTTATAAATATTTGTTAATGGATTTGAATTACAATTTTTAAAAAATCGAGCAAGATTGAAGATTGAGTGATAAAATACTCTCGGTCTCTCAAAGTTTTAGTTTTTCCGGTTGGGATGTTGATTCGTTGCCCGTAGACATTTGAATGTTTGTTTATTGTTTCACTGGTCTATTTATAAGCACTATCTTCCGCAGACGATTTCGCCTGTCAATTCCCATCTTGTTACGTCATAGTTCAGCTCAGCCTACAATTGAATTGAATTAGCTATAGGCGGAGTTAAACTATGACGTATCACATAAAACGAACCAAATTCCCCTAATGACCGTTATGTCACTATGCAAACAATATGTAAACAATAGTATTTCAGAAGATAATACTTTTAAATAAGGACTTCTTTTTTTTAAAAAATAAGCAATATAAGCATTACATTTTTAAATGATAAACACTTTTTATTTATTTTAAACAATATATACGGAACCTTTTTTTTTAATTTTTAACAATATAAATAGAACTTTTTCATAATTTTGAATAATATAAACTTTTTAATTTTAAACAATATAAACGGATTTTTTAAAACAAACATTTGTCACGAATGCCTTTGATTATACGGAGAAAGACTTACCCCTAAAACCGTCTTTAGCGTCCCAAATTTTTTTAACGATTATTTCGATTGGATTTTTATTGCAAGTGGGAATCGTTTAAAAAAAAATATGTTTTGAATGTTTTTACATTCAAAACATATATCCAGCTAGGTAGAAGGGTAACCGATTTTTCCTTTGGTTACATTTATTTTTTAATACTTATTCGAATTGTTATGGATTGTAAAATATACACAAAGATTTTATACTTTAAATTATTATTATTTATTCGTGGTGTTTGGTTTGGTTTGGTTTGGTTTGGTTTGGTTGTTTTGTAGCAGAAAATTACTTGACTAATTTACATATATTTTTAAAATCTTTGGTATTTGTATGACATAACCCAGCGTTGTTTAGATCCTAATAAGAAATCAAAATCTATATTTTTGTGTATTAAGTTTCAACAGGTTTTTAAGATTGTATAAAAGAACTGTTTAAAAAAAATGATAGAGATTTAACATTACAGAGTAGGGTATAACTATCCGATAAAAATTAAACGTAAAATGAGCTAGGTATCCGTAAACGAGACATGTAATCCTTAGCATTTTTTCAAGTTTGGTTGAAATGGACAAATAGAGTGCACGTTGGTATAAGTTATAAACATTTGTAACATACGTAGAAACACTTAAAAACGTGCATGTGAGGGTTAACGCACACACACACACACACACACACACACCCTCTTTGTATTTTTTTCTTTACGCCTTTTTTCAATATTTTCAACGGATTACACCCCTTTTATGTAAATTATTTTTCATTTAATGTAAGGCAATTATGATAAAGCCTTTATTATTCAATGTATTCCGTATTGTTTTTACAAGTCGCCATGTTTGTTTTCGCGCGCGTGCATTCAATTTTTGCGCATTGTACAATAATTCTGTCTACTCACTTGTATTTTTATACATTAATTCTGTATAATCGCTATTCCACAACTAGCTATAACATATACTGACCCAACGATTCAAGAGTAGTCTAGTATATACATATATATATAGTTTTTGAAGTTTTTAACTGATAAAACTATATATAAAAAACTTATTTAATTTTTATATTTTTTATCATCTGTTGGAAAACTATTTGATCACCTTCAATTACTGCATCAACCTGTTTTCTCGAATTCACACTAGTCCTAATGTTGTTTCATGGATCCTCAGTTGTCTACCATGAAACACTGTTTCAATGATTTAAATCATTGCTCCTCAGCAGTGTTGCCCAAACACCACCTCCCTTAATCACAAGAACAAAAAAATTTGGTTCCAGATATTGGATATAATTTCCTGCTCTAGATTAATTTGACTAACCTATCCATGCTATCAAAAAACGTATTTCTTTACCTGTGAGATTCGTTTCTATCTCCAAAATTATTTATTTATTTATTACATGTGAGATTCGTCCATATCTTCATATATATATATATATATATATATATATATATATATATATATATATATATATATATATAATAGGACTATCCACTTATCTTGTGATTCCTTTTTTAAAATTAAATATGTTTTTAACTCTTTTTCAAGATGTCTTTTAACATGTTTTATTAATCATTTGTTCATTCATATATATATATATATATATATATATATATATATATATATATATATATATATATATATGGTCTTGGGTGTTTTTAACCTTAAAACTATACAAAAAATAGAGAGATATTTTATCTTTCGTTAGAAAACTATTTAGTCAGTAAGTCATTCAATCACCTGCAATCACTGCATCAACTTGCTCTCTCGAATTCACTATAGTACCAGTAATAATTTATTTTTTAAGGGATCATCAGTTGTTTACCATGAAACACTGTTTCGGGGATTTAAAAACAAAACAGCATATTACATCATGGCTCCCCAGCAGTGTTGATCAAACACCTCCTCCCTTAATATATATATATATAGTCATCCATATACAGTACTGTTTCGCTGTATCACAGCTCATCAGTGCGGCTATACAGGCAACTACCTCAAGCCAGGATCGAAACCCGACTGCCCGTAAGACATATATATGTGTGAATGAAAGTGGGTATGATATTATGACGTTATGGAAAAAGGACAGTAAATTCTGTAGCCTTTTAGGAAATGTTCAATGTTTCGTCCACATTTTCGGGGTCTTCCTCGGGAAATGATAGAGATGATTGAGGAAATAAGATATACCATGATCAGCAGAAAGACCTTCGTCATTTCGGAGCATCTATGCGTTTATCGTTCAGGGAACCTTTACTTCCTGTTCTAGCTGACATATGAGTGATACATTTTTTATATGTTTATATATTTTTTATATGTTTTATATATATATATATATATATATATATATATATATATATATACTAGCGACGGGTCGGCTTTGCAAAATACGCTTGAATATATTTTAATTTATCCAGATTCCGTATGTACTATTATAGAGTTGTGATTTCAAAAGTAAAAATAAAGTATTTGAGTGTCATCAGAAAAAGGTGTCCACATGGATTTAGAACAGTAATGGCGTAGAGCATTTTAAAGATAGGATTTGATGAATAATGATAACGAAATGAATCATACAGGTTAATTATCAGATGATATATTTAAGATAATTTTATCTTTGGTGTTATTCTCGCAACGTTTAGACCGATGTAACTGACTTTCTTAGTTGACTTTAAATTTGAAGAGTTCTTTCATGGACAAAATTTTCACGGAATCTCAACTTCTGCCTTTTTTTTTTTTTTTTTCTCACGTTCACCTCTATCAAGGCATATCGACACTTGAACATAAGAGGCTATTATTTGAGATCAGGCCCAGGAAAGATTAACTAGATGTTGATTCACGTTACATTTAAACTTCTGCATATCAGTACAGCAAGGGAAGCAGGTAACATAAAGGGAATCCCAAAGACTGGCTGTTCGAGGGAAGAAACTATTAGAATAGAAAGCTTTATGGCATTTAGGGACCTCAACAGGGAAGGGGTGAGGTTTTAT
Organism: Euprymna scolopes; assembly: GCF_053919585.1. Taxonomy (NCBI): domain Eukaryota; kingdom Metazoa; phylum Mollusca; class Cephalopoda; order Sepiida; family Sepiolidae; genus Euprymna; species Euprymna scolopes. The sequence goes on from NC_136487.1 coordinate 69,731,318, forward strand.
CGTTAAGCGGGTTTGTCGTGGATGTGAACGTCGAAGAGGCACAAGTGCAGCGAGTTCATCAGAGCACATTTCATTTAAACATTTGTAAAATAGACACAGAGATGCAACAATGCGGCGATGGTACAGGGATTAGGGGCTTAGTTGACAAAGTAGGACCTATTAGATTGAAAACTCTTTTGGGGACCCTATTCAAGATGAAGAGGCTAGATGCACCAGCCCAGATATGCCCACAATACTCCATGCATGTGCGAACGGTGGCCTTATAGATGTACAGGATGTTTTCACAGGTGTGAGTAGTCTTCTAGCACGATAGAGGGAACCCACCTTCTTTACAATAGTTTTTGCAGTGTCCTCAATGTATTTGTTATAGTTCATATTTCTCACAAATGTTGGGCGAGGAGTTTGAAGAGAGAATTCTCAGGTAGGGTATTATTTGTCATGGATATCGCTGATTGGAGAGGCGTCTCGTAATTGTTAAAGGAGAGCAACTTAGTCTTACTAGCATTAAATATTACCACCTATTTGTGGCCCCATTCCATTACGGTCTGGGGTCATTTTCTAACGATTGTGCCATTGTCTTCGATTAAGGTACATCCGTTCTTCCCTTATGTATATTATAGCGCGTTGTATCATCAACAACTGTACCCATCTCGGACACAATATTATCAGGGTGTGTCCACCTTACTGATAAGAACGAACTATTCGCATTACTATAAAGAACGAGGAAAATACCTCTCAGATTAATGTAAAACTTATGCACATGTGACGCACGCTTGGAAGTCAGACTGGCATGTAACAAATTTCTTAAATATGTTTCATTTCTACTAAATGCTGATTTGTGTCTTTCTTCCGGACCTTTGCTACTTCACAACAACTTGTGATTTCTCCAAATTTAATGTATTCTAGTTAGCTGAAATGTTTAAGTATTTGGGAGTAAGACGTATATATATATATATATATATATATATATATATATATATATATATATATATATATACTAGCAAAAGTACCCGTCGTTGACTGGGTTCAAAAACAGTCTATGGACTCTGATTTATGAAAGTATGATAGGTTATGAAAAGGAAGGGTTGTAAAGAGAAAGCTTCGAATTTGGGGTATCAAAACAAAAGCAAAATATGATGAAAGTAAAAATAAAATAGATAAACCCCATAATTTATTATACCATACCTGTTCACACTGAAACACTTATCACAATATTCTGTGGATCTATATTAAAAGACCTTGTTAAACTTTGTGACATACTTCTATTCTATGGAGGTCAGGCACGAACGAACAACCTCATAATTTTATTATACCATATTTCTTCAAACTGAAACATAATTATCAAAGTATACTTACGCAGATAGATATGAAAAGTCTTTATTAAAGTTTGTGCCTATTTCCATTCTATGGAGGCCAGGTGTGAACGCAGACTCCACACTTTTATTATACAATCCCTATTTAAGATAAAACATACTTATCAAAGTATTCTTATATACATCTATATCAAAAACACTTGTAAACTTTTTTTTTTAATCTTTAAATTTTTTTTTTTGCATACTTTGTGGACCAGGCGCGTACGCAGACCACACAATTTTACTGTATCATCATTATGCCAGTCTAAACATACCCATTCCTGTGTCTCGATACATATTCTATCATTATATGTGATCAGTTTTCTATAATAGTCAATCATATAGGAGCCTATTCCTGACCAGACACACACACAGACGTTCAGCTTTATATTATATATATATATGTATATATATATATATATATATATATATATATATATATATATATATATACATATATATATATATATATCTTAAAGTTCGGTACTTGTGCAGTTTACAAACAGTGCTGAAATGATAATGTTACTTTTAGAAACGCATTCTTAACATGGGGAACGGGTTTTGTTAATTATTCCATACAATTACCTAACAAATGCCGTAAATTGAAAAATCAATCATGGTCTATGAACTGCAGAATTATAATACACACACACACGCGCGCACACACACACACACACACATATATATATATATATATATATATATATATATATAGAGAGAGAGAGAGAGAGAGAGAGAGAGAGAGAAAGAAAGAGAAAGAAAGACTTTGTCTGTCTGTGCGTTAGTTCGTTTCTAATGGACTCGAAAATAGCTGGGCAGATTTTTATGAAATTCCATTTAATGCGCCTATTAATGTTCTGAAATAAGTTTCGTATCAGAATGTCTTCGATAATATCGATAATCAATAAATCCGATAAAAGAACGAACATGCGATTTTGATTAATAGCTTGCATCGAAACCGAAACCAAAATTATGAAAAAAATTATATATATATATATATATATATAACTTGAGGTCCTTCAGCTATAATCGAAACCGACACCACAACTTATGAAGAATTATTGGTAAAATTATTTATTATAGAAATGGAAGGTCATAACAATTAAACGATAGTCACTCGGAAGTAAAATGATGTAAGCGTGACACACAAAATAACACACGCTATCCTAGTAATATAGAATGCTATATTTTAGTCTGATTTGTACTGTCTGTCTTATGAACTTTTACAGAACTATTCAAAGTTTAATAACACTAGTTGTGCATCCATAGCAAGTTAGCGAGGAACATAGTTTTTGGTTTGGTTTGGTTTTTTATTGCTAAAACCATGGATGGAGAGCAACGTTTAAGGTGGTAGTAATCGCGCTGACTCAATGTTGTGTATTGATCACCTCCTCCTTTTCCTCATTTTTACCGCCTAACAAATCACGTTTAATTTGCTATTTTATGACCCTTAGCCGCTTGTTAATCATCTTCGCCGTAATCTCTAATCTGCGAAACGCAATCCTCCGTCATTTATCCATCTCACTACGGCACCTATATTTCATCCAAAAACATTCCTCGTCTTATTTTCGTACGCAGTGTGCTGTTTCTATTCGTTTCTTGCGAGAGAGAGAGAGAAAGAGAGAGAGAGAGAGAGAGAGAGAGATAAAGGGAAACAAGAGGATATTATCTAGAAGTCGAATATGTCATGGGCGCTCGAACTGAGAGAAATATCGCCAAACATTCATTCATAAATCGTCGCCATTTTGTTTTCAACCATTTTTTTCTTTATTTTTAATTACTTATGTTAGACTGACACAAATATAAAAAATAGAGAATAGATATAAAAAAAAAATCTCAACGTCAGAGACGAAATAATGCGCTGATTGTTTCATAGTTCATTCTGTCGCTTGGAATTGTAAAATGGGTGATTGGTCGGGTATCGGCGATGTGTTGCTCAAATTACTGAACGCATTCTGGCCTCATAATGAATCAGCCATTGACACCAGCCTCTTTGAATTTCGAAAGTTCACAGGAACCGTCGACTTTTATATTCGCTTACCCGGTGAAACTTTCATGGCCATTTGCAACCATTTAAAAAAGAACGGCCACCCACTGTTGATTAACACGTGGACCAAAAAATGGGAAACAGTTGATCCCCTGGATCTTATTTCAAAATTGGATCCGAATATTACTAATAAGACGCCTCTCTAATGTCATGGATTAAATATGACCCGCTGGATTCTATAAATTATTATCTGCTTCTCGGTATTGAATGTAAGAAAGCGAAGGCAATGTGTGATATTCATCTAGACCCTGTTTATCATTAAGTTTACTCAGACATCGACTGTTATTGATATAATTCCATGTATACATGTGGGGAAACGGAATGCAAAGCACGATGCATCCATATTCGCATTTTTTTTTTTGGATTATTGTTCATATCTTGAGTGTTATTTGCACAACGTCTCAGTCGATGTAAACTCCGACCTTCTTCAGGTGTATCTTGTTGAACTTGGGAATCTTTCTGTCAAACTCGACAATCTTTCTTTCCGTCTGACTTGGAAACCTGCACATAATTTCAAACACAACCGTTTATTAACTCGACGGTGGTAGCATGTTCTCGTTCCGTCAGCCATGATCACATATAAGTCCTATGTAATCCTCAATTGTATTATTAGTATCGCCCGCATTGAAGATCGAAACTTCAACCTCCAGATGCGTGTCACTTAAAACTGAATTTTAGCTTGTACTTTATCCGTTACGCCACGGGTCCTCAGAAACACGATAAATCCAATTTCTCAGAATCGAGAATGAAAATTAGAAATAAAGATTATTTCAAATCTAGAATTCGACTATAAAATGATTATTTTAATTAAAGCAATAAATCTTCAACTAACTTCAATAAAATATGCATAATCATAGCCCCAATTGAGTTTGGATAGGCCATGGATAACCCCTGTATAGATTGCTTGTAGTGTTATTGGGAAGCAAGTGTTGCGTAATCGGCAACCGCACCTCATCTGAGTCGGCAGTGTTTAATTCCAGTAGTCTGGCTGGAATGTTGACACAGAGCATACAGAACCTGATATTCCTAAACAGTCACCCATTTAGTATTGACCAGACTCAACATCGCTTAACTTCGGTGAGCTTAAGAGCATAAAGAATGCTTTCAGCAACATATGTATAATAGATTAAGTTACTTATTGCTGTTACAGTGGAACCCCGGGATACGGTAACCCTAGGATACGTTTTTTTCAGGTTACGATGTGGAATACGATGTTTTTTCCGGCCTCTGGTTACTGTATTTGCCCCACCTTGCGGTGTTATTTATAATGTTATTTGATTATATGCATGTGTATTATATACTGTACTGTATTTTGTTGCTAATTTTTTACGTCGTATCCCGGAGTTCTACTGTATGTACATTTTTTTACAATAAAAGTCCTATTAAAGATCAGTATCAACTGTTTACACACAGGGCAGTATACTGATCACAAATTTTACATATCAACCAACTCATATCACAAGGTCGAAAATGTGAAACAAACATAAAATGGAAAAATGCAATGTTTAGACACAGTCACACCTGATATATTACAAAACAACCAAAAGTATGTATTGTTGGAGTTGGCGTTTAAATGGTAAGAGAAAGTATTCACAATGAAAAGTGATTTCGAGATAATATTATCTTGTATTGCCTTGAGAAGACATTTTTTAAGTGATGCGTGAAAAAAAAATAAAACTCAGGAGGCCTCCAGAGCACTACTGCAAGCGCTAATTAAAATTACGGAGGCCTCTAAGACTGCTACTAAAATCAAGTTTCTTACTCTTCCTAGAAAAGAAAATATTTCAAGTGAGGACTAAATAGAAAATTCAAGACGCTGCAGGAGAACTTCTCAGAGCACTAAATATAGTTATAAACTAGCTGGCAGCGCGGCGTTGCCCGGTCGTATAATACGCTTAAACATGATATTTTAATTTATGCTGATTGCGTATGTATTATTATAGAACCAATCCTCTAATGAATATTGCATAATACGAGGAAAAGTTTGCAGCGATTTTGAATAGAACTTCTTCTTTTATTGTTACATGATAAGGGCTGTCCTCTTTTCATGTAAGTATAAAAATAGAGAGATTTAGTTAAAATGAAAATGAAATAGCATAGGCGAAATTCGAACCTCGTAATTTAGGTTTATAAATAGATTACGTGTGAGAATTAGAAAATGGAATGTAAAGCATACGATTGTTTAGAATAGAGATAAAATATTTCAGGAAAAGAATGTGCACTGTCAATTTTGTTATGAAAATTTAATTGAAAGAATGCAGCTATAAGATAATTTAATAAACATGTTTTTAAGATATTGGAAATATAGGTTACTAGGTATAGGTAAAAATTCCTTTTGTAAAAAAAGGAAAAGTTTTGGACGCGCATGTCCAGAACACGTGAAAGAAGGCACATGTTTTAACATGTGTATGACGTCATGGAAAATAGAAAGTTCTAGAAATAGATAGAAAAACTTTAGAGTTAAGCAGACAGAAGCGGGGAAAGTTAGAGAGGGTCTGAGGATTCGGACGTCTAGAAGCGAGACGGTAACTTTGAAACTTAATATGTGAAGCTTTGAATTCTTGATGATGAAAACCACGGCCAGTCGTGAGAAGAAATAAAATCACAATACAAAGACGACGTTTATAAAAACACATGAGTGTTTTTGTAAACGTCGTCTTTGTGTTGTGATTCCAGCAAAAGGTAAAGTGAATTGTTATTATATATCTATATGTCTGTGTTATAAAATGTCTTGACATACACATCTCATATCCACAATGTGAATCTACATCTCATATCTACACTAAGACTGTCTGAAGACTGTCTACACAATGTCTGAACATTATCTCCTCCCTCTAAGAGCTTCCATCAACACATCTAAGTAATGAACTTTTAATATATATGAATCTTCATAACACGAACAATCTCTCTTACAACAACATCTCTCTCTCTCTCTCTCTCTCTAAGATACAACATCACTTGTAATAAGACTCTCTCTCAACGACAAACACTCAATAAGACTCTCTAAGTGAAACAACATCCCTCAACAACAAACTTTTAAAAAGACTCTCTCAATGAAACCCCTATATAACATTATCGTAAATTGAACTCATTGATAAGAAAACATTAAAATTTAATGGCGAGGTACACTCGAGCTTGAACAGGGCTCATTCGATTTGGAGTCAAATAGTCTACCACTAAACTGTATCTCCAGATTATAATAAATATGTTTTTTAAGAAGAAATGATTTGCTGAAATGTTATTATCTTCTTTGCCGGTGTAATGTAAAATATTCCCCTGTGAAAATTATTCTTTTTTTATTTATGCGAGAGAAAAACTATTTTATAGATCGAATGCTTTTCGATTTTCATACTTATCGAATGAGTTTTTGTACAAAACCTATCCAAGAAAACTGTCAGGCATAAAAAAATAGCTTCATGTAAAATTTGCAAAAGATAGGCCCAATCGTTTTGGAACTATGAGGAAAGAACTCACACACACACAAGGTGACTTTTGTATAATTGTAGATATAGAGATAGGGTTATAGTTATAGAAAAGTAATTTACTCTTGCCTTATTATGCGACGCTTCTGTTGGAGATTTCTGAAAGATGAATTTACAGAGTGGAACTTAGAAAAGACGACATGATTCCATGTCCGTTTGATGAAAACCGGTTGACTCTTCTGAGCGCAGACCATCGACTAGTTGGCCAGTTACGTACATATCCTAACAGCGATAGGGGCCTTCTATCATGTCTGAAAGTGACATAATACTCAACGAGCGAGATCGGAGATGCGCCGCTGTATAACTTCAAGTTATTACAACAGGGCCATTGTCAGCACCCTCAAAATGCAAATCCACCCGGTTCAAAACTAGAGGGCGTCCTAGGGTGATGAAAACAAAGTTTCCGGTCACGGTTATGGTCTTTGGTGTGGTTTCAAGTGACTCCACATCATGCCACCTTACATCTTCGAAGTTGGCTTGAAAGTCAACATCAAAGTATATCTGGATGTGCCAAAGAGTGTGGTGATCCACTGGTGCAATCAGGTGGGCGTTAGCAAACCCTGGTGTGACGGCAGAACTCGGCGAGAACCCACAAGTTTAAAGAAACCTCGGCTTGGCTTCAGAAGGAATGTTACAACTTTATACTCTACTCTCACTGCCCCCCTCCTCCACCGACTTGAACCCGCTGGACTACTTCGTTTGGTCATGCGTCGAGAACATCACCAACATGACCTCTCACAACACCAAAGCTAGCCTGATAACTGCCATCTTTCGAGTATTCGCCGAGGTCCCGCCGGCGCTTGTGGAAAAGGTATACTCCCAGTTCCGGACCCGTATCGAGGCGATGATTGAGGCTGAAGGCAGCTACGCTGAACAGATGTAAGCTATATTACATAATCAATTTACGTGAATTGATTTTTTTCTATAAAAGTGTTAAAATAAAGCTATAGTGTTGTTTTTAGGGCCACAATTTTATCGTTCTACCCTGTATAAGCAAAATTTTAAATCCACAAGTATTCTGAAATATTGACGTCAAAAACCACGAGATACACACTCAAGTACCACACACTTAAGTTCAACGTTACCTTATCTATCAGATCAATTTGGTCCTCTCGTTCTGATTTAGATAGAGTCATTCCTATCATTAAGCCTGAAATTACTAAGCTACTTTGGTCTCCCTCTACCCAAGATATCGTCTTATTATCCAATTTATATAATAACTCAAACTTGGTTTTATAAATATCGATATTGACTAATATCACTTAAACAAGGATGAAATATTCGTATTATTTGGATTCTTCAGATTAATATTCTCATCTTGTGTGTCACTTTCACAACGTTTAGATCGATGTAACATTTGACCTTCTTCAAGCATATCTTATCGAACTCGAGAATGTTTCTGTAGAACGCGATAAACTGCACGGAATTATGTTATTCACTTAACGGGGGTAGCATGCTATCGTTACGTCAGCCATGACAAGATAGTGACCTTAAGTAATTCGCAATTGTATTTTTCGGTCGCCCGCCGTGAGAATTGAACCTTCAATCTTCAGGAGAATATCACTTTTACAATTGATTTTTCAAGTATGTAAGAAACATTCCCGAGTTCGACAAGATACATCTGAAGAAGGTCTATGTCGACCGAAACGTTGTGAAAATGACACTCAATATGAGAATGGTAGACCGAAGAATCCAAATAATACGAATTACCAATCCTCAGCTCAAAAATTCAGAAAAATTAAATAATGGCGGAATGAGAAATATATTTAATAGACAAATATGTCTTAATGAAGCTGATATTATTCTGGATCGTGCAAAACTTAGGTTTTGGACAGAAAAACTAACAACACCCAGCGAATATGAGTTTCTATGAAAATAGTAGCTATTGTATTCTAAATATAGACCTGGCATAAATGAGATTAAGATTTTCTGAATGTTCCCTTTTTTACGTGAGGTTTTGCTGACTTCTGTGGTGAAAAACAGCTGTACATCGGCTTCTTTTATCACACGATTACAACACTAATCCTATATTATTATAATGATATTCGAAACCAAGCCTACATCCAAGGAGGGGTCACTCTCATATTCTTGTTCAAGGTTGCCATATTGACCTTTAACATCAATTTTTGGGAATCTGGCCTTTCCTTCTTTTTTTTTTTTTTTTTTTTCTTGAAACAGTTTGGCCTTCAAATTAGTCTGTGGCCTTATATATAGATTGAAGGAGATTTCAGATTTACGAAGAACGTCCGATTGGAATGGTGGTCTATTTGCCACCAAATCAAACTTCCTATCTTAGGATAAAATTAAAATAACAGTTACGTCAATTTTTCAATAAACATGAATTAAATATAACCAGCCATAAACAAAACAAAAAAGATACACCTGAAGAAGGTCGGAGTTTACATCGCCCGGAAAACAACTAATTTCTCAGAGACCAAACTTGATGCCTCTAATAATACAGTTTCTTTTCTATACCATAAACCCAATTTATATTATACTACTATTATCGTCGTGTCGTATTTTCGAGGGGGTATATATATTATGTATACGTGTGTCTTCTAGTGGTTAGATTATATGAGAGTGTTTATACGTTTGTATATACGTATCAGACAGTCATCTATATGATGTGTGTATATGTGTGTATTGGTCTATGACCGTCTAGCGTTGTGATCGTCTAATTAAAGTTGTGTGTGTGTGTACACAGTTTCTGACGGGCTAAGAATATACATAAATATCTTTACAACACAAAGGGCGAATAAAACTTATTTGGGGTTTCAACATCTGGCCAATCGGGAACATATCTGTTCTTGTTTGACCGAAAGCTGAAATGAAAAAATTTCCCAAGAAACGACAAAGCCTCGGGTTTTATTTTCGGTAACGTTTTATTCCAGTATTTTCCTCCTTTTGGAAAGTTGAAACGCTGATTCTGACTATCGCCATGTCTGATCATCTCCACTGAAGACCATTTCTGTTCCTCTCACGACTCCGACTGACTCAATTAATTTCCATATATCTCAAAAAGACCAACTCGACTTCTAAATTACATCGTTTGTATACGTTGCTAGGATAATTACCTGACCTTTTTAAATGTCATCATTCAAAGTTGTCAATTAAATTGTTATAACATTTTAAGATACATCTCTAAGTTGATGTGAATTAATATTTATTCTAAATATTTTAGTTATTGTAAACATCATGGAGCTGACAAAACTTTTGGTTTGAATAATCATAATCGTCGACTAGCACACCTTTCAGCATTATCTGACCAATATTTAACAGTTGGTCCGTATGACCTTAAAAGGTAAAAGAAAAAGTGTTCCAAATAAAAGGTGACTTTGAGATAATATTGTCTTTTATTGTTTTGAGAAGACTTTTTAAGTGATGAATGAAAAAAATAAAACTCAGGAGGCTTCCAGAGCAGTACTGCAAGCGCTAAATAAAATAAAGGAGGCCCTCAAGAGTACTACTAGAATAAAGTTTCTTACCCTCTCTAGTAAAGAAACTATTTTTAAGTGAGGACTAAAAAGAAAACTCAAGAGGCCGCAGGAGTACTTCTAAAAGCACTAAAAAATAGTTATATGGTTATATTTATACAAAAGCAATATATACTGGCCTTTGGTTATAGTTAGATGTTGCATATTTATATTTAAAAGTGCTTTTAACTCGACGGGCTTAAACTGCATTTAATTGTAAGAAAAATCCGTAAAAATAAATTAAAGTACAAACTCATCTAAGTAGAAAAGTAATTTATTATTGCCTTTGGTTATAATTATATGTTGTATATTTATGGTTAAATCAGTCTTTTTTTTTACTCGACATGGTTAAACATATATTTATTTGTAAGAAAAGATGTTAAAATAAGATTTCTTTTAATAATTTGAAAGAAGAAAAATATTTTTGGTTTGTTTTTGTTTGAAAGCGATTCTCTTCCCGCTATTTGGTGTTAATCAAGGCTAGTATAGTAGCTGCTTTACTTGAGAAGTCGATTGAGTTCAAAACCTGTCAAAGACGGCTAGTGTGGCAGAAAATGGTCATATGATCACGTCAGAGAGTTTAACGAGCGCAAACACCTGCCGCGGTGCCTATTTTCGTGGGAACGAGATTTGGCAAAATTTTAACGAGATCACGTTCAGTGGGGAGGTTTAGGAAGAGAGATTTTTAGTCAGTTGTTCTTGGTGAAACGATGAGAACACATCTCAGTTTGTTCTTGGAGGTGGGAGAACATTTGCATTGTTTCAGATGTAGCCTGCGAATTCAAGACATCCACACTAAGATGAGAGGCTAGCAAGAATTTGGTGATACGTTTCCAGACTTCTGTGTGAAATCGAATAAACTCAACTACATCAAAAGAAAACACAGGATTACAGCTTTTCCATTGTTGCATAAATGAACAAAATTCCTTTACAGAGAGAGAGAGGGAGAGAGAGAGAGAGAAAGAAAGAAAGAAAGAAAGAAAGAGAACAACACTTCTTTTATAGCAAGAGACATCAAACTAACGTACGTCACACGCTTTCATATTTGTAGTGATCATATTTCATATGGACGTGTATAAAGTTGCTTGAGTGGCTATACAACAAAGGTAAAAAAAAATGTAGAACCCCAACGTTATGTAATTACATATAATGTAGTTAATCAATCGATATGCCGTAATGTGAACAAATAAGGTACTTTTAATGCGATATAAACTTTTAATGGGATATACATTTTTAAGGGGCTATGAACTTTCGGTATAAATCAACCAACTCGAAACCCATGAAAAATGTTGGGTATACATGCTATAGCATGCATACCCAACATTTTTCATGGGTTTCGAGTTGGACGAGCTTTTAGGTTTATAACTTGGCATAGTTTCCATCTATCTAACCCAACACTGTGAAAAGATTACTTTGATAGTTTCTCCATCCATTATCTAATACAAAAATTATCTAAAACAATGTTCTCCTCCAAAGTTTTCGAACGGTGTGGGGGGTAATACTGCTAACTTTTTATAGCTACGCGGGCCAAAATAAAAAAAAAAATCACCTCGACCTGGTTTAAACTGTTTTGCTTATTAGTTTGGCCGTTTAGTAAAACTAGTTCGCTAAAACTTCATTCTTTTAATCATTTTCTGAAAAAAATTAAAAAGCAACTCTATTTTCACTCATTTCCATTTTTTTTTTTTTTTTTAATATTTTTCCTGGATATTTTTACGCTTTTAATAAGAGCTCCGTGGGCCGGATTAAATAGTTGGCGAACGGATCTGGCCCCCGCGCCGTAGTTTGGAGACGTTCGATCTAATACTATACATTTAATCTATATATTCAATCTATATATTTGCATTGTTTATCTCCCCGATACACTTTCAGATATGTAGTGTTATTCCGGATGATAGTAATTCTTTGAAAAGTGTCAAGAACAGCGCTAACAATTATTATACATGTAGTTAAATTGGTGAATAAAGAAGATGGATAAAAGCATGGATGGGTCACCAGTCAGTAAGTGTAAACTCAACAATGGCAATTGTGGAATGAAAGCGAGTAATACATATTTATATCAACAATTTTATATAGATGTTAGATATATTTTGAAAGACCAAAGTTTATTGAGAAGTGTTGAAGTTCTAGAATAAGAAGTTCCGTTGTGTGTATGTATGTGTGAGTTTATCTTCTGATGGTTCTATTCACTGAAGATGTAGCAGCATGCTTAAAAAGGCATTCCAGTCAACTAGTTCGGATAGAAGGGGCCTCACTGGTGTCACGCGAAAGAACTCTCATTTCAATTCACCGAGTCAATGTTTTATATGAGTTTTAAAATTTACATTAGCCTGTTATTTTGAAATATACTGTTATTTTTGCCGTTTGAAACGGCTTTTATTGGTTGGAAAATATTTTGGTTAACACGTTCCTGTGAAAACTAACTTGCTTTCAAAGTCATAAAAAGATCGAATTCCAATAAATGTTTGTAATATAAAAAGAAAAAAGCAAGTATACAGGACCTTTGATTTTTAGCATATGTCTGTATCTAAAGTTTAATTGGTTAAACTTACAGTTGGTTCTTTTCTTATTTTTGTTTTCACAAGTGATGATTTGATATTTATTTTTATATACTTAAAGCATTCTTTTATACTTCTCTGGACAACATCGGGACACAGCTCCTTCTAGTATCAGTAATATTACTGATGAATGTGAGTTTTAAAACTATCTTCTAATACGAATTTACTTTTTAAAAAAAATAATACGTGTTTTTATTAGACTTCGATTAGTTGACAGAAAATATTCCTCGCAGACATGTTCACCGAGAAATGAAAATGGAGGCCATTGGAAAAATACCAGAACCGAGAAAAAAAAATCACAGAGAAAGCAAAACTTCTCAAAACAAAAATAAAAACGACGGAGAGAAGGAGAGAAATCGATGTTGCCTTCTAAAATGACAAGTTACTGGAGTCTGTCCAAGCCGAGCGTTGAGGTAACGGCGATGTGTCATGTGATATGTCATGTGATGCCACAGTTTAGGTCACAAATACTGACCCTTCTATCATCCCTTCTAGAAGCAATGGGACGTAGTTTCGCAACGAAGGGGAGATAATTACACTTCTGTCATTCGTTTGGATTTTGGGGTGTGAGTGGGAATCTAGACACTTGGTCCAAGGCGTTTGCTGACCAGCCTCTTCTTGACTATGGAGGAATGTGGTTTCTTTGGGAGGATCAAACATATGAATTAATGTTTTCGTTTGACTTGGAACATACCAACGATAATACTTGATTTTTCTGCTGTAAATATTTTTATTTCAGATCAGAAATCACTTTCTATTCTGCAAATTAAAGACTTTAAATTACTTCCGAATTTCGAAGTTGTACTATTGTAGATACAAATAATAACTATTAGTTTGCCTATTAATAATAGATGACAATAAATAAATTGTGTTTCATAGCTTGAATTGGAGTTTAAATGTTATATTATATATTTTTTATAGTGTCTGTTTTTATCTACTTATCTAGCTGCGTGTTCTCTAACATCTTTTATTTACAGGTCGTATTTATCAAGCCGTGACGGTCTAGTAGTTAAATGTCTATGAGTGCGTGTGTGTCAGAACATCTATTTATGTATGACGGATGCGATGTACCTGTTTCTGCTCTGCTGCCTTTTGGAGGATCCCATCATCGGTCATCTTGGGAGTTGATTCTGCCAACCGAAAACTAACGCATGTGTCAAACGAACACAAGATGATGATTGTTATATATATATATATATATATATATATATATATATATATATATATATATATATATATAGTAATTTATTAATATTAAATATATATGAAACGCGGAATATTCAGTGTAGCTTAATCGCCATATATATATTATAAATTACTAACTAGCTCTACCTACGTATTGAGCACTTTTGAAGTAAATACTTAAAGTTTACGCATAAATCTATACTTTCGTATATTAATTTTATGTGAGTAAATTAAGTAGTTATATATATATATATATATATATATATATATATATATATATATATATATTATTCCACTCGACAGGTATTATCTTAGCAGACTAAAGTAAACTACCGATCTTGGCGTGTGGATAAATTTTTGCCCCCATTTGAGGTGACCTTGATCTCACATGTTGTCGCTTGCGTGTCTAGGAACCAACTACTCTAAAATTAACTAAATTTCCACAAACCGGAACTTTTGGCACGTCAGATCCGGTCCGATCTACCTAGTTTTCTGTTGAAGTTTTAATAGGCCATAGAGTTCGATTTATGTTAAATCATTGCACCCTAACCCTTTGTTGCATCTGCAAAGTTCACTAACCTTACTGTTTTTCACGATTGTTATTCTTCAGCTAGAAAGATAAATGGATATATATATAAACAGATAGATAGATAGATAGATAGATAAACCCGATTCTTAATAATTATTTTCTAACCGGCGTTGCCCGGCAGCTACATAACATAAAGACACTGTCCTAAGTCTATATTTCCTGTCTTCTGTTAGTAAAGGAGAAAATTATTTTAGACCGAGGATTTTTATTTAATTTAAGACCCAATCTACAATGTCTCTTTGCTGGGGGAAGGGAGATCGATTTTCTCCTACATTAAAATCCGACATGTTTCCGTCCTCAATGGAAGGCATGAAAATAGACACAGAAGATTAAGCAGTTTAAGGTTTAAAGGCTTTAAAATTATTTAAAAATATAGAAACGTCACGCTAGTAAAAGCAGGTCGGCCATTTTAATTCATCAATAAAAATAAAATAACAAAATAAATGTTTCACGTGCTTACAACGTGGAGTCATTTTTAAACTCTGAAAATGACAAATATACCATTTCTAGCGGGAATTTAAGTTTAAGAAACAAAGTACAAGTATGTTGGTTGTTTTGTTCCCCTAAACGGAAAAAAGACGATATTTTTCTAACGCCAGTATCAAAGAATCATGTTTTCTGATTTGGACAAAACTTTAGAGACAACACTTATGCCCTGTTGTCTAAGAGCAAAGTGTAGTATCTATTGAAATAATTGTATATAGACACATCTATTTATTTTCGATAAAAAAATTTTTCAAATTATTTTAGAAATTTTAAATAGGACGGTCCCTGACGTAAATGTGGTATTGTGGTGATTGATAGACATTTTCTAGTCATTCATTTTCATACACTTTTGAATGGCCTTGTGAATAATTTGTTCTAAATATATTTTCTTTTCATATTTTTGTAAATGACTATTATAAAGTCTAGTATCTGTTCTGATACTGTCTTTCATTTTTTCCCCTGATCAGTAAATAAGAAATCTTTCAAGACTGAGAGATTTTTTATCTTTTTGTATCTATACAGAGTGACTCTTTGGCTGCGGTGGCTGGATCTTCTCCACATTAAAAAACGACCTTGTGAAAAACTCTGTCCTCGTTGGGAGGTAAATAAATGGGGGCAGTCATGTATTATGGTTGATTTGCGCATCTTAACTTAAAGAGAACATTAATTTTATGGCGCGCCGCTGTCATATAAAAGACCCGGGACACATATCTAAACGAAACTAGATCTTTTAATTCTATGATCTCCAAACACAGCATAGTCCACTCCCTAACCCCGTTTATCTACGTTACTACTTTGCTGCAAGGACGAAGTAAATCAATGCATATTTTGATAGAAAGGCGCCCCCTACAGGGAAAGGCTTTACGTGATCGGTGTGTATCTATCATGTAGATACTATTATTTCGCCGTTATTATGTAGGAATCCAGCGGACATGAAAGAGCAGCATTTGACGGTTAATAATGGAAGGCACAAGGACCTCGATTACAATCTCTCAATATTTAGTTACTGAATTTCTCATATTCATTGAGTTCAAGACAATGCAAGGGGAGATAAGTCATGTTAGAACTGAAAATCTAATAATTACATATCATCAATCAATGTTCTTGAAAAGTAAATTAATGCTTAGAATCCATGTGATCGTATATTAATGCTGATTCATGCTTATGATATACTTAGAAATCTCTGTCTCTCTGTGATATATATATATATATATATATATATATATATATATATATATATATATATATATATATATATATATATATATATATACTAGCAAAAGTACCCGTCGTTGACTGGGTTCGAAAACAGCCTACAGAAAATGGATTCTGATTTATGAAAGCATGATAGCTTATGAAAAGGAAGGGTTGTAAAGAGATAACTTCAAATTTGGGAGTATCAAAACCAAAGCAAAATATGATGAAAGTAAAAATAAAATAGACAACCCCCCATAATTTATTATACCATACCTGTTCACACTGAAACACTTATCACAATATTCTGTGGATCTATATTAAAAAACCTTTTTAAACTTTGTAACATATTTCCATTCCATGGAGGTCAGGTGCGAACGGACACCCCATAATTTTATTATACCATATTTCTTCAAACTGAAACATAATTATCAAAGTATACTTATGCAGATAGATATGAAAAGTGTTTATTAAAGTTTGTGCATATTTCCATTCTATGGAAGCAGGCGCGAACGCAGACCCCACACTTTTATTATACCATCCCTATTTAAGATAAAACATACTTATCAAAGTATTATTATGTACATCTATATCAAAAACACTTGTAAACGTTTTTTTTTTTAATTTTTAAATAATTTATTTCGATACTTCGTGGACCAGGCGCGTATGCAGACCCCACAATTTTAATGAATCATCATTATGCCAGATCAAACATACCAATTCCTGTATCTCGATACATCTTCTATCATTATATGTGATCAGTTTTCTATAATAGTCAACCATATAGGAGCCTATTCGTGACCAGATACACACACAGACGCTCGGCTTTATATTATATATATATATATATATATATATATATATATATATATATATAGAGAGAGAGAGAGAGAGAGAGAGAGAGAGAGTTGTTTGTTTTTGCTATACGTTTTGAATGAATTATTTACGAAAGTGCATTTTTACCTAAATGCGAGTTGGGAATAATTTTCCCTTAAACCAATTTGGTACCCACACATGGGGAGCGATATATATATTGTCTTTAAAATATAATTATCCACTGGCACGTATTTTGTCATCTACGACTCATCAGAGTGGCTGCATCTAGCGAGATTCGAAATCGGGACCCCACGGTAATGAACCTGCGCTCTTTATCCGCTAGTCCATCCCGCCGACTGTTTGAATATATCGCTATTTATTTAGATTTTTTTTTTTTTTTGGTGGGGAGGGCGGTACGTTTTTGAATGAATTCAATTATTTGCGAAAGTGCATTTTTACCTAAATGTGAGTTGGGAATAATTTTCCCTTTAACCAATTTGGTACCCCCACATGCGGTATATTTATACATTCAAATGTATCGCAAAAAAAAATAATAATAACATCTAAATAAATCGCGATATAGCCAAACAGTCGGCGAGAGGGACCAGCGGATAAAGAGTTCAGGCTCATGACCATGGGTTCCTGATTTCGAATTTCGCTAGATTCAGCCACTCTGATGAGTCGTAGACAGCCAAACTTGTGTCAGTGGATAATTATATTTTAAAAACAATATATATATATATATATATATATATATATATATATATATATATATATATATATATATATATATATATGCGTGTGTGAAGAGAAACTTAATTTCAGTGTGTAAATGGAATAATTTTGCAAATTTAAAGCAAATATAAACATTAGTCTTAATATCTATAAGACAATCCCAACCAGATGAAAAAGTTCAATATTTAAGATGGGACAATAATGTAAGAAAATATGATTTAAATTCTGTAAATTATAAATTGTCGAAAAATAAATTTGTTGTAAATGTTAATTCAAAGAAAATAATTCATATTATAGTTGCTTGTCTAGCCGCACTGATGAGTTGTGTTACAGCGAAACAGTAGTGTATGTGGATGACTATAATGCTTGCTATCTGAGGTTGAGCATATAAGGAAGTTATATACAAACTGTCATTAGCATATTAAGCGATGCTTTTTGTGTAAACAAATCGAGCTTAGACATTTGGACGTTGTCAAAACATCGTTAATTCACTACCCGCACAGCAGCAGTCGAATAGCGTATTGGTGAGAAGCCTTCACTGTCGTTCGAACAGTTGAGTTTCGATACTGGCTAGAGGTAGTTACTTGTCTAGCCGCACTGATGAGCTCTGTTAAAGCGAAATAGTACTGTATCTGGATGATTATATATATATATATATATATATATATATATATATATATATATATATATATATATATATATTGTTTTCGTGTAAATATTTCAAGAATAATGTTTTCCAGTTATAGCCAATAATCTATAATTATAAAGGAAGGGTCGCTTTTTCGCCGATACTTTCGAAAGTCATCCCCTCTTTTCGATTGACTAGCCTTAATCTAAACCTTTGCCACTTCCGGATTGGCGATGGACGAAACGGCAAAGACGTCCCTTTTTTAAACGTTATTTTCCTCATTCGCGGTAAGGCTTCGAGCCTGCCTGGCTACTACCCCTTTTTGGGGGGGGAGGGGTTCAATACACACCTCCAAACACCCGGGCAACGCCGGGAACATAGCCTAGTATAATGTAGATAATACAATGCCAAATATACTACATTTGTCTGAGGTTTAATGATATTCAGAGCATATATTTTTTAATAAAACGTATATTAAAAAAAAACGAAATGTTTACTCGTAGACAAATAAACAAGTGCATTCCAAAGATATTATATTTTTAATCTAGAGCAATTTAAATTGATAATAATATTTTAGAATATAAATTAAATAAGATAAATAAAAGGGATGATTATAAATACGAAAGTACGGCTGCTTTAATATTAACAGACAAACAAGTGAAAAAACACATTCTAATGATACGGTACTTTCTAAAAATCAGAATAATTTAAATTGAAAATAATAAATAAAAGTTAATAAATTGGGAAAATAAATTTAAGAAGGTAAATCATATTAAATAGAACAAATAAAATGAATAATTATAAATACGGCTGAAAGGGAAAACAAATAAATAAAAAGATGGAAACCTGACTAAAAACGAGAATTACACTCTCGACATCAGAGGTATGATTTTGACTGTTTGTGACATGTAAAGATTGTTGTTAAATATGTTTTTTCCTCATAGAATATTGGCTGAAGTGTTTGCTATATACATAACCTATTTTTACTGCTTGTTGAAGATTGCTAACGAAACAGATCTTTAACATAGACTCTTATGCGAAAATAAAAGAACATGTGTTTTAAAAAATTGTAAATTAAAATTTTATATATATATATTTAAATAAGGGAGTAGTCACCAACAATATGTACTTTTTAACATTATTTTATTATTCCGTGTCTTGGTTTTTCATTGAGAATTATGTTTGGATCATTGTAATAATGTTTTTAAGTCCTTGAAATCGTTTTTACGCGCGTTTAAGACGTTCTGTGAAGCGTCCTCGTCAGAAATTATTTTCAAATGTGTTGGAGATGTAAAAATGGCAATTTTCGTAGTTCATTTGAACTGTTTCCAAGGGGTGGAGGCTTGTAAGTGTTTATTATTCATTGGCATGTTCAATTTTTATTACTCTTTTATTGGGCTTGTCGGGGCCACTGACCTGGTTGTAGTCACTCTCTCTTTCTGCTAGTGTTTTTTTTTCTTTTCCTTTAGGGTGGGGTAGGGTGTGTGTGTGTGTGTGTGTGTGTGTGTGTGTGTGTGTGTGTGTGTGTGTGTGTGTGTGTGTGTGTGTGTGTTTGCTTTTATTGGTTTGAGAATGTGTATACTGTTTTATAGTATTATGAGGTTATTTGCTTCCTTAGGAAGGTGACTGTGATCCGAGGTCGTTACTAATGTGTATGTGTGAGGAGGGGGGACCAGCTCTTCTGAAATAAGGGTAGGGGTGCTTTCATTCTATTTTGATATTTATTTTTTGGATTCTTGGATTTTAGTATTGTGATTTTTCGTTTTAGTCTTTTCGGGTATTCCTTATATTATATTTGTTTAGAAAGAGGGGTGTATTTAAAATATGTATAGGGGATTTTTTAATGTTTCTATTTATTTGTCTCCCCATGTGGGTATGGCCAGACCCAGGATCGGTTCCTAGTGTGGGGAAGATTTTGTTCCCCATAGGGGGGGGCAATTGGAGGGGGTCTAGGTATGGGAGGGGGATGATAGAAATGATGATAGTTGTTTCAGTCATGAGGGGGTTCTCCTTCACTGACTGAGGAGGGAGCGAGGTGTTGGAACAGATATTATACTATGGTTCTAGGTGTTTCCTAGTGTTGTTAGTTTCGAGGTTAAGTAGGGTTGGTATTGTTCAGTGTGTTGTATTAGAGATAGGGGTGTTATGTCTGTGTGTGGTTGTATACATCTTTCTTTCGTTGGAATTTCTTAACCCATTTTATATAAATATATATATATATATATTCATTCACAAACAGATTCTTTCGCTGTATTACAGCTCTTTGGTTGGCTAAACAGCACCCAGCTCAAGCTCGGGATCGAAACAACCATCGAGTTGAAAACCAGTAGTGCTATCCATCCACTTGAACAGACACCGTCGTCAATGATATCTAATAATGCCTTGGAAAAACTTAAACCCCCACTCCCACAGTTCTCTGTTCGTTTAGTAACAAAGAGTTTTGCATTAAATGTGTGAACGTGCGTGCACGTGTGTGTAGTAAATTATGGAAATATATGACAGTTAAGCTACACAGAAGCTTCCGCGTTTAACATTCATAGTGGATCATCAGACTGAAATTAATTTAGCCTGACGATTCCTTATGGGGATAAAAAGCACAGACCCCTCGGGAGCAAAAGCAGAAACATATCGGGAGACTGACTTGGCCATGGAAGTTTATTAATCCCATTTTGACTCAACCAATGTTATGTCGGCCAAGCACAGTGTCAAGGAGCTCCGTCTTCCATAAATAGGGAGTTAACTTGGTTCATTTTATTACTTGATAATATTGGTTGGAGTCCTTCATGTAATATTGAAACATATTTAGCAAAATCTATGTTTCCTTCATACTCCAGCAGGTGTGAGTGACCATCACGTCAAATTGCACCCCATACAATAACCGAGAAAACTCCATGTTTTATCGTTCGCTGCAATCATTTTAAGTCAAACTCTTGCTGAGGGAGTCTCCATATCTATACCCATCTCCTGTCGGGAAATAATGCAAATCATAACTCATCAGAGTTCAAAAGCTCATAGGTCTCTCCATCATCTCATGAGCGCAATCTTTTCTGCGCTTGATATTGGCAGGACGAATAAGAGGTTTTCTTTCCCACATAGTAGCTCAGCTTGTTACGGTACCTCATAACTATTCTGGGACTAACACCAGCTTGTGTTGCAATGCCACATGCTTTGCGTTGACTAAGACCTACTTCATGTTGACCTCACAGAAATTCTGATCAGTCTGATGCTCCTTTGGTTCGTGGCATGCTTCAATTTTGTTAGATGCAATTTTAATGAGATACTCTAAGCTATTTCAGCACTATTATCTTGTCTGTAATTACAAATAAGCATATTTAAATCTTAGAAAGCATTTATCTTAGTGTCTATTCTTGTCTGTCATGTCTGTATATATATGTAATTATTTGTTTATTAATTATATATATTGGTGCTATGTCGCAATGAATGCGTACACATCTCAGCAACAAATAAAAAAAGTTAGTTATTTATACGCATTTTGTGGGTGGTGGTGACTGTGAGTTTACATGGTAAGTGTGTTAGTCCTTTTTTGTTGTTTATATAATCTCTTTTAGTGTGTGTGTTTTTGTATTTATAGTGACTATTTATGTAAACTAGTGATTTTGTATTTATGTCTTTCTATATACCCTGAGAGAAAGGCCATTAGTCCCGCAGAAAATAAAACTGCACCAAACAGTGTAAATTAAATTACGAAATTTTACTTTTAGTTTGTTTGTTTGTTTGTTTTTTTTTAAATAAGATACGTAACTTTGCTCTATTTGCTGCTGAGATGTATACGCATTCACTGCGAAACACATATACTCACACATGCACTCCATAATGTTAAAAGATAGACAAAGAAAGAGAAACGCCGACAAAAGAAATATATGCACCAACAGCCTAAAAACACACACAACTACACATATATGCATATGCATAAAGGAAAAAAAGCACATACATGTCCATACTCAATATTACAGGCATACATGCATAAAAACCTTAGAGAAAAATTAGATGCAATAATTAAATTAGATGCATATACTATAACTATCTAGAAATACATATGTAAGTTGTCTCAGTTTTCGGGAGGAGAACTAAAAAAAGACGATCGCTGTTGCCTTCACAATTTTTAGAGTTACTGTCATATTAACCTCAGAAAATGAGAATACACGTAGTTAGTTCAGGCTGAATGATTATTATTATTATTATTATTATTATTATTATTATTATTATTATTATTATTATTATTATTATCGTTATTGGTATTTGATATTATTGATATTTGATATTATTGATATTTGGTATTATTGATATTTGTAAAAATAGAAACAAAAAGAATGTTATCAAGGAGAAATGTATTTTTAGGATAAAAATTGTTTATGTTAAAAAGAAGTTCACAAAAATGTTTATATTGTGAAAAGAATGTTAACAAACAAAATACGTGACGAAGGTGGATCATCCGATTTGTGTTATTGGTCACGTGGAGTTGATGCTGTAACGAGATAGTGTGAGAGGCACGTGTAAATTAGTCAAGAGTTGGTAGTCAGAGTTAAAAGTCGACAGTCGTTAGTCAGAGGAATAGAGACGATTCGATGACCGAAATGTCGCCGAGGGGAAATGCGGTTAGTAAAAATCTAAGACGAACGTGCAGCTTTACAATCGGTAATTCAGCTGCTGTAAATACAAACAAGAGTTCCGGACGTACGAATCTTCAATTGCAGTGTTTCCACGTATTCGTTAAACCAAGATAAACTCAAATGGATAAGGAATGTTTCTTCATTGGCCGATGTTAACCAGCCCCAAAGCGAACTGTATCCGTCCCCTATCATTGTAAAGACCGTCTGTCATAAATGTTACAAGTCCTATTTATACAGTCATAATTAGACGATCACATATACACCTCAAATATATATATATATATATATATGTATGCGGTGGGGGGGTATACACCCAACATCATAGAGGCAATTAAATATATCCTACGTCAAACAGAAAATAGACATTCATATATACTCGTAAATATATGGACACATTATATAGACTATGTATACAGACTTGCTTTTTCTTCTTAGAAACCAGTGTGTTGAGCTCTAGGAACAAGAAATCAGCCTGTTCGTATATCTTGCGAAATTCTCCGATGAGATTCAGGAATTTATTGTCCAGTTTAGTTGGCCCTTGCATAAGTTATTCAGTAAAAATATAACCCAAATCTGTCCTACTGCTGTTGCGAAAACTTAGAAATGATAATGAAAGCATGCGATATTAAACTACTAAATAGAAGCAGTAGAGAATAAAGAATAACAAAATGCATAAAAAGTGATGAATATAGCAACAATAAAAATAACACAAAAACATACAACAACTAGAAACCCTTATAGCAATCACTCAAATAGAAGTTACAGAGTTAATAATGAAGAGAAACACGGTAGTTGCGGAGCTCGTGCACTTGTTCGTTATAAAACAAATGCTCGACAAAGTACATTAATTACCAAGTACATTCATTACCAAGTATATTCATTACCAAGTACTACGTAGGTATGACCTCCCTATTTTTTAAGCAAAATATTACGACCATAAAAGCACATTCAATACTAACACCTGCCAAATAAAAACAAAGCTAGTGACCCACAACTGGGAACTCAGAGAAAGCGGCCGCTCACTAATTAAATTAGAACAGAACAAAAGAAGAGGAAGTAGAAATCAGCCGAACATTTGTTTGAGAGAAGGCCTGAAATTTTCTAATGAAATCATTGACACATGAGAAGAAATGACAATGAATCTGATGGGTTAGTTAACTAAAGTAAACAGCATGCGGTAATATGAATGTCGATGCATTTTTGCTTGACGATTGTGTACGAGGTTCTAACGCGAAAGCATCTGTGTAGATTAATTGCCATATTTTCATCACTTGTGATTTATCCCCGCTCACATATCGAGTATTGTTTAAGTAAACACTGAAAATCGATACATAAATATAAGATTTCCTAATATTTTTTGGATATATGAAATAATTATATATATATATATATATATATATATATATATATATATATATATATATATATATATTGTTTTTTAATATAATTATCCACTGACACGGGTTTCGTCGTCTACGACTCATAAGAGTGGCTGAATCTAGCGAGATTCGAAGTTAGCGAGATGGCTATATATATATATATATATATATATATATATATATATATATATATATATATATATAACAAATATAAATGAAGAATAATGTTCACAAATTTATTACTATTATTATCCAGACAACGCTAATAACACACATCAAGGAATCGCCAACCTCATGAAGCAGGTCATTAGAAATATCGTGAAACTTTCTTTCAATTTCCAATTTCAATGCATAAATTGTTCTTAATTGGAGGTATCCACGCAAAAAAGTAGAATTCCATGGGCGTGAGGTCCGGGGAATGCTCACGATATTCTATGGCACCTCTTCGTCTCTGTCTGGAAAAGCTGTATTGAGGAAAGCTCATATATCGCGATGGTATTGAGGATGTGTCCTATCTTTCTGAAAGTAAATCTTACGGTCATCACCAAATATCTTTTAAGTTTGTTGACCGACGACAAACTCCTGAAGCAAGAGGTAACTCTAACTAGCGAGAGTTCCGTAAACCAAAAATGATCTTATGATGCCCAATGCGGATATCTCGTCCCACACTGTTATTTCTGATAAGTTTACATGGTGTTCAAGTGTGACAAGGCGATTTATAAGACCCGCGTATTTGCAATCATATCGTAATTAATGGAGTCATGTAATTTAAAGATTGTCTCATCGCCCAACACAATTTTGTGTGAAAACTCTCCACTTTCTTTACATTTTGCTAAGTATTATTCATAGAATTGAACTCCCTAATTATTATCGCCTTTGTTAAGAACATAGATTAGTGCTGGGGTGTAGAATTTCCAGTGTAGAACTTTATGGTGCGATAGACGCGATTTCTGCAGTGGTCGAAAGAGTGTTCTCTTTTTTTTTTTTACACCTTCTCTTCTTTGCTACAACTCGTGAATGTGTGTGATCATTAGGGCTATGAAAAGAGAATATTTTTTTCATTATTTTGACTCTCGAGTATATATCAGTTAATACCTTATTTGTTTTTAGATAGAGTGGTGTGGTTCTCAGTTGATTAACTGTGTCTAACTGTGTCGGATATATACTCGAGAGTCAAACCAACGAAAAGAATATTCTCTTGTCATAGATCATCTAGCACGTTTCCTGATGATGTTCTGGACGGTTCATCTCCTTCAAATTTGTCTCTGACGCGAGCAGTGTCCCAGTGCTTTAGCGGCAGTTTTGCAAATTCTCTTCTTAATTGTCTCTATATATATTTTTCGGTCTTACAATAACGTTTAATGAAAAACCTCCTCTCTTCAAACTAAGTTGATTTCCTGCCATGCTGTTATTTATCAATTACTCGCGCAACACAAACAGTATATATCAAAAAAGGCATCATGCTAGCAACAGTTAAATAGAGAGTACATTGTTGAGACCCCCTGTATACAGATATGTATACAGGGTGCTTCTTGGCTAGAAATAATGAATTATTTCACATTCGAGAACATAAAAGGTATTAAAGAAAATACAGGATGTCCATAAAGTCCGTGTGCAGATTAAACTATTTACAACTTTATTTTTGTTTGCAATATAAATAATCTGTAAAAAGAGTTTGATTTTGGAACAATATATTTTTAAATTGCATACGAATTTTATGGACACCCTGTATAAAACTATGTAAATGTTATGTTTCTATAAAGCGGTTTAAGCGTTAATGTATGTTTGATATTTAGGTCAATACTTTGGCCATTAAAAATATTTCTTGATAAATATGAATGTCTTATGAATAACTGGACACCAAATACATTTACTAGTCCTTTTCTTTCCGACGTTTTACTTGTTGTTTAGTTCGTCTATTTAACTATAACGCTTAAACTAACTATTCTTAAATAATGCTCTCGCTTTTTTTTTCATATATCTAGTTTCTTTACATTAAATTGTATGTGTGACTAGCAAAGATATATTATCTTATTACTAGCGGGAGGGGGGGCAGGCTTTGTCCGGGCGTAAGATACGCTTAAATATGATATTTTAATTTGTTCAGATTTCATATATATTATTATTATTATAGAGTCGTGATTTTTAAAGTAAAAAAAAAGTATTTAAATGCCATCATCTAGAATTGAGACCGAAGCATTCAAAGATGGTAACGTTGCCATTGTACCAACGTGACACGTATATGAACTGATTAAAAATAAGATGAATGTACAAAATGTATAAGGATTTTTCTTTTCAATTTTTATCCATTTTTTACCATTAAAAACAATTTTAACATGCTAATGACCCATAAAAGAACGGTCCGTAAAAGAGTCAATCATTTGAGGCTCCTAGCGTCGCACTGCGACTTTTAGTTTCGAAGGAGATAGAGTTGAAAATATGGAGACAGACAGGCAGAACGACAAAACGACTGACAGACATATAGCTTTTTATATATTAGATATATAATGTAGTCGTCATCGTATATGCGCATATTGTGTTTTTTACATTGCAAAGTACAAGTAATTTGATCATAGGTCAAGTGTAATCTTTTTCAGTCTGTAAATTATATATATATATATATACATATATATATATACATATATATATATATATATATATATATATATATGTCACACGGAAAAGGGATGTTCCTTTCCATGTACATAAGAAGAATATTAGATAAGTAAAAATGAGATGAGGATAACCCTAGAATCGAACCTTGTAAGTAAAGTTGAGAAATGGAATGTTAGAAATTTAGTCTATTGTTAAATTCTATTAGAACAGTTTATATCGGAAAAGAGTTGATTGCCCATTTTTTTAGAAATCGGAATATTAAAAATGCCAGCTAAAAGAATGAACAATGCAAATTAAAAACATATTGTTAAAAATAGGTTAGAGTTATATGTTGAGGATTCTTTTGTTGATCAAAAGTGTGTTTGGACAAACATATGAATAGCCACGTGAAAATTAGTCACGTTTGTAAACACACTTCTGGCGTCATAGGCGGAGGAGATTCAATATAGGATCTAAGAGTTAGTTAGTCAGAGTCAGTTGAGGTGAAAGTCAGTTGATCAGAGTTGACATAGTCAGAGGAGAGTCCCTTAGAGACGAAGGGTAGAAGATTAACCATATAGATCCAAGTTTGAATTCCTGCCTTCATCGACCGGCCGATCAGATGAATAAATACGCCATCATTTATGTTTGTAACTGTTGTCTTGTGTCACATCCTTCATCACGAACGAAAGGTAATTGTGTTTATCGTCTTATAATGAACATTGTGTAACCCTTCGGAGATTATGTATCCTCCAAACCATCATCATCATGAAGTATCTTCCTCTCCTCCTATATATGTTAAAAGAACTGTAATATATATAAATGTCTTCTCTCCCTCGTCATCATTATCGTTATGTCTGTATTACATGTACCCGTTATAAGTCCCTAATATGAGTCCCCGTTAATGTACTGCACAACACATATATATATATATATATATATATATATATATATATACGTGTGTGTGTGTGTGTGTGTGTGTGTGCGTGCACGCGCGTATTTCATACCACGTGCGCCAAGCGTAATCTTCCGGACATTACAAAATATCACCGTTGAAGGACAACACACGGATTCTCTACTACTGAATTCTTCCATTTACCATGAGCGCGAGCAAAAATGTTTTGATGGTGACATATTACATCAAATATTAATTTTAAACAAATGATTGTTTATTTTATAAAATATTGCGTTATAATTTGGTTTATAAACGTATATTTTACGCATTTCATTTTACAATTTAAACAACGCTTATATTACTGAGAACACATCTTTAACTCTCATACATTATATGCATATTTATTTGACAAAGAGCTCATTATATATAAAAGCCATGAGGCCACTCAAGGGTAACGGTTAATGTGTGTACGGTAGTCTTTTGGACAGTAGTGCAGTGATCGTTTGTGGTGAAGATTTAGTATAATTAGATTATTCACGAGGGCGGTTAATTAAGAACTTGTTTTCGTTGGACTTGAAGATGGCAATATTGTAGTGAGCTGGAAAGCAGACCAGCGGAACAGAGTTCCAAAAGCTGGCAGTTCTAAGAAAGAAGCTTTGTTCATTGCATCCACGTTTGGATTTATGCACCAACAAAAAGGGGATAATTATTGATAGTGTTTTTGGTTAGATGAGTGTTTTATTTTTGTGAAAGATATGCGAAGGAGGAGGGGCTATAGATTGGAGCTCAATCGAACACTTGCCATAAAATAACGATAGATCAGAGACATACTGCAAAAAAGAGAAAAGTGTATCACCTACTAGATTACGAAGTCGGTTTTGAACTCTGTTGAGGCAGAATTGGGTGCTCCGAACAGCTTCTGTCCAGATGTGGCAACAGTACTTCATCTTAGGACGAACTTGGCTTTTATACATGTAGAGGAATGCATCGGCAGTGAGATATCTATTGGAGCGGTAGAATGATCCAACCCTTTTTTCAGCGGCATTGGCAACGGATGTGATGTATGTGCTCATATATATATAATGTCTTTTTGATATTGTACGTTGGATTTGGTTACGGCACAATCACGTTGACACACCGGTTTTCGCCAGATCACCGAAGTTAAGCAACGTTGGGCCTGGCCAGTACCAGATGGGTGACCATTTGGGAAGGCGATGCGCTGTATGTACTGCGACGCAAAATACCAAGTTGAGAACCTGGCGCGGTCTACCCTTCTCTCAAGGGTAGATGGAACTCTCTTAACCCGTGATAGGCACCCCGTCTAGTGATGGCATCACGATAAAAAATACCCTTAATAGCCATGGCGAAGCATCAAGTATTCAGCCACCGACAAGGTTCGAATTACACTATAAACTCGTGTAATGCGCTCAATCTCGGCTACGACCGCGCTGGATAGATGGACGTTGGATTAGACAGAGAGGGGAGGTGAAAGAGGGGGATTAGATCGGGAAAATATACGTGATTAAATAATGTCCATGTTTCCTGTTTCAATATATTTATTTTATAATTTTATGAATCATTCATTTATATTCACCATTATGTCATCTAATATATATATATATAAGGCTATATGTCTGTCCGCCTGTCTGTCCGTCTCTATATTTTCAAATTATATCTGTCCTGAAACTAAGTCTTAGAGCAGCGCTAGGCTGAATTTTTTACGTTCTTTTATGAATCTTTAGCTGGTTAAAATAGTTTTTAACGGTCAAAAATGGGACAAAATTGAAAAAAAAATCGTTATAATTTTTTACATTCATCTTAGTTTATTTGTATTTTTTTTATTTTTAATCAGTTTATATGCGTGTCACGTTGGTACAGTGATATCGTCACCAGCTTTGAATGCTACAATTTTTATTTTTAGTTTTGAAATCACGACTCTATATACGAAATCTGGACAAATTAAAATATCATATTCAAGCACATTTTATGCCCGGGCAAAGCCGAGCGCCACCGCCCCCGCTAGTCATTTCATAATAATTGTCCAAACAGAACACTACATGATTTCATTAAGATATATAAAGTGCATTTCATTTTCTTATAAAACAAGTCAGATTTTTTAATGGCCTTTTCTTACAATGAAATCATATTTTGAATAAACTACTTGTTTACAGAAATTATTTTACTGAAAAAAATTTAATCTACAAGAATTCAGTTCGGTTAATTTATATATAATATAATACTAAAAAGGTCCTAATACATTTTAATCACCTAGAATGCATTTTGGTTTCTAAACAAAAATGGCAGCCTGTTTATTAATAAATTATTTCCTCCTATTGAAATCTTATTCAGAACACATTATATATTTACATAAAATATAGCGCTTGCATTGGATTCACTATAATGAGTTTCGACACATTAAATCCAGTAGAATGCATTTCGGTTTCTCATTAAATTATTTAGCCTTTTGAATGAATTACTTCGTGAATTAATTTAATTGTTGGAGAAAACTTCTTTTATAAACATTATTCATAGTGATTCTCGGGTGTTTGTTTTAATTGTGGAATAATACATTATTAAACCTTTTCTCCACTAACTGTAAAATACGTACTAACATGGTTGTGTCCTCCAAGCCTTGCAATCTTGAATCAAATTGGTCACTTGGTTTATGCTCATGTTCGTTCGTTTATAAATATAACGCACACTTTGCCCTACATTAGAACGCTTAACGTGACGAAACAATCTCAAGACTTTATATTTGATTGCAGAGGATGTTTATTTGGATGTCAGTCACAGTTTCACAACTCAGCAATATTCGTATGATTATAGAGTTTATTAAAGAGCGTGATGTGGCTTTGGAAGGTTTGAGCTTTCTGGCGTAGCTCTACAGTCTAGTTAACACATCCCAGTCTGTATAAGACTATATGAAGAGCAAGTGTGCTACAAATTTTCAATTTGATTTTGTATGGTATTTGTTTAGAAGTTAGCTAGATTTTTTTTCTTGTGAAGCCGGCTCAACTGAAACCAATTCTGTTATGTACAGCTGTTTGTCCGTTGTTAAATGAAGACACCTTGTGCCCAAAGTGTTGTATATATAAAGTGAGTGTATATAAACGCAATATATATATATATATATATATATATATATATATATATATATATCATTTATGTAAATACAGTCGTATCTTGCTACGATGTGCAAACCGTTTCGATCATATTTGATCTCAGCAGGCAAGAAGAATTAAAATACAAAACTTAAAAAGGTTCAAGACCATATTCAAATTTTGAGGAGAGAAAATATGCCATGACTGGCGTGAAGCAAAGTTAAAGTTCTTATGGATTTAAATTAATTACAAAAATTAAATTTCAGGTAAAGAGAAAGAAGGATTAAAAGGATAGTTTTAGGGAAAGGTTAGAGAGAGTGATTAGAATGGAAGGGTAATATAAATATATAGAGGGGATATGAATACAGTAAGAGGAAGAAAGGGAGAAGGGAGAAGTGAAAACAGTTGGAATATAAATAACGAAGGTGTCAGACGACGATATTAACAATATAATGCAAGTCATTTAAAAGTGTTTCAACTATAGAAAAAAGTTTAACTAATGTGAACGTCTAATGTTTCAAATATTCCCCTAGTTGAATGCATGTTGAGGTGCTTCACATATAACACTGTTCACATCCTAACAAACAAACGTACGCGAGAAAGTCTTTTATAACAGAGAATAAATCTTTTTTCTAAACCTTATTCGTCAACGCCGGTACATGGAATCTGATATTTTTTAATAAAATTATAATACATTTCTATTATAAACGCCTATACATTTTCTTTGTTACAATTCACAGTATTTTTATTCGGCATGGCCAATACACAGGACATGCCAGTTTTTAATAAAATGCTAATATGTCTCTATCGTGGACACTTATACGTGTTCTTTGTTAAACTTTACAGTATTTTTATTCAGAAACACCAATACTAGCCTTTAATAAAATGCCAATACATCTCTATTATGAACATTTGTTACA
Organism: Euprymna scolopes; assembly: GCF_053919585.1. Classification (NCBI taxonomy): domain Eukaryota; kingdom Metazoa; phylum Mollusca; class Cephalopoda; order Sepiida; family Sepiolidae; genus Euprymna; species Euprymna scolopes. The sequence goes on from NC_136487.1 coordinate 69,763,384, forward strand.
TTTTATATTTTTATTTGGCAACGTCAGTGCACAGAAACTACTAGTTTTTAATAAAAGGCTAATACATCTTTATTGTAAATGCCTATACATTTTTCTTTGTTAAACTTTACGATATTTTCTCCTCCGCTAATTTTGCCTATTCATAATTTGAATCTTATTTCAAATTTGTATTAAAACGAACGCCATTTTACTTCGACCGGAAGTTATTATTTTCTTGTCATCGTTTTTTGTTTTATTTTATATTTTTTTCTTTCATTATTTTCGGACATATCATTTATTTATTTATCTAACTTATAGTATTTTATACGTTTCTTTTCTTTTTTTATATTTATTTTTTAAATAAAAATAATAATTTTCCGCACATTAACAACAAAAATTGATTCTTCGATTGACTTTCCTTCATAATAGAAATAATGTCCGGGGAGTGATTGCATTTTTTTTTTTTTTTTTTTTAATTGACACATTCGCCATGGCGTCTCCGTAGATTGGCATCGCCATTCAAGAGATGAGTTCTCCAATTTTGGAAACCCATTAAAAACTGATTTTCGTCAATTCACGTTAGCACACCCGAATAGTGAATGTGCTAATAGGATATGATTGCTATTATAAGATTTAATTGTATTAATTAGTCCATTCTTTAGCCAACGCATGTTTCAGCTGAATAAGAGATTGAGAAACATATGAATAAAGACGCATGCGCACGGAAATACAATGAGATATCGCAGGAGGAAAGAATTATACACACACACACACACACACACTTAAAGAAAAAAATGCATTCTAAAATACGACTAGAAGCATGAAAACGCTGTTGAAGTGCAAATGCAATTTGAAGTGTGTATACATCTTTTTGGGACACCTTGTATATATGATGAATATTACTCGCGATGTCGGCGTATGAGGTCTACTACAACAATTAAGTTGTTCGGAAATCCACACAGATTTTTTTTTTTTATAGCGGTGAAGGCTTGTGTAGAATCATTCACACCTTTTGGAACAACTGCTAATCTCAGTCGGTGTAATGGCTTTCACAAGGCATAGCAGATAATAGATGTCAGGTTTTAAATCGGAGTTTTCTCCTTTCCTAGATGCACGTCTTAACGAAAACTGAGAGTGCATCTATCCCAACGTAAATGACTAAGTTCTCTCTGACTCTCCATCCTCTGATCTTGAGCATGTGGCACAATGGGGAGAGCGGTGGCTGGTTAATTTTAATGCATCTAAAACCAAACTACTATCTTTACATCATCACCGCTCTGATCTCCATCTAGTATCAATTGAAACGACTGGCTCTCTTCTTGGGGAGGCTCCATGTTTTGACAAGCTTCTGAGCTTGACTTTTACTCCTGATCTGAAATAGAACACGTTCATCAAATCCGTTGCCAATGTCGCTGGAAAAATGGTGGGATCGTTCTACCGCTCCAGTAGATATCTCACTGCTAATGTAATTCTCTAACTGTATAAAAGCCAAGTACGTCCGGGGATGGAGTACTGTTGCCATATCTGGGCAGGGGCTGTTAAAAAGACTTTATCCTGCCTTGAGAACGTAGCCTAATGGGGAATGCCCTTTTCTCTTCGCTGCAACCTCTTACTCACAGGAGACATTACGAGCCTGCCTCTGCTTTATCGTTATTTTCATGGCAAGTGATCGCTGAGCTCGAGTCTATGGTCCTCTTTCACGAAAAACACTCGTCTAGCTGAAAACACTATCAATAAATTTCCCCCATTGGTTATCTGTGCCTAAACCTACACGTAGATTCCATGAATAAAACTTCTTTCTTAGAAGTGCACAGCTGTGGAACTCTGTTCCGTTTCCCTGCTTTCCAGCTGACTACAATATGGTCATCTTCAAGTCCATCGTAAACATGTCGTTGATGAGTTATCCCCGTAAGTAATCCAATTCACCAAATTTCCACTACTAACGATTATTACGATATTGTCTCATGAACTACTGCATACTCACTAACCTTTATCCTCGAGTGGCGTAAGTAGTGACTCATTTATAAAAAAAAAAGCTACAGAGCATATACATATAGATGACAAAACAGCTATATTTCAAAAGGAAAAGAAAACAGAATAGAATGAAATGCAGGTAAATGACACGGATGATGCAGAAAGAAAGAATGGGATGAAAGATAAAAGGACGATAACGAAAGTAATGAAAGAAAGAGATAAAAACATAAAAGAATGAAAGAAAAAAGGAAAGAAAAGAAGCAAACAAACATTTTAAAACAGAAAGATATATGAAAGAACGAGGGAAAGATGATAAGAATAAATACATAAATAATGACCGAAATAAACATAAAAGAAAGACTAAAGAAAGAGGTTCTGGATATGACCTTAAACTAGATCCGATGGTGAGGCCCCAGCTTGCGGGCTTTAGGTAGTGTGGAGCCACCCTTTAATTGCTATTGCTCCCAGGTCCACTCTGACCCGGTGTAGTAGTACCTGTTAGGGTCCCAACTATGGGTTAAATAGAAACCGACTTGAAAAAGAAAAAAAAAACAAATATATTCTATTAAAAAAATTATTCTTCAAAATCACTGGATTCGGCATTAAATAACCTGAAAACGGTTGATATGCCGTAAAACAAAAACAACCAACCAACCAACTAAAGAAAGAGAAAATATAAACAAAAAAAAGAATGAAATATAAAAGCAAGACAAAGGAAATAGCAGAAATAAGAAACTAAGTAGTAAAGGAAGATGAAATAAAGAAATTCTATAATAGAAAAAAAATAGAAAAAAAATATCACGAAATGTAAGAATTAATTAATTATTAATTCTCCTACTGATTTAATCTATACACACCAGTATGTTTAAGATTGAGGGCGGCAATCAAAGACGCACACGAATACCTTTCTTTCTAATTTTCCATTACCTCTATTTCGATCCTTACCCCCCCCATACTTTCCCATTTATTCCTATATCTAAACAGAGACTCAAATCCGCACCTCTATTGGGTCATTTACATCCAACCAAATTTTATTTTTCACAACATTTGACGGAACCTCCTGTGACGAAGAAGACCTGATATTTTCATTGCAAACTTTGCTTTCGTATAAGCATTATCGCCTGAAGAGGTTTCTAGTTACTGGTAACTAACTGACCGAAACATGCTGACTGTGTAGCAACATATTAGTGCTTATATAACTAAGTATTAAAAGAAGATAAAATAAAGGAATTCAATAACAGAAAAAATAGAAAAGAAATATCACGAAATGTAAGAATTAAAGAAGAAACAATGAAAGAAATCTATATATTCTTTAGTGACTTTTAACTTTTGACGCATTCGTCATGGCGTCTCCGTGTGTCATAGTTTCAAGATTATAAATTATTTGATCGCAAGATTCTATTTATTAACAAAGAAGAATAGAAGGTAATAACATACTATAAAATTAATATACAGATTCGCTAATTTAATGTTCGTAGTATGTTATCACCTTCTAGCCTCCTTTTTAATACTGAAGACGCATAGTAATTGTCTGTAGTTTTGAGATGAGGTATTTTCATTTATTGAGATTGTCTGACTGACTTCCTCATCTTGGTTGTTATAGTCACAACGTTTCGGCCGTTTTGCCCTCCGGCCTTCATATGATGTTTTGTATCGAACTGGGGAACCGTTTGTTAGGAGTCTCGAACCCAACCCTTTATTATTATTATTACGGGAGTACCGTGTTCGGACTCCAGCTAGGCTCTGGGACATAGTTGCTGATTCTCTGTTTTGAATGTTACTTTTCACTGCCTTTGTTCAGGATTGAACTCAGCACCTTTGGGTAACTGTAAACTTTGATACAACATCTAGGACCACTCGGCCATATGTCCTAGTGACAAATGTCCCAGAGCCTAGCTGGAGTCCGAACACGGTATCCCCGTAATAATAATAAAGGGTTGGGTTCGAGACTCCTAACAAACGGTTCCCCAGTTCGATACAAAACACCATATGAAGGCCAGAGGGCAAAACGGCCGAAACGTTGTGACTATAACAACTAAGATGAGGAAATCAATCCGACAATCTCAATAAACTGAAAACGCAATATAATTTTTTTAATGATGTCGCTTTTGAGCTGTACGTGAAACTAAAATATACTTTCTTACTCTTCTGACTAGGATCCTAAGGTAGTATCTGTCCTGCCTGAAGATGGTATGATGATATCGTGGATTTTCCCTTCGTATCAGGCGCCCATGCAATGAAAATATGTCATAGACTCCTACAAGGATATTGGAGATAAACCTTAATAACCAAATATATTCTGACACTACATTAACCAGATTACTTAGATAAATACTTTTACAGTTTTAACAAAAGGACTACAATAATATCACGGGCTCTCCATTCACGCTGAACATCTACAAAATGACCAGCAGCAATATATTACATATGAAATATGCCGGTGTGGAATTTCCATAGATCTTACTAGTAAAGAAATAAAGAAACTAAGATAAAAATGCGAATCATGTTCAAATAAAGCAAATTGTAAAATTAAAATCAAAAATGGCATTAATGGAAAGAAAAAGGAGCAGAAAAAAAAAGAAAAGGGAAAAGAAAAAATAACTATCAAGGCTGGAATTAGTTAATATCAGTTACAAATAAATCATAAAAAGCGCGAGAAACAGAAAAAAATGTACATCAAGCGAAATAAATAGAAATACAAAGAAAGAAAAGAGACAAAAAACCTAAGAGAGAAACAAAAAGAAAGCAAAAAAGGAAAAAGAAACGGACAAAGAAAATAGAGAAAGGGATAACGAAAGAAGGGGAAAAGGGGGACAGCGAATAAGTCACTATCAAAATTAAAGCTGCTTAAAATGTCGATTGCTGTGAGAGCCATTTTAAGCGATCGGTTCGTCCCGAATCGAGTGGCGGCCATTGGGGAAAATAGCTCTCTAACATCAAACATAACGCCCGAATAAATTAGTCCGTCCTCACTTGTGTCACTCAGATTGTTACACTGAAATTAATCATGAAAGCACACGTATAAAGACACACATGCAGCTGGATCAGCGTATGTGTGCACTGATACACACACGCGCATACGCAATTGGCCTTGGGTCAAATAATGCTTGAAGCATTAGATCTCATCTAATAACGAGAGGTACGCATTATAAGCGGTTTTAGAAAGGTAGCCACTGAAATCGAGTAGGTATTATAATCAATATTTAAGCCGCAGGGCTCGATATAGCATTCATTGATTATTGAATAGAAGACTTTAAAATATGTTGCTAAAGTCGCTGGAAAAATGGTTGGTTTATTCTACGGATACAGAAAATACCTGAATCCTGATGCAATCCTATATCTGTATAAAAGTCAGATATGTTCTAAGATGGGGTATAACTGCCATATCTAGGGGGAGGGGCGCTCTGAGAACTTTTTTATTTCCTTAAAATAGGTACAAAACCGACTCTGAAATCTAGTGGACGATGTTCTTTTCTCCTACCTCTTTCTTAAGGAAGAGTCGTTGCGAGCCTATCTCTGCTCTATCCTTATTTCCATGGCATGTGTTCGACAGAGTTTCAATCTATGTTCATCTTGTGTAAAACAATCACGGCAAAAACTCGTCTTTCTAACACCACTCTCGACGATTTCCCTAACTCTCTGTCTGTGCCTAAAACTAAACGCAAATTCCTCGAGCAAAGCTATTTTCCCCAGAACTTCTATAAAAAGCATTACTATGGAGCTGCTTTCTAGCTGACTATAACATGTTCATTTTTAAGTTCAACGTAAACAAGTTTTTGTTGACCCATCCTCTTCAATGATTAAATTCTACCCAATTTCCACGTGCGCGATCATCGCGGTCATTAAATTTTATCCTTAAGGGCCTTGATAAGAGAATATCATAGTATAAGAAAAAAAAATAGAATACTTATTTAAAATATGTTGATAAGGTGATTGGGAAAATAGTTGGTTCATTCTGCTGATCCCAAAACCTACTTTGCTTCTGACGTCATCGCTTACCTACATAAGTGGCACTCTGTTCATGCAAGTTCTGTTTAGGTAAAACAAAAGAAGAAGGTCAATTTATTTACAATAGCAGTAGATGTATGAGTTCTTGCTATGAATGTTTTACAGTGTTTGGCTTGGTTTTGATGTTTTATTTTACGGCGTATCAACCTCTTTTCGAGTTATTTAAAGCAGAATCCGATAATTTTATGCTTCAATTTCCTTGTATCTTCAAATATTTATTCATGGCGTTTGGTTTGGTTGTTTTGTTTTATATTATTATGACATGTCAAATGTTATGTTTATCATAATGACGAATTCGATAATTTTTATCTAAAGATGGAGATCTTCTGACATCTTAAAGATAGGGACTCATAGCACATTTTTCTTGCATTGGCGGAGTAAAAAACATCGACTTCACAATCATGTGGGGATGATTTTTCTCTTCCCTACATACATATTTATCTTAAAAAGAAGCCATACTAGTTTTTATCTATTTTATAATTTATTCCCGTAAAACACTACTGCTATCAGATCAAGTTGTCTGAAAATAGCCGCTTCTTTACCTAAAATGCGTCAAACATGGAGGTTATTGCCTCTTACAAAATTCAATCCAAAAAAAACACAACAATTTTCCTTTACAAAACAACCAAACCAATCACCATGAATAAATAGTTGATCATATTAGGAAATTGAAGCATAAAATCTTTTATCAAAATGATATAATTCATCATTAAATAACCAGAAAAGAGTTGATATGCCGCAAAATAAAACAAGCAAAACAAACGCCATGAATACATATTTGAAAGTATAGAAACCTTGACGCATAAAATGTTTTTTTTCTTCTAAAATTATCGAATTATCGATTTATGCACATTAAATTGTTCTTCTTTTTACTGTTTTCCTCTCCAAACAAAACATATTGCGATTTGGAACATAAAAGGTTACTATTTGGGATCGTGTCATACAGGGAACTGTGGGGAGTTGAGCAGCGAAATGTTTGTTCTCATTACATTTTAACTTTTTCAAATTAGCACAGTCAGGGAAGCAGAAAACAGAGTGTGAATTTCAAAATCTCGCAGTCCGAAAGAAGAAATTATTAGAGAAGGTTTTCCGGCATCTAGGGAAATCAATTGGGAAGGACGGGATTTTGCTGCTTGCCGGAATAGTCTGAGGTATGAACGTCGATAGGCACACAAGTGCCATGAATTCATCAGAGCACATTCCATTAAAAACAGACACAGAGGTCCAACATTGCGGTGATGGGACAGAGGTTGGAGCTTGGCTGAGACTGCGGAACCTATTAGACTCCAGACACTTTTGTTTGGAACTTGTCTAAGAGTAAAATACTAATGGTAGATGAACCAGCCCAGATGTGACAACAATACTCCATGTATGGGCGAATTGTGGTTTTGTAAAGATATAGAATACTCTTTGGTGTGAATAATTTTCTAGCACGATAGAGACACCCCATCTTCTTTGCAGCAGCCTTAATAATGTTTCTTGATGTATTTGTTCCAATTCATCTTACTCTTTTTCTTAAACAAATACAATGTTACCTCGAACCACGAATAAAGCGGCCCAATGAACATATTTTCTTTAACAAATTTCGTTTGGAGTAAGGGACAAGAAAATTGTGCACGAATACAGAGTAACACGCTTTCGCGGTGCATCTGTAGACATACAATACAAACTAGATGATTATTTTACCTTGGTTTGCGATTCCACGATCATTAGTTTTTCATTTTTTTTTTGTTTTTGTTTTTGTTTGTTTGTTTTTTTGTTGTTTTTGATTTTTTTTTTTTTCAAACGAAACATAGTTGCTAGAATTCAACCCGACGGGGTTTCTAATTTCGGATCTCGATATGTTCAGCCACACTAAGGAGTTATACATTATTTCCAAACGAAACATAGTCGTTAAAATTCAACTCTAGGGTCTTAGTTTCAAATCTCGCTAAGTCAAGCTACGCTGATGAGTCGTACATTTATTAAACGAAACATAGTCGTTAGGATTCAACTATAGAGCCCTGGTTTCGAATCTCGCTAGGTCAAGCCACGCTGATGAGTGATAAATGGTGAAACACGTGTCAGTGGATAAGTAATGTTTTTAAAGATATATATGTCGACCGCCATACAGGGGCATAATATTCATGAAAGGAAAAAGTATTAGGGAAAAAAGTATTCCCAACTAACATTAAAGTAAAAATGCTGTTTTGTATAAATAACTGAATCCGTTACAAAGTATCGCAACATAAAAATGAACACATACATATATATATATATATATATATATATATATATATATATATATATATATATATATATATATAATTATTTACTATAATAATAATAATAATAATAATTAAATACCTACAGTCACTAGTGTGTCATCCTTTCCGGAATCATCAGTGCAACAAGGTGTCACGATTAACACCGGTCGATAGATCCGAACTCGGCAACAAAAGTCATCTCTGGCTCCATTAGCAAGGACCCAATCTATTCGGCCACTGTTAACCGCGAGAAATACTGTTGAAATTTAAACATTTATTTTTAAATGTTTTTGTTTTTCACATCTGTCAGGGTGATCTAATCATATGTTGATCTGCGCATAAGAGCTAAATTGACCGACTTCATTTCAATTGAGAGTGCTCAACGATAAGAAACGAGTTTCTTAATGAGTCTGGCTTAATTATTTACTATAATAATTATTAAATATCTACAGTCACTAGTGTTTCATCCTTTCGAGAATCATCAGTGCAGGGTGTCACCACTAACACCGGTCGATAGATCCGAACTCGGCAACAGAAGCCATCTCTGGCTCCATTTGCAAGGATCCAATCCATATGTATAGTAGACTTTGTAGTTCGTTGAAAAAGGGAAAAAAACTATAGTCCGTTGATTTAGAATGAGTACTTTATGTCAAATTAGTAGTTGAATATGGTTACATTTCTGCTCATTCTTGCATCAAATATCAATCCTTAATAATCCTTTTTAATTCCTAAGTGTGCATTGAACGGATGTCATAATAATTAGTTCGTCGCACTTTATCATAACAAAATTTCATTCATATCGGCCCAATAATTTTCCAGAAAAACTGGAACTTAAATATTAATCTGTGTCAATCCCAATAAGTTCGTAATTGTGCATCGAACGGATACAACAACATTTAATTCGCTATATGTTACCATTAGAAAGGTTCATACAACATTGTACTTTGAGCGGCTCCGTAGTTTTCGATAAAAAGTGGAACGGACAGACAGACAAACAGACGAACGAAATATAATATAGATATCTATATTATATTTCTCTAAGTCCGTCTCTATGTATGTCCGTTTCAAATTTTCTCTGAAACTATTGGGACCATCTGGCTTTATTTTTGTATGGACTTTTGTTATGATTAGGTGTAGCGAACTAATAATAATAATAATAATAATAAGAAGAAGAAGAAGAGAATGGGAGGAATTAGAATCAAAGTAATAACTGGAAAAATACAACGAACAACAATAATGAAAACAGCTGAAATATTAAGAAACCCCCTTTAATGTGGAAGCTAACACACAGGAACAACAAGCACGGGTCAGACAAACATAAATCGCTACATGGAACCAATAACACTGAAACCACATATCTATAAGTTCTCTAACCCCACTCCATCACCCATTACCACATCACTCCCCCCCAAAAAAAAAGAGTGAGATTAAATAGCCAAGTAGAGTCGGTGGGGGAGGGGAGACTGACAAGACCTCCGCCGGATAAGGGCTAAGAGAACTGGAACATTTAGAAGGCTTATTGCCACTCAAATTCCAGTGAAGACCAATAGCCGCTGCAATGGCAAGCAGCTGTTGCGATAATGCAAATTTATTTACAAATTTTATCGAAAGAGCTGGAGATTACTGTAGATCTGAGGACACCTGTTGTCACTCAGCTTCCAGTGAACACCACAGGCTATTTTCAAGGAGAGACCTTTGATGATCTGTGTGAAAGCTCCTTGCTAATAATAGCAGAGGTTCGGGGAAGGAATGAATAGTCATTGGTATTTACTGCAAAAATTAGCACAAATTTGGCCATATTTAAACATTAATTTGGCATAAAGCACTTATTCTAAGTCAACGTGCTATAACTTTTAACCGTTTTTAATAGGCTATAAAGTCTAGCATGTGTGTGTATGTGTGTGCGCGTGTGTGGTATGATAACTGATACTTTAGAAGGATATGAACAATATATTGTTTTCGGATGAGCTGATTGATAGATGGATCAATTAAACGATATTCTTATTAAACCTTCTTTTTTTCTATTGCGTTTCTTTATTAACCGAAGAAAGAAAGGGGGGCAGTTTTTAAGATTAACTGCTTTCTAAAATTCAACAAATAAGCCGTGAGTAAGTTGCATTAGCGACGCATGTGCAGCATTCTCTGATCTTCATCGGTTTGCGTGAATGCGGTGTAGATTGATTAATCTCACTCGTATAAAATATGGCCGGGATGCTTCATCGGCATCCGATTTCGTTTCAATCATTTGTCAATGACACCTCTGTTCCCAAACGACTTGCACGATACCTTCGAGGAAAGATGAGTTCTGGGAGGGGGCCACTTCTCGCCATTCCGACACACCCATCCGATTCCCGCCACTTCAAAACGGCTGGTAAGGAATGTATTTTTCTTTCTTCATCGGTCGGCCTTTTTTTTTTCTTTTTTTTCCCCCTTATATCGCAGCGTTAGCTTTTACGTGTGTGTTGTTATTTTATTTACCTCCTACCCAAGAGATATGACATAAGGCCTGGTATGGGTTTTGAAGAAAGTTTTTGTGGAATGGACTGGATTCGAACGTGGTACACCCAGCTTTACAGTCTGCGATGTTAAGTATTTAGCCACTTTAAATGCCTCATTAATGTTTACATTATGTTCAGACAGTAGTAAGGAAAAAATGACATCGCCCACTAGATTTCGAAGCCTGTTTTCTGACCTATCAAAGAAAGAATGGGTACTCTTAGGAGGTCCTCCCCAGATTTGATAGCAGTACCTCATCTTAAGACGTATTTGGCTCTTATGCAGTTGGAGGATTGCGTCGGGATTAAGAAGGTTCGCAATTTTATGTAAGTGTTTAAAAAAAAATCATTAATCTCATATATAAAACTCACTATGTCTGTCTGTAAGTATATTTTCAAACTCTATCTCTTCCGAGACTAAAAGTCGCAGAGCGACGCTAGGGGCCTCAAATCATTGGATTTTTTATAGGCCGTTCTTTTATGAGTCGTTAGCCGGTTAAAATAGTTTTTAAGTGGTCAAAAATGGGTAAAAATTAAAAAAATCTTTTAACATTTTGTACATTCTTTTTAGTTTATTTTAAATTTTTAATCAGTTCACATGCGTATCATGTTAATAAAGTGGTGACGTCGCCAGCTTTGAATACTACAGTTTTTGTTTCGATTCTAGCTGATGGCACCTAAATACTTTTGTTTTTACTTTTGAAATCACGACTTTATTATGATATATACGAAATCTGGATAAATTAGAATATCATATTTAAGCGTATTTTACTCCCGGGCAAAGCCGGGCGCCCAGCCTCCTAGTCTAATATATAAAATGCTATATAATTGCCTGTCTGTCTTTATATTTTCAAACTCTATATCCTCCGAACTTAAAAGTCGCAGAGCGGCGCTAGGAGCGTCAAATGATTGGACTTTTTATGGACTGTGCTTTTATGGGCCTTTGGCTGGTTTAAATAGTTTTTAATTGGTCAAAAAGGGGTCAAAATTGAAAAAAATACATTTTGTACATTCATCTTAGTTTCTTTTTAATCTGTATCCACCCACCCACCCCGCTAGTAAAAGATATATTTTGATCTTGTATTATGATAAAACCCTGGCACATGGCTAAAATGAAAATTGCGAAAAATCGCAAAATCTACAAGTTTCGCGTAGAAATGATCGTTAGATATGTTAAGTGTATTTTTTTATTCCATGCATATATACAATAAAAATAATTCGATAATAGATGACACTTGTGTAGTGATTGGTCTTTTTTATCTACCTATTACATCTCAAATTCCTTATAGTAAGTGACAAATTCATTTTATTTTTATTATTACTAATTGGACATATGTGCTAGTGTACAATATTATTTATAACTTTTTTTATTATAATCATCTGTACAATGACGAAATTTCCTCATGAATCTATTAAACATCTTTAACATATCAACAATTACCGACACCATCAAATTCGTCTTGGAACACTCATATAAGTACATTCTATTTCTAGAGGTAACATTCAAGTAACACAATAAAAACAAACTATGACCATCCCTCTATATAAAACACAAATATAGACACAAATTCCTAAATCTCAACAGCAACCACATAATAAACCTTTTAAAAAAAACTCATCACATATAGTTCGTGCATGAACTTAGACTAGATAGATTACATGCACCACATCGCCGATTTTACACACGAATAAATCACTTGTCAATACCTAATCTAATCCCTCAAGAAAGCCATGAACAAAGCTACAAAAATATAATAAAAACAACTTCTAAGATACAAAGATCGCCAACTTTTACCACGGCCAATGCATGCGAAAACTCACAATAAAACTCAACAAAAATTTCAACAGCTTACAAACAGACTCTACCAGCATTACATATTAAGAACCGAACGTCAATAGCAATTATAGTAATTAAATTAGCTAATGTGAATTTTGACAATGGTCACTCTTAGTCCATGTAAAGATAACCCAGATCTGCAAATCAGAACCGTTTCCAAGGTTGAATGAACGCAGAAGTCAAACGCTGTAGACAAAAATGAATGATGAATGACGCCGCATTCACAAGCTGAAGAAAAATTAAGGTTATAAGTGAGTCTCTGCGGGCAGCTATGCGAACGTGACACGTCCAATAACGTAGAAATAATCTAAGCGAAAAATGTCTTCATGCCTTTGTCTGCCTGCGTCAATCATTCCGTGAAGTTAGAAAGTAAAGTTTAGATGTAAATAACCATATAAGCTAGCGTTAGTCTCTTTTTTCTTAGTTAATTATCTCCAAATAAAACTCTTGAAAAAACGCAGCGGACGTCTCTTTTTGGCATAATCTCCATGAAAAGAGTTTAAGTAGTCTTAGTTAAAGAGAGGAAACGATCATGACGTCCATCTTCAACCTAGCTCTTCTGCAGGAAAAGCATATGAAGCTTCCTCCCAGTCCACTGAGGTTAATATCCGGCTACAGGAAGCAATCAATCGATTTGATTGAAAAATGGACGCTTCGAGCGATTTCGATGGCAATAAAAGTATGGAATATTCGTTGATTTCATTCAATCTGGGACAACGTCAAGTCTCCATGCTAGTAGATTATAATTATAGCATCCTCATCCTCATCCGTCAAACTCTTCAAGTTAACACTCACGAACAACGTGAATTTAGACACATACATTGAGGACATTGCAAAGGCAGCTGCAAAGTAGGTGGGCTCCCTTTACCGTGCTAGAAATTACTCACACCAAAGATATCTTCTATCATTCGAAGCGTCCATTTTTCAATCAAATCGATTGATTGCTTCCTGTGGCGGGATATCCACCGCGGTGCACTGGGAGGAAGCTTCACGTGCTTTTCCCGCAGTGACTTAGTCCGCATTATATTGTAGTCTACATTGCATTCTTAATAATCTACTCTTTATTTTATAGAATTATTTCATATAATAGCTTGAATTGAATGCTAAAGACAAGTGCAATTGTGCTCTAAAAAGAAACAGTCAATTCGAACGCGCCCCTGACTATACAAAGAGCCTATTGTTGATTTTATACGTCGGGCCCTTCTGCTAGTGCGGTGATAAATGTTCTCAAATGGATCTGTGATGTTATGCGGATTTTTCGATTATCGACTTTCGATTCTTATTGAAGGCATTCCGATACAAAACCTAAGAACACTTACAGACAGATAAAATACATTCGTGTGAAATTTAATCAACCGACCCAGTCGTTTCGAAATTCACAGAGAACGAACTCTCTCACACACATACATACACACACACAGAGCGAAGTTGTCCAAAATTGAATGAAATTAATCGCACACATAGACACAAATACACACACATATACACACACACACACATACACACGGACAGACACACACAAACAAATTGTATTTTATGTATGGGTAGAGATGATTAAACTATAATTAAAACCAAAAAATAAATACAATAGTTTAATTTAGTTAGCTCAAAGTGTTGTCTAATGTGTACATAAAGAAAATTTATAGAAGGTATTACAATGCAGTAGTGTAATGGATAGAAACAAACTGAAGTAAATTAAGACAAAGAACGACATATAACGACGGAATAAAGAATGCAGATTCACCTTTATCGATATAATATATATGCATTTTGTCCGTATACTCTTTTGCCTAGTATTCTTACTTGCGTCAGCATTCTCAGGTAGAAGTTTTTATTGTATGATATTTCGGGGAAATTTCCTTCATCAGATATGTGTACGACTTTAGTTCAAACATGTATTGTAAAGATGAGTAGTTTTGGAGAAATTGAAAAGGGTCTGAAACTAATGTTACTTTGTTTTAAGATCTATTGTTATTATTTAAACCTAATAATGTGAAGATTGTGTTAATATTCAATATTATTTTATTAATTTATTTTCCGTGTGTTTATATTTTAATGTGCGTTTTATTTAAGTTTTAATTTATTTTCTGCGTTCTTATTAAGACGGTTGGTATATTTAAATTTATTCATTTAAAGGGAGACAACTTTGTCGTAAAAATTAAAAGTATGGTTCGATCGTAGTTTACTATCCTCCCATTCGTTACCTCCTCCTTCTAAATAAGAATTTGTTTGTTACACATTATTACGTGTTATTACATCAGATGGGTGACCGGCTGAGTCACATTTTTCCTTTTTATATATATATATATATATATATATATATATATATATATATATATATATATATATAGAATATGTATATGCATAAATCTAATATGTAAACAGCTATATGTCTGTCCGTCGATCTGTTGATCTGTCTCTCTCCATACTTTCAAACTCTATCTCCTCTAAAACTAAAAGTCGCAGAGCACCGCTAGGAGCCTCAAATGATTTGATTGTTTACGGGCCGTTCTTTTATGAGTCTTTAGCCGGTTAAAATAGATTTTAAGGCGTCAAAAGCGGGTAAAAATAAAAAAAAATCGTTAAACATTCTGTATATTCATCTCCATTTATTTTTAATTTTGAATTTTAAATTAGCTTATATACGTGTCCCCTTGGTACAGTGTCACCAGCTTTGAATGTTACAGTTTCGGTTTCGATTCCAGCTGATGGCACCTAAATACTTTATTTTGCTATTGAAATCACGACTTTATAATAATATATACTAAATCTGGACAAATTAAAATATCATATTTAAGCGTATCTTACGCCCAGGCAAAGTCGGGCGTCCCCCCCTTGCCCCCGCTAGTCGAATATTTAAAAGGCTATATGTCTGTCTGCTAATTCGTCTGTTTGTCTCCATTTTTTTACATTTTTTTTTTCACTACCGAAACTAAAAGCCGTAGAGCAGCGCTAGGCGCCTCAAATGATTGGATTGTACTGTTCTTTTATGGGTCTTTCGCTGGTTAAAATAGGTTTTAAGGAGTCAAAAATGGGTAAAAATTGAAAAAGTCGTTATACATATTTCATATGCATGTTACGTACGTTGGTAAAGTTGTAACGTCACCAGCTTTGAATGCTAGTTTTGCTTTTGGTTTTGATAGCACCCAAATATATATATATATATATATATATATATATATATATATATATATATATATATATATATATATATATATATATACTTTTAAAATCACGACTCTATAATGATATATACAAAATTTGGATGAATTAAAAAATCTTATTTAAGCGTATTTCGCGCCCGGGCAAAACCGGGCGTCCCCTGCCCGAAAAAAGTACATTTTTAAATGGTGGTGATTATGTAAAAAAAAAAATAATAATAAATTCTTGAGCACTAACGGTCGTTCGTTTTAACGGTACTACTCACGTCTTTGTAGTTCTTTAGCTTTTTAAAATTATGTGCTTCACTTTCGGAACGATACTCTTATGTATGTATATATGTACATAATTATATATATATATATATATATATATATATATATATATATATATATATATATAGTCATCCACATACAGTACTGCTTCGTTGTATCACAACTTATTAGTTGTGACTAGCACCTTTTCCCAGGCGTTGATCGAACCTACGACCATCGCATTGAGAGGCGGCAGCTCTAACCACTGGGCTAAGAATCGGTGCTCGTAAATGATTCATCAAATGTTTATTAAACATCTGCCCAACGCTAAACAGTGATCTAACTGATGGTTTGTTTGTAAACAGACAGACAGAGGGCTTTGCTTAATCGCTAAACTAAGCAGCGAGTGAAATGCATTTATGACAGTACTCGACCCAAATGAGGGGGATGTGATATAGTCATCCACATGCAGTACCATTTCGTTGTATCACAACAAGTCAGTGTGGTTAGACTAGCACCTTTCCCCAACCGTGGATCGGACCTACAACCATAGGATGAAGTTTTGGTGTTTTACATGCTACTATAATTGTTGAATAGTATTCTGGGCAACGCCGGAATTATTACTGGTTGTGCACATACGTATATGGAGCTGGATCAATTATTATGATTAGAAAAATAAACAATTAGATTGGGAAAAGGTGATTGACAGGAAATAATAATAATAATATCGCTACAAAGGAATGTGAAAATAGAAAATAGATGTAAATATGATTTTTGGTTTGCATAAACAAATAACTAGATTGAGGTTACATCAGCTGTTCGTCTGAGACACGTAATGAGATGTAGATTGGGGGGGGATTCTAGTCAGTCATTAGCTGGATATCAAAGAGAACGAACGACTCAAAGGGGGAGTTGATCTCTCCATGACGCAGGAAGCGGCGTTTCCTCATGCAGCCAAGATGTAAAGACCTTGTAATCTTTGAAGATGTCATCTGAAATCATGAAAATAAATGCTCGTATATAATTCAGGTATGTGTTGTGTTATGTACACCTGTTAAAAAAACTGTTTGTCTACAACTGTTTTGATATGTCCACGTCAATCGTTTCCTGTTAGAACTGTTGCATAAATATCCAAATATACACACTAGACGATCAACTAAATGATACGACGAATATACATACACGCATTTACACGTACATGAATATACAGATAAAATATAGAACCCACTGTTCAACATGTACGTCATTATGGAACATATGTATATATACACGCAACGTAACAATATGGCAGAAACCACAAGCAAATTAAAATACCAGTTATATTTTCTTTTTCATTCTTTTCTATTTCCTATATATAATTATAATTCGATCTACGCGTTTAACGATGGAAGGTTATTGAAACGTTAAAAGTGACATACAAACGACAATATTATTTATAATTTATGCGGGACCAACAGGCAGATGGAATCGAAGATATGCTAGTAGAGATATGTAACGCATCAAATATATGAGTTCAAACTTAATCGTGGCATACCAACTTAAATTCCATTACAAATTTAAACGTGATAGACCAACAAAAATGTTAGTCAAATTAAAGCGTGAGAGACTAAGATCCCCGTTCAAACTCAGGCGTTACAAATCAACCAAAACGCAAATTCAAATTCAAGCGTGACAAACCAACTAAAACCTTAGTTCAAATTTAAGCGCAATAGAACTACTAAGATGCTAGTTCCAATTTAAGTGTGACAGACCAACTAAATGTTAGTTCAAAAGTAAGAGTGACAGACCAACTTAAATGTTAGTCTAGATTTAGACGTGACAGACCAACTGATTTAAAAGTGACGGTACAACTAAAATGTTAGTTATAACTTAAGTGTGACTAAAACTAAATAAGAGTTCAAATTTTAGTGTGACAGACAAACTAAAACATTAATTCCAATGACCAACTAAAATGCTAGTTTAAATGTAAGCTTGACAGGACAATTAAATTGCTAGTTTTAAAAAAAAGGCTGACAGACCAACTAAAATACTAGTTCACTTTTATGTGAGCGACCAACTGAAATGTTAGTCCAAATTGAAGCGTAATAAACCTACATAAATGTTGCCTTAAATTTATGCGTGACGGATCAACTAAAATGCAAGTTCAAATTTATGCGTGACAGATCAACTAAAATGCAAGATCAGTTTTATGCGTGACAAATCGACTAAAATGCAAGTTTAAATTTATGCGTGACAGATCAACTAAAATGCGAGTTTAAATTTATGCGTGACAGATCAACTAAAATGCAATTTCACATTTATGCGTGACAAACCAAATAAAATGCTAGTTGAAACTTATACGTACAGACCGACGGACAGATAAAGCCTATATTGAAAACACGTGGAATCATTTAAGGGTTGTGTTAAAGTGTAATAAACTGTCCTACCTTAATTCTTCATTCAAGTTTCAGAACGTTAAACTTTACTTATAATTCTTATACTATTAAATCATTAGCATATTTGATAAGAGTCGGTGCAACACGCTGTAGTCTTGCTAGTGAGATAATTGATTTATATATTAGGGAATAAGGATGTTCCCACTGATGAAATGGCTGTTCTATCGAGGCTCACACAACGTAATGTACACCGCCACTTCTTAAACCTTTACCGACTCTCGACACTCTCCCCCTTAAGACACCATCTACGTCCTACATGTAGAAATACACTGCCGCTTCTCCTAATATACACTCCCCACCCCCAGGGCAGACGCATGAAACCGATATGACTAACAGAGATAGTATAATAACGAAGGATGGAGGCGGAAGGGGTAATTCCCCTGACATCTCGTAATGCTCTTCTATCTCAGAGTCACCATTATTTATGGTGCCGGCCAGCACGCATCTGCATTTAGGAATCGCCGGATGACAGGAAAATATGGACAAGAAATTGTTAAACAAATAAATAAATAATATCTTTTATGGATAAACAGGGTGTTTAAGGCAGCCCATCGATATTTGATGGCAGTGATATACTTTATGTTTCTATACATACATAGACGCTATAGTCACGTCGACACACCGGTTCTCGTTAGATCACCGAAGTTAAATAATGTTCAGCCTGGCCAGTACCAGATGGTTTACCATTTTAGAATACCAGGCGCTGTCTATAGGAGGACGTCGATAATTCCGGCAGCTTCCGCACCTCAGCCGTCCTTCAGTACCGTTCCTATCGCTGGTTAGGGCGAAAAAGTGAGTCTGGCTCTGAGCAAACAAGCTCCACTTTAAACACGAACATTATTACAAGTGATGGACCGATTCCAATAGTTTTTCTCGATTCCGGTACAATTACCGATTCCGTACTAAATTCCTGATTTTGATACAATTCCCTATTCTAATATTTAACTATAGAGATGTTCTTTTTTTTTGTTTGTTTGTTTGTTTGTTTGTTTTTCATGATTCCCGTAAAAAGACATGTTTAATGTGCAGACATTTTGTCGTAAAAATACACTTGTGAGAATGATCTATAGATTTTAGCTGTACTGGTAATTTAAAGTCAATAAATATTTAGTATTTTGTCATTGTTAGCGGAAGATTTTGTTTTAAACAAAATCAAATAAAAAGACAATTAAAAGAATCGTTTTTGGCATCGGAAAATAGGCACAAATTTTCCAATACTGATGCAGATTCCGATACCTCAAAAAGTTTCGATTTTTTCGATTCCGATTCCGATTAAACGTCCCAACACTAATTATAACACATACAAATACACACAAGGGAACAACAGGGATACTAAAAAGAGCTCTCAGCTAGTTCCAATCAAAAGCAGGGCAATATTGGCAGCTGGTTTGGCTGCACCATACCCAACGTTACAATCTTCAAAGGGAGAAAATTTTTAAAAAAGTTTTAAGTATATATATATATATATATATATATATATATATATATATATATATATATGATCTTTTTATATTTTTCTAATAAGACACTACTTATTAAGGCTCAAATGTTACTCGAGGATAAGAGCTAAATGAATGTCAGATGAACAGTGATACAATACCATGGTGATTGATAATGATGGTGATGGTTGGGCAGACATTGATTATTCAAGAAGACGACTCAACAAGACTTTATTTTACTTATCAAGGCCCGAAGACCGCTCGAGGATAAGGTTTAATGAATGTAAGCTGGTAATTTAGTAATCGTTAATGGTGTAAATTGGGTAGAATTTGATTATTTATGGGGACGGCTCAACAAGAATTTGTTTACATTGGATTTGGATTACTATGTTGTAATTAACCGGTAAGCAGGCCAGCGAAACAGCGTTCCACAGACGGGCAGTTCTAGGAAAAGAAGCATTGTTTGTGGAGTCTGCGTTTAGATTTAGGCACAGAGAGAGAATGGGGGAAATCGTATATAGTGGCTGTAGTTAGTCGGGTGTTTTTTGTGCAAGTTTGATATAGATGGGAGCTGAGTCGAGCACTTGCCATGAAAATAAAGATAGAGCAGAGACAGGCTCGCAATGACTCTTCTTAAAAAGCGGCAGTGCACGTTATATTGGAATTGAAAACGATCATGTTGTAGTAAGCTGGAAATAAGTCCAGCGGTAATTTACCATTTTCTTTCATTACTTTGCTAAATTTCTAATTAAATCCCCACACCAAAAAAAATGCAACCCTTCTCTTTATTTTTTACATGTGTAATTTTTATTAGTTGCGTTAGTTTTCCCGTCACAAATTTTTGTATCTATTACTAATCGAGACTTAGTAATAGAAGGCAATATTCAAATAAACCGTTTTCATGTCTTTAGTTAAGCGATCAATCAAATGACCTATTTTAGCATTGGCTTCACATTGCCTGGTTCAGTCGGAAGTGATTTTAAAAAGGAGTCACTGCTTACGTAGAGGTTACTCAACGATAACGGTTAATGAATGAACATCACGATAAACGACTCAACAAGAATTTGTTTACGATGGACTTGGAAACGATCATTTTATAGTCAGCTGGAAGCATCCCATGATATTGTTTCTACGGACGGATAGTTCTAGAAAATAAACTTTGCTCGTGGGAAATTTCGTTTGGTATCACTAGGTTACTTAAAAGTACCCTAGTGCTACCAGATCAGGTTGTCTGAGGATATTGGCTTCCTGTGACGAAATGCACCTAACAAAAACGACAGCCCAACTTTTCCTTCTTCTCATTTCCCTTTTCTCTTTCGACCTTACTTCAACATTAAATAATCCGAAAAGGGCTGATATGCCGTAAAACAAAACAGCCAAACCAGTTTTAGGTACAGACAGAGAGTAAGGAAAATTGTTGCCAGTGGTTGTAGCTAGACGCGTTTTTTTTTTTTGTTTTTTGTTTTTTTGCCCTGGACTTTTAGAGGAGGGGAATAGATAGAAATTCAGTCGAGCTCTTGTCATGAAAATAACAAAAGAGCAGAGATAGACTCGCTACGTCTATTCCGTGGGAAAAGGGTAGAAGGGTAGGAGGAAGCCGAACATAGCAATTCATGCGAGGTGCGAGAGATTTGTAGGGTTGTAACAGAGCGCAGAGTTACGTATGCAAATACCGAGCCGTGTGCGAAATGACGTCACGGTATGGAAAAAAAAAAGGCGATAATAAAGGAGAGAGCATGTTCGAGTGTACGTTCGGAAGAACATTCGAAACGGCGTTCGGGAGGTCAGAGAAAAGGAGACGATCACGTTAATGACGTGGATGATGTTACAGTCGTAATGAAAAGTCACGAGTGGCGGGAGAATGAGAAAATAAATGTTGTTGTTACAAAAAATAGGATTCGAGTTATTACTTGTCCTATGTTCCTTGCGACGTACTCTGTTACAAAGTGTTGGGTCTACGTGTGTAAACGTGTGTAACGGCACAGGCTAGCATATACTAAAGAAGAAAAACGGAATAGATTTTTTAGAGAAGGAGGTTTTATTACGAGAACAGGCCCCCTGTTCTTGTAAGTAAAAATGAGATAGGATAGTCCGAGAATTCGAACCTGGAAAGCTAGGTTTGGAATTAAGATTCAGGAGAGTTTTAAAATAAAAAGCAGATATGTTTGTTGAAAATGAATTTGTTGTTTAGAAATGTTATTGTGAAAAAGGAATTTGATGATTCAATTATGTTTATGAAAATGAAATTAAAATAAGGATTTTGAAAACGAACAATAGCAAATGTTAAACATATTGAAAAAAAGGTTAGACCAAAAATAGGTTAGAGAATTCTTGTGTGCAGGCGTGTGAACAATGCATGTGAGTTCAAGACCACGTGAGTCGGGCACATGCTCGGATATGGGGGAACGAGACACGTGAAGCATGTCTACGCCACAGGATCGAGATGCACGTTGTTGACCATGCAATGACGTCATGGCTAAGAGATGAGTTCTCAATATAGTTGGTAGTTTTAGTGAGAAAACAGACCGAGTTGAGAGAGAGTCAGGAGAGGGTCGGGAGAGTCGGACAGGCAGAGATGACATTGGTCAGAAGGAATCTCCCTTTGGAAGCGAAGGGTTAGAAGTTGAAATCATGTAGGACTTTGAATTCCTTGATGTGAAATCATTAACCGGTCAAGAAATAAAGAAACATCATCATTTTGTAACTGCCGTCTTGTGTTGTGTCATTCTACCAAAACAAAGCTAAAGTGAAATTGTATTTGTATAATGAACTTTGTGTATAAACCCATCTAAGTAATGTGTCTCTTCATAATCTTAAGAATGTGTTTCCCTCACCTATCAAGAAATAATGACTGTTCCTCCTGTGATAAAAGAACTGATAGTCTTCATCTCTAAAATATATGTGTTAAGAAGATATATGTTATAAGAACCACAGATAGTAAAATGTATAAATGTATCTCTATCTATATCTCCCTCATCAAATTGTATTACATGTCTCTTTAAAATGTACCCTGTCTCTCTTTATATATACGCGATATCTCTCCAATCAGAACAATGTATATATAATATAATACGCGTTATCTCTCCAATCAGAACAATGTATATATAATATAATATTCATCATTTCTTAAATATAACCCCCTATGCAACAGTTTTATCGTAGAGGCTAAACTTAATATTTGAATTAATTTTATTTTTTTAAATTTTACGCGGTTTATGCACTTTTTAAAAAAGGAACATACTAGGATTTTATTTTCTTAAGTTTTGTATAAAGAAATAAAATGAAATAGGATTAAATTTGATGAGGTGTTACAAATGAAAACGACATGAACTGGATAGTTGCAAGAATGTCTGTTTATTGAGAAGACTATACTGTTTTTTGTTTGTTTTGCTTTGCTTTTTATTTTTTGTTTTGACTTTTTGTTTGTTTGTTTTTCTTACTAGCGGGGGTTCCCGGCGTTGCCCGAGTGTTTGTAGGTGTAAAAGAAAAAACAAGTTTTGGTAGGGGGATAGGCTCGAATCCGAAGCGTTGAGACGAATAGTCTGATAACTTACCACGACGCTATGAGGGCAGAAACGTGACAATGATTGAAATTAAACGTTTAAAAAAGCAGGTGGTTAAATGAATGTCAACGGGTTGATTTCTAGGTCAAACATCACGTCATAGAGAAATGAAATCACAGCGCAGCGCGAATTTTGTAACATAAAAGTCGCTGAAATAAAAAATAGACGCGACCTCGTTTCGAAGATATTATAATCTAGCGAGGTTATAAAAAGTTGTAAGAATCAGTGACCCGCCCCGAGCGCTCTCTGCTACCAGATCAGGACATACAAAATAAAATGCGCACAGACATACACACAAGCACACAATTACATTTTCGCTTTTATAGTAAGAAAAACGAAATTCGTATAAATGAGCATGTTACAATGTTTGACTTGCTCGGAACTGTAAAAATTGATTTCCCCAAGGTACACACGAATCGTCTAATATGAAGCCTGCCAACTACTTACGCTACAGGGTGGAACAACAAAATTGTTGTCTTAGAAAACACGAAATGATTCCATTTCCGCTTGATGAAAACCGGTTTTCTTTTTTGTTATAGAACATATACTATTTGGTCAGTTGTGTACAAATCCCAAGAGCGATAGGAGCCTTCTACCATGTCTGAAAGTGACACAATGTTAAAGGAGCGAGATCGAACTCATGCTCTCTACCTATCCAAATTATGATAAAAGGACTATTTCTACTGCCATCAAAATGCATAGCTGAATTGCTATAAATAACAGGGGCGTGCCAAAGGTGAGAAAAACAAAATTTCCGGCTACGGTTATGGTCTTTGGTGTAGTTTCGAGTTACGGCCACATCATGCCACCTCACATCTTCGAAGTCAGCTTGAAAGTCAACACCAAAATATACCTAGATGACTCGATACCGGCCCACAAGTCCAAAAAGCTCCAGGCTTGGCTTCAGAAGGAGTGCTACGACTTTGTACCATTCTCACGCTGTCCCTGTCCCTGTATATGTCTGAATGCTTTATTCATCCATTCAAACAAAGATTTTACTCATCATAAACTATCCTTTTGTCTATGATTACTATTTCATCTTAATTTCAGTCTTATGTACCAGTGCTTTAATTGTTATCGGTTAAATATTTACACACAGACGCACATATAATCAAATGTTTCATTTATATAGATGAACGAGGACTGAACAGATACCACATTTTGATCTTAATACAATGGACGGGGAGTAGTGTGTCCACGCATCAACATCGTTAACCCTGTCTTGTTTCTCTCAATCACAAGTCCTAGATGTGCTGAAGAATGTTGTGAACCCCTCGCGCAATCAGGTAGCCGCTGGGTGTGGCAGCAAGATTCGACGCCGACCCACAAGTCTAAAGAGACCCAAGCTTGACTTCAGAAGGAGTGCTACGACTTTATACCCTTCCCCTGATATCTCCGTCTTCACCCGACCTGAACTCGATGTTTGTGGAAAAGGCAGATTCCCAGTTCCGAACCCGTATCGAGGCGGTGTTTGAGATTGAAAGCGGCTACATTGAATAGATGCCAGCTCTACTACACAATCAAGTTACCTGAATTGATTTTTTTTTTCAATAAAAGTTCTTAAATAAAGCTGTATTGTTGTTTTGTTTAGGGCGACACTTGTATCGTTCCACCTTGTACATCACGAGGGTCGGGCTTTATCGTAAGTTCTAGACGTAATATTTGAATTTATTTTATTGATTTTTACGCGGTTTACGAAATTTTTCATAAAAAAATACTTGAAGTTTTGTATCTAGAAACAAAAGTCAGTATAAAGTTTTATTTGATACGAATAAAAACAGACATATGCAGGGACAGGGACAGTGTGAGAATGGTACAAAGTCGTAGCATTCCTTCTGAAGCCAAACCTGGAGCTTTTTGGACTTGTGAGCCGGTAGCGAGTCCTGCTGATACATCCAGAGTCTGCCAGCGGCTATCTGATTGCACCGGGGGATCATCACACTCTTCAGCACATCAAGGTACACTTTGGTATTGACTTTCAAGCTAACTTGTGAGGTGGCATGACGTGGCCCTCACTTGAAACAACACCAAAGACCATAACCGTGACCGGAAATTTTGTTTTCATCGCCCTGAGCATGGCCCTGTTATTCGTGACAATCCAGCGATGTATTTTGAGGATGCTGGCAATGGTCCT